>NC_041381.1:542784595-542799415 GCF_002162155.2 Triticum dicoccoides | reverse complement strand
GCATTTGTCAATAGGCCCAATGACTACAACTATTTAAATCCTAAAATAACAAACATAATTATATTTTAAAAGAAGTTCAAAAGGTAAAGATAGAGAAGTTCGGGGTTTTGACAAAACCTCAGAATTAACATTATAAAAACGATTAGCATATAGAAGTTCAGGATAGTTATTCACTGAAGACCAACAACTACTATAAGTACGAAAACATACTAGAAAAAATAAAAAAATATACGCATATTCGTAGGAAAATTACATGGTTGCTCATGGGACTATCAAAAAAATCCAAAGCAATGCAAAAGTACGAAAAATAACATAAAAACAGAAAGAAATACAGAGGGGCTTGCTTCCATTACATTGCAAAGAACGAAAAACAGAAGTTCGGGTATGAACAGTACATAAGTCCAGCATGTACAACGACCGTTAGATGATCTGGAAAAAAAGTGCATGCATACTTAGACTAATCCAATGATTGCCCACGAGACAAACTTTAAAAATAACATCTCAGGAACTAAAATTATAAAAAAACGAAAAAAAGAAAATATATAGCACCATGCACCTTCGCCTTGCAAAAATATGGAATGCAATGTGGAAAACCAGAAGTTTAACCATTAATTAGAAAGAAGTCCAGCATATACTGAAGATGGTGATTATCGAAAACAACAAACATCGACTAAAGTCCAGCATATACTTAGAGCACAGAACTTCAAGTGCGGGAGTTCTAGCAGTCCAGCTTGTACAAACAGAACGAAAATTGATTGAAACCACAACCCCGATTAAATTTGGTTCCCAGATTTAATCGCTTGGGTCAATTACGACACGTCAACGGCCATTTCGAACGTCTTCCTACTCCAGAAAAAAAACATCCAAAAAAAGATCAGCCATCAAATCAGTGCGCTCGACACAACGAACCACGACGGGAGGTGGAAAGTGCAATTCGCAAATTAGGAATGAATGAGCCAGCCAAATCGAATTAACAAAACGGGAAGGATTCAACCGCCATTTCGAACGTCATCATGCTCCAGATAAATAAGAAACTGATCCCCGTCATATTGTCGCTCGAACAAAAAACCACGGCGGGAGGCAGAAGATCCAATCGCCGGATTTCGATTTGTATGAGCCCGAATAATCAAATTAACAACATGGATAGCATTCTGTCTCACTGATGCACGCAAAATCCACACCCAATTTGAACAGAAAACCTACAAATCTAAAAAACCGGCCGAAACCAAACCCGCAGACAAAGAACATATGTGGCGGAACACCAAATCGAATTTGTTCGAAAATAACAACAAATCATGAAGTAAACTCGTACCTAAACCCAATTTTCATCCTGTTACAGATCCTAGAACATCCAGTACATGCAAAACAACTATGACAGACCGATTTTCATCACCGCCCGAGAGCACATCCGCCAAACAGCTAGATTCCTAATCAAAACAAGCATTTAGATTCTAAAAAACGTGTAAACATTACACTTACATCGCCAACAACACGAATGATCAGAAAAACTCGCGGTAGAAGGCATGGTTGCGAAGATAGCCCGAAGGTCGGGTTCATACAGAGGGAAGTTCAGGCGCGTTACCCGGGTAGTTCAGGTTGTGATCAGAATATTATTCTGATCCCGTGATCAGAATAGTGTTCATGTGTGTGTGTGTATATATATATCATGAAATTTCTCGCACGACCATTCACATACACATATATGTATAATTTTGTATATACAATTTCTCCTACAATTTGCAGACCATTACATGGAGGCATTATAGCTTGTAATGGAATTCTTCTTTGGGATTTATGACGAGGTTGAGCAAAAATCCCGCTATTTCCTCTTGAATCGCTCATACGCGAACCTCTTGTAGGAGCTGATCCCTCATCTCGCTCATATTTAAAGAAGAAGATCATTATGCATGTATTAGTTGTGTGTGTATATATTAGATAATGATGTAAAAATTGTGAATAGTGTTCTGGCAAACGTACCCATTGGTTTCTAACATTTTTGCTCCTTTTGGACGCCATCATGCTAATGTTCTTGCAAACATAGTACGCACATAAATTAGTTTCCGACGCCTGCTTCAGGGCCTTTACGAGACCTGAGCTCCCGAAGACCTTGACGAAGCGCAGGCCGCTCACCATTAACTTGAAATAGAGAATGTGCCACTTCGACAAGCTGTGGGCACGTCAGCAAAAGTCTTCCGCCCCTGGCGAAGGTACATGACGTGAGGGCGACGAAAGTCAACCTCAGCCCACATGCTGCCGTTCCCGCAACCCCTCATGTGAAGCCTCAAAGCATGCGGTGGGTCTTGCTCCATCACCCGGGCGAACGGGGTCGGGAGCCGGAGACGACTGCACACCGACTTATATAGCAAGGTGAAGAACTTGTAGGGGTTGTCCCCGATGTGGCCGCCCATTGGAGGAGGGGCCGCCGGCGGGAGCACAGCTGGCCCACCGCCCGTCCACCTCCTCCCCAATCGCCGCGACGGCCTTGGCCCCGTCCCCTTCCTCTCCCCCTCACAGCAGGCTCCACTGCCGGAGGCTTTGGAGGAGGAGGAACACGTTGATGAGCAGAAGCCCTCGTCGCCGCCATCGAGGCGCCAGCGCGCCCTTTCACCATGGGGAATTAGAGGAAGATGGTAAGCGAGAGGGGGAGAAGAGGGCGAGTGCGGAGAAGCACCGTCCCTCTTCCTTTTTGTAGAAGAGCAAGGACGGGGCCAGGCCACCCAGCCCAAAGGGCGGCCGCCCCACGCGGCCAATGCGGCCTCCTGAAGCACGGGGTGTTGGTTGCTACTTCTTGAGCTTGCGTTGCTTTTCCTTGAAGAGGAAAGGGTGATGCAGCAATAATAGCGTAAGTATTTCCCTCAGTTCTTTAGAACTAAGGTATCAATCCACTAGGAGGCTCCTCAAAAGTCCCACACACCTACACAAACAAACAAGAATTTGCAACCAACGCAATAAGGGGTTGTCAATCCTTTCACGGCCACTTGCGAAAGTGAGATCTGATAGAGATAATATGATAAGATAAATATATTTTTGGTATTATATGATATAGATAGGAAAAGTAAAGATGCAAATAAAAGTAGATTGAAAGCTTATATGATAAGAGATAGACCCGAGGGCCATAGGTTTCACTAGTGGCTTCTCTCAAGATAGCATAAGTATTACGGTGGGTGAATAAATTACTGTTGAGCAATTGATAGAAAAGCGAATAATTATGAGATTATCTAGGCATGATCATGTATATAGGCATCACGTCCGTGACAAGTAGACCGACTCCTGCTTGCATCTACTACTATTACTCCACACATCGACCGCTATCCAGCATGCATCTAGAGTATTAAGTTCATAAAGAACAGAGTAACGCATTAAGAAAGATGACATGATGTAGAGGGATAAACTCATGCAATATGATATAAACCTCATCTTTTTATCCTCGATGGCAACAATACAATACGTGTCTTGCTGCCCCTGCTGTCACTGGGAAAGGACACCGCGAGATTGAAATGAGTTAGAAGTTTGTGTGTGATCTTGTTATATTATATTTCAGCTGCACGGCGAATCCCGTCTGATTCGGAGTCCGTTTTCTACACGAACATTTGAATATTATATTACAGATAAATATTTGGCATACTTAATTATTCTCAAGATAGAACTCTTAATACTATCAGCAAGAAGAGCAATTAACTCATTTTGGATCTTGTGTCCAAGATAATGATGATGAATTTCACTATTCTGAATGCGCCTAATATGGTCTTGCATTATGGGATCGAATTTTGCAATCATTTCAACTACCCCCAAGAAATTACCATTATCATCTTAATAAAATTTCTCGTTTGTTACTCGAAAAGCTAGGTGACCTGATTTGACCTTTGCTACTTACGATGAGGTCGACACCTACCTCAACACCCCCATGCCAAAGATGAGCGATATTGCCTCCGCATCCGCAGCACATTACTGGATCCAAGCGGTGCTCGCACATGAAGGTTGGCGACGGAGGCGAGCACCACCATAACTGTGATGTGGCCTAGCTTGAACCATGACGGCGATGTGCTCCATCCCGGCGACGAGCAGATTGAGCCACGTTGATCCCACATCTCCTGGCGCCTCCCTCATGCTGTCGAGAACATCAACACCGCCAGCTTGCTCTTCCATGTGTTCATTGCCCCAAATGTCGCTTGAGAAAGAGGGGGAGTATGAGAGAGGGGGGAGAGGGGTCAATTTGGGGGCCCTTTTTGCCATGTCAGCATGAAGCATTCAAAACCAGGGCGAGTCAACACCAATCGGTCAAAACTGAGAGGAGGCATGAAACTTGTCCGGTTTCAATAGTTGGGGGTGCAAGTTGTCCGGTATAGTAGTTGAGGGACGAAATCTAGACTCCACGAAGAGTTGATAGACGAAAAGCATACTTTATCTTAAAATAATTTTCATGCGTTTCAAAAGAATGTGCATGATATCCTTTAAAATGTTTATACAATGTAAAAAATGTTCGTATAAATTTTGAAAAAAAAATTAGTACCACTAAAAATGTATGCTACACTAATAATCGTGTTTCAAAAAATTGTTCATGACTTGTCTGAAAATGTTTATATGATGTAAAAAATATATTTGCCTAGTTTAAAAAATTTTCATATAATTCAAAAAATGTTATAATGTGCATTTGATTTTCTTAACACTTATTCAAAACATATATTTGAAAAAAATATTAACCATGTACTGTTTGAAAAATGTTCAGTGTGCATAAAAAATTGAACATGGGAAATATACAATGGTCTGTTGAAAGAATTAGACATGTATTAAGAAGAAAGAAAGAAAAGAAAGGGAAAAGAAAATACAAACGGAAAAGAAAAATAGGACATCGCCGATTTGGCCCACTTAGTCCTATCTGGCCCAGCAACCCACGGTAGGGTAGGAATCGCACGGGATCTCCCTCTGAAGTCCTCCTTGCGCCGCCACTAGTATAAGATAGCGCTCCTCCCCAAACATCCCCAATTTTTTGCCAACACCATATCGATCGATCCTGGCTGCGTGGTCGAGTTGAGGCCGCCCGTGCTGCAGGATTTGTGGACAGACGTGAACAGGCCAGAAGATTGGACCCTGACGGATGCCAGCATTGTGCCGCTTGGCTCCGGTCATGTCTGCGTTGCCAGGTTCTTTCTTACCTGCCCAGAGGAGAGCATTGAGGATGTGTATGGCTATGCCCTTGAGAAAAGAGAGAATTTTGCTGTTCTCGAGGGCGTGAAAATGTTGAAGGCTGGGTGGGCTCACCTCCGGATGGTTAAGCACAAGTCGGAGCGTTACGTCTTCGGCCGTGACCTTGTCATACCGCTCTGATAATTTCTACTACTTCATCTATGGCAAGTGAGTCCTCGGTGGAAGATGGCTCCCTGCAGCAGACCAGCGCCAGGTCGGCCGTCTCCAGCACGCACGCACGCGCCGAAGCAGGAACGCAGGAAACACACGTTTGTGCAGTACCATATGGTGCTGTAGTGTCGATGACATGTGGGACCAGGTCCCACATGGCAATAACTGTACAGCACGGTACAGTAGTGCAGAGGATCCTAACCCATATATCCAGACCCAAATTCATACAAAACATGCAACAATATAGATCAACATTACAACATAGATTGAACTAGAAATATATATAACACAGTCAGACCCAAAAGATATAGTTCGTCGCAGGATAGATTACACTACATACAAAATATACTAGCTAGACGGTGCAGGAAGTCAGAGATCACCATTTTTGGCCGATCCAGCGGTAGTACTCCGTATAGGCGACTGCTGGGGACGGGCGTCGTCGAGCCGCTGTCCAGCACCGAGGAGATGTAGCCAGAGAGGTGGCGGATGGCACGGGCCTGCTACTTCGCGTGTCATGCCACCATGGCCTAGGCGGTCTTCTACTGCTCGCGAGGCGCTCCGGCGATGTGATGCCGAGTCGGAGCGCATTCGCATTCTTGCACTGGAGGCGCCTAGCGTGCGTCTCTGCCGACGTCAGCGACCGGTGCATAACCTTGCGGAGGAGCTATACTCCTCCGAGTCTGCGGGCATGAATCTAGAATGTGGGCAACAAGGCAAGAAGGACCGGCCTACGTAACCCTCAGCACGGCCCGCTACCTCTCACAGCGGGCGACTTTTGCCTCCAACTCCGGCATCAGTATCCTCTGGGTGGACGCGGGCACGAGGACCTAACGCTATCTGGAAGGAGCTGGGACCGGAGGGGGAGCGAGGGAAGAGGGGCACCCGATGCCGAGTCTGGAGCGGAGCACGATGGGCCACTGGTGGCCACCGGGGACGATGTGGAGCTCGAGCTCCTGCCAGTGTCCACCCTCGACTGCTCGATGGCGATTCCCGTCATCGAGAGAGAGCGGAGCATCGTGTTTGTTAGAATAAATCCGAGGCATACCGTTGATCATCCGAGGATCAAGCAATCACACGAGCACGACACCGAGATTTGTTAACGAGGTTCACCGATACGGCTACATCCCCGGGGCCTGACTACGGGCGCTCCTCCCCGTGACACCGTCACAATACCGCACACCGGCCACCCGGGCGCCGGCACACGCCACCGGCTCCCCCTTGCGCGCCTGTGCTATTATGTTGGCATAGGTTACATCGTGTGTCTACCCCCGCTATATATGAGAGGCCTAGGATACAAGTGTCCTACTAGGACACGACTCCATATCCTATGTAAACACAATACAACTACAAGTCCAACTGTAACCTACCTTGTACATAATATTCGACACAACTCCAACAAACTCCACCTTGGCGAATATTCTCCACCACCTTGGATTCGTCATGCGTCAAACTCCCATGTACATTGAACTTGAGTTTATCTCATGAGCACTGCTGCTACTCCAAAGACTCCATGTGACTCCACCGGCAACTTGTAGTTCCTTCTTTTCTTGACCACAGTCAACACTCGAGCAAAATTAAGTACCTTTGTTACTCTAGTTTGCGCTCCCAACTTCCAGAGTATCAGTCCAACGCCATCACACACTGATCACTGACCCGCGTGAAAGTGAACAACTCACATATTGGGTATCACACATAAGAGTTACCTGAACTCAACATCACTGTTTCTTTCTTGACCGCCTGTCTGAAACATGAAGGAATTTCACCATTGCTTGTAGTCACCCCGAGTCAAATTCGCAGTTGTCTCACCACATGAATGACCACCAGAGCCCTGGCCCGTCTCCATGTCCCATGTGTACCGCATGCCTCGCCGCTATTACCGCGTCGAGCCTCCGCTGTCCCGGTCGAGTCTCAAGGGTCGCGAACCCACACCACTCAACCCCCACTGCAGAGTACCACCGATCATCACCGACCGATGACGAGTTTCATGCTTCCATCAGACCACTGGGCTCCAGTCCGAATTGTGTGTCACTCGCTTTTCCTGCTGAATAGGCTTCGATTCCCTGGATCCTTACACCGTAGCCCCTCAATCCAGCTCCACCTTCAACAAGACTCCATGGTAGATGATAAGTCCACCCTCGCATCCCGTCGACTTCAAGCTCCGTGTGTACCGTCTTGAATCAACCCCGCGCCATAGTCTTGTCGAAGCCACACAAGCCCTCGGGCCTGCGCCACGTGTTTCCACGCCCAGAAGTCGGTCACCATCAGCATCACGCTCATATGTCGTCGTCGCCGATCCCGCACCGTTTTCTGTACCAACCGACCTGCATCGATCCGTCAGACTAGCAAGTCTGATCCGGCCGCCCTTGTCCAGCTGCAACGACACGTTCCGGACTCCCCAAGCCTTCACCGTAACCAATGCCATCCATACACATAAGTGTACCAGCAAAGAAACCAAAGCAAAATCCCTCACAGCCATCCCGTGCGGGTAAATAGCTACTGGATGTATCTTCTTTTTCTTGATTGATTGATAGCATCCCGGTGTTGACTAGTCTTTGTGCCGATTTTTTCTTTTCCAAACAAATCCCACGAACTGACCTTCTACAGCAACGCCTAGCACAGCAACCAACAATAATAGCTCATCTGCCTCGCGCCTTAGGCCTTGCCAGGCCGCCAGCCATCCCGCAACGCATCAGCCAGCCCTGCCCACATGTGCTTTCGCCTGCCCGGCCGCTCCGCCTGGGCTTGCAGCCCTGCACCTGCATCTGCCTTACGCCGCCGCACTGCTTCGGATCGACCCGATTTGCCCCTACCGCTGCCGCGCGTTGTGCCTCTGCATGCTGTTCGATTTCGGTGCCATCGCTATCGACGGATTCGATCCCTCTCGTCTGGATTGCTTCCATGAAGATTACGACGCACCTCTGCTTCCGAATCGCAACTCGCTGAACGACTTCGTCCCGTATTACGATCACTATCCGCAGAACTCTTTCGATGTTCTTCAACCTCTAGATCAACTCACCAACGCCCTTCGAACAACCTAGCTCATGATACCACTTGTTAGAATAAATCCGAGGCATACCGTTGATCATCCGAGAACCAAGCAATCACACGAGGCACGACACCGAGATTTGTTAACGAGGTTCACCGATATGGCTACATCCTCAGGGCCTGACTACGGGGGCTCCTTCCCGTGACACCGTCACAATACCGCACACCGGCCACCCGGGCGCCGGCATACGCCGCCGGCTCCCCCTTGCGCGCCTGTGCTATTATGTTGGCATAGGTTACATCGTGTGTCTACCCCCGCTATATATGAGAGGCCTAGGATACAAGTGTCCTACTAGGACACGACTCCATATTCTATGTAAACACAATACAATTACAAGTTCAACTGTAACCTATCTTATACATAATATTCGACACAACTCCAACAGTGTTCTCCTTTTGCTCGGCTACGGCAAACATCGGGCGGCCCGTGGCCATGATCGATTGGGTGAGTACGCGGGCCGCACATGAGCTTCTTGGGGCCTCCATGTCTCGTGCATACTCCCATCTCTCACACCATGTATTTGATTTTATTTGATTTAGTACAACAATCTGCCCTGTTGTGGACTTCTTTGTCGCATGGTGGAGTGCCAACAGTAGCTTATCCATAATAAAATTGAGGCCGTGAGAACGACACGGTTTGATATTATTTGATTCCGTTCGCTCTTCTTTCTTGATGCGGTTTCCTCACCTAGGTGTACAAAAGAACGGGTAGTGTGCGTGGGGGAGAAGACGCCGGACATTACCAGTGAGTCCATCGGCCTGCGCCGGTGCTCACTCGACGCCTTCGGTGGCCTCATCTTGTTTGATTGGTAAGCCAATTGGTTCCTCTCTCCTGCTTTGTCTTTTGTTTCACCAATATTGGTTTAGTTCTCCGACCATACAAGTTTCACTGATTAGTGCACCACTTGGAACTGATCTTTGTGTTAATGTTGAGTATTTTACACTTACCCTACAAAAAGGAAGAGTATTTGACACTTGCACTACGAACTGGGCAGCATGATTTATGAGAAAGAAAAACTATTGGTATGCTAACTAAATGAATACTTGCAGAACTCAACCCATGCCGCTATTTAATCAAGGATATCTGTAAGTGTAACTAATTGGTTAAGTAAAAAAGCAATGTGGTATACTTTGTACTGGCAGCACTTTGTTAAACGCATAGATGTGTGCTCAACCTTGTTGCTTTATATACATTTGGATGAACTAGGCCATGTTCCACATCGTGGAATCAGTGTTCTAAAAGTGATGCCTGTGCATTAGCCTAACTGTTAGGTGCCTTGTGCTGTTGTGATTTGACATATGTTGGCTGGCAAAAGTATTTAGGTAGTTAAGTAATACAGACTTATATTGTCAGCACCATTGTTTTGTTTTGTGCTCACTAGAGATACCTGTCTAGGTTCTTTGAATATAATAAGAGTAGAGCATGGATGGAGAAAATAATAAGCTGGAAGTAATAGGCTTAGGCAATTTTAGCTAAACCCTTTGTGGTTTTCAGCCTGTTTATAATAACAATTACAGTAGCATCCATACTTTGGCACCATTTCATTTATTTATTGTTGCATTTCAGACAATCCAGAGTACAAGTTTCTTTGCCATCCATACTTTGGCACCATTTCCTTAACTGGATGTTTACTTTGCTGTACTATAGATTATCATGGTTCCCTCGTTCACTAGTGTTCATCGTGAGCTCCATTTTAGTTCAGTGGTAATGTATTTTGTTGATGTGCATAGATGTTGTCTAGAACAAGTGTTTGGCTAACCAGCGCCTCCAAATCTTCGGACCAAACAAGCTTGAGGGGAAGGAGGACACCAAGTTCCTGGGGTCATGGCCATCACGCTCGCCAACGGATGTTTGGGTTAGGCCCTTCTGCCTCATGTATATGCTACTTATTGCGGTCTTTTCTACTGTGTAAGGTGTAGACTTTGATATGTAAGGAACAAATCCTTTTAGTATAAGGATGAAATCATCTAGGATAAAATGGAGGGTTTTATTAATACTAGCAAAGTGGTCGAGTTGAGGCCGCCCGTGCTGCAGGATTTGTGGACAGACGTGAACAGGCCAGAAGATTGGACCCTGACGGATGCCAGCATTGTGCCGCTTGGCTCCGGTCATGTCTGCGTTGCCAGGTTCTTTCTTACCTGCCCAGAGGAGAGCATTGAGGATGTTATGGCCATGCCCTTGAGAAAAGAGAGAATTTTGCTGTTCTCGAGGGCGTGAAAATGTTGAAGGCTGGGTGGGCTCACCTCCGGATGGTTAAGCACAAGTCGGAGCGTTACGTCTTCGGCCGTGACCTTGTCATACCGCTCTGATAATTTCTACTTCATCTATGGCAAGTGAGTTCTCTTAGATCAAATACCAGTGGCTCGCCTGCATATTGTCCTACTCCCTCTGTCCCAGTGACCAGCAGCTAACGGCAAGAAAAGCGATACTTACAAAGGCCCATCGCACATGTTTATAAGGGACCTCCAGAAGCTCACCTTTGGTCACAGTTACACCCCGTTCGGAGCCCCTTCACTCCGCCGCTCCGCTCCGGGAGCTGGCGGAGCTGTAGTTAAAAAAGATGGAGCTGTAGTCCTTTGACTCCGCAGCTCCTCGTATTTTGAGGAGCCGGCGGGTTGCCAAACAGTCCCTTAGTTGCAAACAACAATCATATCTACATCACATGAACTTCTTAGCGATCAGTCTATGTCCACCTCAAACAGGATTTAGATTGTAGAACAAAAACCTGTAAATCGTTCCAAGCTTTGAAACTGTAGGGAGTATCAAGAACCTTGAAATTTATGTTGGCGGCAGGACATACCTAAATATGGAATTTACTGTTCAATACTAGATCTAATACTTCCTAATCTCTGCAAAACGTTTAGTTGATTATTTTGGACCATACCTTGTTAAGTTGAGCTATGTGAATGATTCTGCGGACGATCTCTGTGCACTCAAGATCCGGATCGCCAATCCCATCCTGTGAACTGTATGTCTGCAGATAATTCACTGCTCAAAACCAGAGCTAGCACTTTTAATGTATGTAAAGAATTCTCAGGTAATTCTGCAGTAGCTATTACCTTTACATTTCTGTTCTGAATTCTATGAGCGATTCTTAGACATGTATCTCCCCATTCAGCATCAGGCTTGCTCTTTCCTTGGACTCCATTAGGAAGCACATGTGTCTCATACATCCCACAGAGAGTGGACAACAGGCTCCTCTACACAAGTGATCTTCGGGTTTGATCCATTTCAACATCCGGTGATCCCAAAGAATTTGATAAATTTGGCAAAGTAATCTCCAGAACTTGAGATGCATTAGCCTCTGATGATCTTCCTTGTATATATGAGACCCATCTTCTTAAGCTTCCTTAGGTATGACAAAACATGACATTCTGAATTTCTGCAGTAAACCAGCTGCTTTTCAGGGTCATCTGGATTGAACTCGCTATCACCGTAATAATAATATTGTGTCAGCACCAGGCTGCGCATCATTACCCCATCCGCCTGACCAAATTTCAGATCTTCTGTCATGCCATGCATCAACAGCTCAAATGCATTCAACAGAGCGTGTCCTCGTTCATCTTGAGGCATAGCACTTGTATGGATTAGAATAGCATAACCATGAGCCCATGGTTTCCTCATTTGTTCCAGCAAGTCATACACTTCTGGTAACCGAACAGAGTTCCTACATCCATGAGATAGGATTTGATCCAACACATTAGCTGCTAAAATTGTGTCGACTGCAGAGCTTGTTTTGCTGGCAAGCCTCAGCAATGTGACATCAGCAATTTGTACCCTACCAAATTGGTCGATGGAGAATGAATCAATCAGAGGCTAATTTTCCTTCATGTCCGCGAAGTGGGGGCCCTCGGTGTGGGTGAGCAGGCCGAAGGGCGTGGTGGCGGACCGGGAGGAGAAACAGTTGGCCGCTAAGGGTGTTGCAGACGAAGCGCCTGACGCCCGGTACGACGGCGGTGGCACATGCGGCCAAGCCGGGACTGTCGCAGTAGTTGCCGATGGTCGCATGCCGGGTCTCGGCATAGAGGGGCAGCCTGTTGTGGCTCACGGTGCCAGACGCGGCTGATCCGGGACCGCAGCAGAAGTTGCAGATAGCCGCAAGGCAGCGGCGGGTGTCGGAGAAGTCTAGGAAGAGGAGCCCGTCGCGGATGCTTGTGGTGGTGAAGCGAATGCCGTCGGCGAAAGGGGGGAACTGTGGGATTGGGTGAGCAGGCCGAAGGGCGCGGTCGCAAAGCGGCATCCATGCTGTGGACGGGGAGGCAGAACAGCTGCCCACTGAGAGGGTTGTAGACGAAGAGCGTCGCGTCCAAGGGTCGGTGGCGAGCGTCGCATCCCATCGTTTTGATTTTTAGTTTGAGATTATTTTTTTCGCCCAGGCCGAGATTGCCGAATTTTGGCGGAGTCCGCTCAGGGCGCGTGGCGGTGGCCCTCGGCAAGCGGTGGCGGGCGCTGGTCTCTCGACGGCGCTCCAGCATGTGCAGGCGGCGGTGGTCCCTGTGCGCGATCGGCGGTTCCATCTCTGACCCGGACGGCGCGGAGGATGGCCCCTGCCCGCGACCGGCTTGGGTGAGGACGCCCATGTGAGGGCCGCACAAGAGCTTCTTCGGGACGACGTCGATGACCGGGAGGCGGGTCAGTTGGCCGGTGACAGGGTTGCAGAGGAAGCGCGTGGTGGCTGGGTCGTGCTCGGGGTCGAGGCCGGTGGCCCGGCGCACATGATTGGCACCCTGCGTGGCGAGGATGGGAGCCGTGGCGCGGACATCGTAGACGGTGATGAGGAGGAGGCCGTCGGCGCTGGTGGAGCACACGCGGCCGACGAGGAGTTGCGTGACGTCGCTGTCAGGGTCGGGGCCGGCGCTGGTGTCGACCAGGAGCGCCGGCACGGTGAGGGCGGAAAAGCGCGGGGCTCGACGATGCGCACGGACGCGCCGAGTACTGCCGACCCGATGGCCGTTGTCGCCTGGTCGACCAAGATCCAGGGAGGACGGGAGGAGGCAGCCGTGGAGGTGGATAGGGAGCGGCTTAGGCGGCCGGAGACGGCGGCGGGGAGGCCCAGGAGGCGCCGGAGCGACATGGTGGGGATGCGGTGAAGTGACGAGAGAGAGAGAGCAGAGCAGAAGGATTTCCAATGGTAAAAGATTCCTCTCGGGCTCTCGGTTCACGTGGGATCGGTGCACATAACTGAGGTATGGGCGGCGGGGGGTGGGCGGGTGGCAGCCGCCGATGAAAGAGCCCACAGGTCAGGAAATTAGTCTACACAGACCTGGTCTATGCGTAAGTGGTTTCGAACGGCGTCGTCTCATTGGCTGCGCAGCCTGTGATGGGCATACGTCATCGTTTTCCCGCCAAAAAATTGCTGGGCAAGGAGAAGGTGGGAAATGGAATTTCTAGCTTCCATTCTTTGCATTGTGTTGTCCTTTTATGCATAAAGGAACAAATCATTGTGTTATGTAATACATACATACGTATACGAGCTGAGGAGCGTCTCACTAACTTTAATCTACTCATTCTCTAAAAAAAACTTTAATCTACTCTTGCATGCGATGCTCTCAAACCACTCCATCCGTACAAAAGCTAGCACTTTATTTGTCTTGTGAGATTTTAATTCATCGATAACTTTTGAATAAAATGTCCAATGTTAAATCTTGTTACATATTTGAATTTTCGTCGACGAGATCTTTAAAACACAATCAAATTTGAATATATTTTAAATGTATTTAAAATTTACGAAACGTATTTCACTAATTTCTAAAAAACATATAAGATTTTTGCAACGTCAACACGTCGCCTTCGTATCAGATTATCCGGGTGTTTTTATTAAACTTATAGCCTTATTTTGTTTTTGTCTTGCACATTGCGACGAGACACTAATTAAAATTATTTTATAAATGCAAAATAAATATTCTCGAAATGAGTCAGAAGTTTGTGTGTGATCTTGTTATATTATATGTCAGCTACCATCAAATCTCGTCTGATTCAGAGCCCGTTTGCTACACGAACATTTGAATATGCGAGGCATAGTACCGTTTAAATAATAAATAAATTTTGAAAGAAAAAAATTGCTATTGAGGCAACCACTTCCCTCTTTTCTCTAAGCCCAAGAGCCTCTAAAATTGGTATCGGGCCAACCACTTCCCTTTTTTCTCTAAGCCCAAGAGCCTCTAAAATCAGCCCCAAAACCCCTCCTAACCTCTCTATTTAAGGTAGCCAACCCCCTACCAAAAATGGACAAACGCTAGCCTGCTACCCCCTCTATTTAAGGTAGCCAACCCCTACCAAAAAGAAACAAACCCTAGCCTCCTAACCCTAATCCCCAACTCTAGCCGCCACCCTGGTCGTCTCCCACCTCAGCATCTCCCTAACGAGCCGAAACCCTAACCCAGTCCAGCCCCCGCCCCCGCCGATCTGGATTGTCCGAT
>NC_041381.1:542764926-542784248 GCF_002162155.2 Triticum dicoccoides | reverse complement strand
AATGCCCTAGTTCATCCCCTGCATCCTCCCACCAGCGTCGCAACCCGCCTGGACCGAGGAGACCCCTCAAAGCCCATTTGGCGCCCAGAAGTAGCCCACAGCCACGCAAACCCCTCTGTTCCCGTCCGTCAGGAGAGGAGCTCCTCATCGCCGTCCGGCAGCGCCAACGGGTCACCATCTGAGCTATGGTAGAGTAACCTCTGCCCTCCCTCCTCCCTCCTATCGATGCTAAAACCGACGAATCTTGGGCAGGGGGTCCCGAGCTGATGATCTTGGTACGATGGTAACATGAAGTAAAGGGGGCACTCTATTTACCCAGGTTCGGGCCCTCTCGAAGAGGTAAAACCCTACGTCCTGTTTGTATTGTATTGATTGTGGATGAGGTACAAAGTACATGATGATCTACCCCGAGATCGTATGAATGTGTTCTAGTCTAAAAACCTTGCCTCTACAGACTAAACCCCTCGGCTTATAAAGGCATCGGGGGTATCTAAGGTTACAAGTATGTCGGGTATAACTACGGATAATATGTCGATCATTTGAATATGCCTCGAAGTGTACGCCAAATTTTCAGAGGACTCCATCTTGAGTACGCCGGCCATGACCCATTCTTCAGTTGTTGGTGGGTCGTCGAAGAGGCCCATGAATGGCGAGCTGAAGTGGTGTGCACCCCTAATCTAGGACACCGTCAGTAGCCTTGAAGTAGTCTTCAAGCCGAGGGCTTTGGCTCCTCCCTTGGGACAACTTCCTCTTTCTGGTCTTCAGCTTCGTAGGTGAGTTCCATCTTCCCACATCGGCTTTTAAATCTGAGGATATATTCGGATCCGAGATCTTTTTATGCTTCACGATATTCTCCTTCAACTACGACCACACATAAGTTTGAGTTATCGTTACTCTAGGCAATGAACGGCATATTTTAACAAGGCCATTTTCGACACAACTTACTTTAACAGGGTTCGGAGACTCCCTTAGCTTAGCCATGAAGGCCTTCCATGTGGGCGCAATGGATTGAGCGCTGACAACTTTCGGCCGGAAACTGAACCGCCACCGATTACCATAGAATCGAATCGTCTCATCAATAGTTATTACTGGGTATATCATGGCCCAAGGCCATTTATATTTGCACGTTTTATCAATAAATGGATCGTGCCCCGAATTTTCAGGGATATCATTAACAAAACCCCTCAACTCTTGCATGCACATATTGCACGATGTATTGGGAACTGGCAATTTTTACTGCCCGCCGTGGTGACCCTTGGTCTTTTACTGACCTATAAAAGGTAAACGACGAACCTAATTTACTCCACGCACTCATTCGTTGCTCTATCGCCAAGAACTCTTGCAAGCTCAAGCACTCGGAGATCTACTTTACGATCCATTTTTTCCCATTCCCTTCCTCCACCGCGAAAGATGGCCGACAAGGGGAAATGTGTTGTTGCTCCGGCGGCCGAGACTGGCAGCAAGAGGGGGCAGTGGATGCCCTCCAAAGTCTCCGTCGATATCATCGCCGAGCTCCAGGCCAACGAGTAGAGTTTTGGAGCATTCTATAGGACCAAACACATTTTCTTAAGATAAAATAATTAAACCTTAAATTCATACTAGAGCCACGAATAATTTGTGAACACACATTCTGTTTTCTTCCCTTTTAAACTAGAAGAGTGATCTCATCTTTGTTTATCATGGTAGTTGAACAATCTTCCATGTCTATCTGAGGAAGGGCTCAAAGTTTTCAAGTGGAAGACATGGTTTGCTATTGAGCACGGTTGACAAGAACACGATGAAAAGGAGCTGCTTGCACGGCTATGACAACACCAGTTGTAGGTCTAAGGACATGTACAGTGATGGTTAAGGCAATTTTGTTGTAAGCCTGCCACATAGTCTAAAAAAACAGTAAAAAGTGTGTGGGTGTGTACAATGTGTTACTTATTAGTCTTATTTCAATTAGATCCAAAATGTATGGTTAGAGATATTGTTGCTAAGAGATCATCTCTTAATTAAGAAAAGATAAATATTTTCTTATGACTCCCTTTCCTCAACCCCCAGTGTTTATCTTGTCAAACATAAGATAGCATCGTTAGAGTAGACACACCATGAAGTGCCTCCTTGGCTCCATAAGCGGATATTGCGGTTGGCCTGGCAGGGGAAAAAGCTACCTACGACGTCCATGCTGCAATGACAAGCTGATGGAGTGTGAGTCCCTCGCTCGCAGTTATACCTAGCCATAACTCAGGCCGGGCATAAAAAGGCCCGCGGCAGAAAACCCAGACCCGGGCATGACCTGGCCTCCGGGCCGAGATATCAGGCCCAAGCCCGGCCCATCAGTGGAAAAGCCCGTCAGGCCTCAAGCCAGGCCTCTTCCCTAAAGGCTATTTTGGGCCGGGCCGGGTCAGACCGGGTTTCCCATGCCAGGTATACTCGCAGTACATGCTCTGCTACTCGGTTCACCGGCAGATCAGATCACAAAGACGCACGCCTCATATATCACCCATACAGTACTAGCTCACTAGTACTAACTACAATTAATGGAAAATCGGCAGCTTCAAAATTACAAGAACCGGCACAAATATTGTACGAACAATATAAATGTAAAATATAGGATTGCTGGCTAGCTAGATTCATTATTTATGCATTTCAGTTCAGTGCATCTATATCTGGAGAAGTTAATTCACTGAAAGGAGTTCATACTGCGAAGCTGTCTTCTAGTCGCAAATAATACTAGCGGATTTGCTTTTCAAATGCCTTCTTAATCAACAGTAGCAATAGATCAACTGAAACTTAATACTAGCAAGTCCAAGTAGTAACAGCTAAGCATATCCACCAGTGAACACTTGCTACAAAAAGGATGTTCCAGTATGAACTCAAAGTCTGAACCAACTACCAGATTTTCCACTAAACAAGTTCATGAGCAAACTCTGAAAACACACAACCTTCTCCAGAATTTCCTGCAAAATGAGTGCCCCGCAAACTGCCACCCTCACCTACTGCTTGATCGTTAGCCTTAAGAAACCTGAAAATAAAATAAATAAATAAACATCAGATGCATTTGAACATAAACATATAAACAGAACGAACGGCAGGAAAAAATCAGAGTAAACAGAAATGCTACTATATATAGTCCATGTACATATTTTTTTTCTCAAATGAAATGAGTAGGGATCTATCATTTTGATTTGCAGGAGAGGAACAGAGCGTATCAAATAGCAAGTTTCAGTTTCAAGATTTGATCAATTGGTTAGAGGAAAAAAGGCGATGGTTATTGGACATTTTGGTGACAAGGCTAGGCATTCCTCAGGTTTAAATAAACGATTTATGGGCCAGTTTGCAGTTATGCACTTGATATGTTAATCATGCCTGCCTGCTAGATCAGAAGCACTCCTTTAGATAATGAAACATAGTTCAGGAAACACTAATTCTTCTGAATGAAAGGTCCATGCTAAAAGACATAAATAGTTTTCAGCAGCACTTTGTGGTGCTGCCACAAGACTGTATGACTGGAAGAACACGTTCGATTAGCATGCTTGGCCTTCTACAGAAACATCTGACCTGATTAAATATTTGATCATGTGTAATAAAACAATCAATGACAGCGCTTGGCATAGATACACAGAGATGTGATTCTCTTTAGCTAGTGTGCATGCCAAACATGTTACCAGTGCCAATAAAACATGAACTAGAACTTACGATAGGCTGATATTAGGCAACACGGCAACAGTATATACTAGTACTAATTGGCAAAAAGTGCACAAGATTGCTCTTCCAAATCATGAATTGCATGGATTGAGTCAGAGATATATGTGAAAATAAAGAAAACAAACTCCTAAACATGTGCATGGATGACATACAGCCAATGATGGATCAACATATATAGAAGCATGAGCAGAGAGATATATAGTACCCAGAGATGCATTAACTGGTAACTTGGCACACTTTTCATTTTGTGTGGTGTCTGTCTGAACGAACTAGAACATCTGCCAAAGTCTTGCTTTCTGCGTCGTCCTTCTTGCCTGAAAACAAATTCTTTCGATCAACACACATGAACTTGAACAAATTAAATAGTAGTAACACAATTCAGAGTATACGTGCAGTATGTATCTAAGCATTGTATATAGGAATCCATCCCAAGTTATTACTGTCTTGCTTGTAGAAAGAGGGATTTTATGCCTGATTCAATAATGCTAAACGTTTGATGATTAATATAAATAGGATGACTTTATCTGAGTTTGCCCACACTGATCAACAAATGCTACCATTGGGATACTTTACACAAATTCTGTAGTAGATGATCTGCAAAAGAACTTAATGGAAATGCACAGCAGCACAGTACCACATGAGCCTCCAGAATGTGTAATTTTCCCCATCTAACCATATCAGCTGCGGCAGAGGTAGCTTAATAGCAAGCAAGCAATTGAAGCAATGTAGCGATTACCTGCGGCAGAGGTCCGGCTGGATTCAAGCCACGGTGGAAGCACGCATGGTATGCACCCGGCTCCTCTGTCCAGAAAGCTCCCAATCACTTCCTGCTTGCTCATGTCCACGCTGATGCGGTGCATGCCGACCGCCAGGTAGATGACATTGCCGTTCAGTGGATCAAGAGCGACAATTTGTGGCGTCGTCTTCTCCGGCAAGGGCAGCCATGGGTAGTCTCCATCCGCCCAGAGCCGGCTGAGCACCACGCGGTGCTCCAGCGTCCAGCCGCTGCCCTCGTCGTCGAGCGTGAAGGAGCTGAGCACGAATGGCTCCCGGTTCCACACCTCGGCGTAGCGCAACCTTCCCTCGCTGACCCCCATGCGCCGGTACCTGCCCGGCGCGTCTTTGGACAGGGCCTCAAAACCCTCCAGGTCAAGCCACCCTGGCGCCGGCCCTGGGCGTGCAGGCATCACGCTGCCCCTCGGCAGCTCCACGAAGCGGGGCTCCGGCCGGTCGCTGAACGGGTCGGCCGAGATGGCGCCCCAGCTCAGGTCAGCCCACCACAGCCGGCCGCCGAAGGCGAACGCCTCTTGGTCAAACCTCCTGCCCGTCTCCGAGTAAAACCGCCGGACGCCCGGGAGTTGGCAGGGCGTGGTGACCGCGACGTCCCACTCGCCCGTGTCCGAGAGAAAGCGGAGCATCCTGTTCCCCTGCAGCTCGGCGACGGCGACCCTGTCGGGAGGTCCGTCTCCGTGCCCGCGACCGGCTTGGGTGAGGACGCCCATGTGAGGGCCGCACACGAGCCGCCTCCGGCCGACGTTGATGACCGGGAGGCGGGTCAGTTGGCCGGTGACAGGGTTGCAGAGGAAGCGCGTGGTGTCCGGGGTGTGCCCGCGGACGAGGCCGGTCAGCTGGCGGACATGATTGCCGCCCTGCTTGGCGAGGATGGGAGCCGTGGCGCGGAGATCGTAGATGATGATAAGGAGGAGGCCGTCGGCGCTGGCGGAGCACACGCGGCCGACGAGGAGTTGCGTGGCGTCGCTGTCGGGGTCGGGGCCGGCGCTGGTGTCGACCAGGAGCGCCGGGACGGTGATGGTGGAGAAGCGCGGCGGCTCGAGGATGCGCACGGACGCACCCAGCGCCGACCCGGCGGCCACTGACAGCTGGTCGACCAAGATCCAGGGAGGGCGGGAGGAGGCAGCCGTGGAGGTGGAGAGGGAGCGGCTTAGGCGGCCGGAGACGGCGGCGGAAAGGCCCAGGAGGCGCCGGAGCGACATGGTGGTGATGCGGTGAGGTGACGAGAGAGAGAGCAGAGCAGAAGGATTTCCGATGGTAAAAGATGCCTCTCGGTTCACATGGACTTGGTGCACACAGCTAAGATATGGGGGGTAGTGGGTGGTGGCAGCCGCTGATGAAAGCTGCGTGGGGTTGTTTCACTGCGTACTCCAGTCACAGTTCTTTCAGCGCCCACAGGTCAGGGAGCTGGTCTGCATGGACCAGGTCTGTGCATAGTTAGTTTCGAAAGGCGTCGTCCCATTGGCTGTGCGGCCTGTGATGGGCATACGTCATGGTTTCCCGCCAAAGAATTGCTGGGCAAGGAGAAGGTGGGAAATGGAATTTCTAGCGTCCATTATTTGCATTAAGATGTGTGTTGTCCTTTTATGCATAAAGGAACAAATCATTGTGTTATGTAATACTCCCTCCGTCCCAAAATTCTTGTCTTAGATTTGTCTAAATATGTATCAAGTTACATTTTAATATTAGATACTCCATCTTTTGTTGTAAGATTAGTGCTATGTTGTCTGGTTGATGTAATGAGATCATGTAATCCATCTTTTGTGGTAATGAGAATGAACGTTTGGTTTGAGCATACTGCCAATTTGAACAAAGTAAAAATATACAGAATGTGCAAATTAACATCACATGATCAAAGTTAACATTACATCCAATGATCGACCACAAAATTAACATAATCAAAGTTTCAATTCGAATACAAATGATCAACCACAAAATTAACATAGAACCACTACCGCAACCATCAGTTCATCATCACATATTCTTCGGCCAAGTTCAACAAATGAGAGAATCACTACTGGTGAAGTCCATGATCAATGTTGGATCATTTTAAAATTTGCTTCAGTTCATCTTTAGTCAAAATATCTTGATAGTAAATGCTCATCAGTTCTAGCCTAACCTCTTCTGCGCCGGGAGGCACAGAGAATTGCTCCAGCGGCGGCAATGGGTCGCCATCGACCATCTCGCTGGCACATACCGGGTCGCGGTCGCCGCACTTGTGCCCGTCGTTGCCGCCACCATGGTCGACGAACGCCTGGTGGCCCTCGTCCTCCACGTTGCCACCGTCCACCTTGATGCCCGCATCGGTGAGCGCCCACACCAGTTCGGTGAGCCGGTGCACCTTGTCGGTTAGCGTGTTCACCTTGTCGACCAGCGCGCGTACGACATGCCCAAGCGCGTGGACGCCTCCGCCGTCGTCCGGGTGCATGCCGCAGTCCGCGAGCGCGTCGCCGTCCGCGAGCGGGAGCAGGCCGACATCCACGGGCGCACCGCCTACCGGGAACACGCCGCCTTCCCGGCACAGGTCGCTGTCCGAGAGCGCGCCGCCTTCCACGAGTGCGTGGCCGTCCACGGGAGCGCCGCCTACCGGGAACACGTCGCCCGCGAGCGCGCCGCCCTCTGCGAGCGGGAGCACGCCACCGTCCGCGAGCGCGCCGCCTGCGGGGAGCGCGCCACCGTCCGCGAGCGCGCCGCCTGCGGGGAGCACGCCTCCGTACGCGAGCTCGCTGTCCTCCACGTACAGCTCGCTGTCCTCCGCGACCAAGCTGTCCTCCGCGAGCAAGCTTTCATCCATGGTCTCGCTATCCTCTATAGGCTGGTTGTCCTCCCACAACCACGTTGGATGGATTTCATCCATGGAGATGTACAGGATGTGGAGGAGAAGGGAGAGTGGGATGTGGAGAATGGGAAGCTGAGATGGGACCGGTGGGCAGGAGAGGAAGAGGTAGGCGTCTGGCTGCCTTGGGAAGACGCGAAGGACGTGCATGGGAGAGAGAGACGGGAGTAACTGCAGGCACGCATGCGAAGTTGGAAAGGAGGGGCAAAATTGGAAAGAAGTGCCAAAACCTGCTAGTACGCAGAGCATTGAGGGAAAAATCGTTTTTTCTAATACGCAAACTAATGAGGACCGGAGGGAGTACATCCGTATCTAGATAAATTTAGGATAAATTTTTTGAGTTACGTATGTATACGAGCTGAGGAACGTCTCACTAACTTTAATCTATTCATTCCCTAAAAAAAACTTTAATCTACTCATGCATGCATGCATGCTCTCAAACCACTCCATCCGTAGAAAAGCTAGCACTTTATTTGTCTTGTGAGATATTAATTCATCGACAACTTTTGAATAAAATGTCCAATGTTAAATCTGGTTACATATTTGAATTTCTGCCGACGAGATATTTAGAACACAACAAATTTGAATAGATTTTAAATGAGTTTAAAATTCATGAAACATATTTCACCCATTTCTAAAAAACATATCTCATCATTTATTAAAAAAATGATTTCACTCGTTTCAAAAAACAGATTCCATTCATTTCACTCAATTCAAACTAATATTTTCACTCATTTAAAATACTGATTTTACTCGTTTAGAAAGAGGATTTCTATAAGCACATATACCAACTAGAGGAGTAGTTAATGGGTGATTTTTTGAATTTACTTATCTTGAGATGAACTAACCGAAGTAAAATACAGACAACTAGCAAGGCCAATGCTGAAGAGAAGACAACCTGCTCAAACAAAAGTACTTAGTAGTAAAACAAACGAACGTGTTGCATACAGAAGTATAAGCAAGGTACACATCGAAGACCAACCTAAAGATAGCAAGTGCGACAGAATGTGTCATGGTATTCTCACGACAGATGCCATGGGTTGACTTATCTCGAGTGGTTGGGGCCGATGAGCGTCGGTGGCGTTCGGATGTGAGATAAGGCACGAGCACTGAGAACACAGAGACGTACCCAGGTTCATGGCCCTCCAAGGGAGGTAATACCCCTAATCCTACAAGGATCACTATGGAGATCATAAGGAATACATGGTTGCTCCTGGAACTATATTGGTGGAGGAAGAAGAGAGCTCTTACTTTGCTCTCTGCCCCGTGTGTGTGTGTGTGTGTGTGTGTGTGTGTGTGTGTGTGTGTGTGTGTGTGTGTGTGTGTGTGTGTGTGTGTGTGGAGTGGTGGTGAGAAGGAGCCGACCCCCTCCTAGGAGGGCTCCTTGGAGGTCTTATACTTGGGCTTCCCAGGTTACAATATGCCTAAAAAGGTGGAGTGGGCCCCGACTGCCAGCGTATTTGGCTGCCCGTGGGGTCTGCCGGCTGCATGTCACTGTAGCCAGTAGGTCACGGCATCACGGAGTGGCTGGCACGATGCGTCTACAGTGCCGGGCCGTCCTAGAGTTGGTCGCCTCGGTCAGCGGAGCTTCCAGTATTGTAGCCACGCCCTTCGCGACGTGGGAGACGTCTTGTCCCAGTAGCTGGCACAAATGGATGTGACAGGCGCTGACCTCGCCGGCTGCCGCCAGTCAGTCCAGCCGTGGCGCCTCATCCAGCCAGCCTCCCATGGGGGGATCCAACCAAGGGGCCATCCGATTATGAGGGCGTTGAGTCGTTCTGATGTTTTGAAATGTTGACTTGTATCTTTGAGCCTACCAGGGGGTCATCCCCCTCGACAAAATGGAAAGGAACCCATCATAGTCTTCGCAGAGAGGGAGCAAGAACTTCACAATACAAAGTACAACAGTAAATTCAGTGCGAGGAAGTTGAACCAAAAGGCTTGGTGAAGACAATGATTTGTTCACCCAGTTCAACTTGCTGGCATAACTCTACGCTTGGTTGGAAAGGCTGAGATATAACTCGAAAGACTTTGTCTTCATCCTATTCTCCTTTAGCTACAAGTCAACTCTGACAGCGCCAATCACTCATGGCAGATCTCCAAGACCTTCACAGACTTGTTCTTTAGCTAGTCCACAATTACTCTTAGATCTTGTAACAACTGAGAGTAATCCTAGTTATTATATTTGCCTATTATTATTTGTGCATCATCGTGAAGTCATCATCCTTGCAACATCAACACGTTGCCTTCGTATCAGATTATCCGGGTGTTTTTATTAAACTTATAGCCCTATTTTGTTTTTCGTTGTTCTATGGAAAGGTGAATAGTACCCCCTGATCTTTAGCCCTTCTGCTCGGAGAGCAATCAAACACTTGCACATGGCCATGAGACACTAATTAAAATTATTTTATAAATGCAAAATAAATATTCTTAAAATGAGTTAGAAGTTTGTGTGTGATCTTGTTATATTATATTTCAGCTGCACGTTGAATCTCGTCCGACTCGGAGTCCGTTTGCTACACGAACATTTGAATATTACATTACAAATAAATATTAGGCATACTTAATTATTCTCAAGATAGAACTCTTAACACTATCAGCAAGAAGAGCAATTAACTCATTTTCGATTTTATGTCCAAGATAATGATGATGAATTTCACTATTCTGAATGCGCCTAATATGGTCTTGCATTATGGGATCAAATTCTGCAATCATTTCAACTACCCCCAAGAAATTACCATTATCATCTTGATAAAATTTCTCGTTTGTTACTCGAAAAGCTAGGTGACCTGATTTGACCTTTGCTACTTACCATGAGGTCGACATCTACCTCAGCACCCTCATGCCAACGATGAGCGATATTGCCTCCGCCTCTGCAGCACATTACTTGATCCAAGCGGTGCTCGCACATGAAGGTTGGCGACGGAGGTGAGCACCACCATAACTATGATGTGGCCTAGCTTGAACCATGACGGCGATGTGCTCAATCCCGGCGACGAGCAAACTGAGCCGCGTTGATCCCACATCTCCTGGCGCGGTGGCGCCTCCCTCGCGCTGTCGAGAACATCAACGGCCCCAGCTTGCTCTTCTATGTGTTCGTTGCCTCAATTTGTTGGGGAACGTAGCAGAAATTCAAAATTTTCTACGCATCACCAAGATCAATCTATGGAGTAATCTAGCAACGAGGGGAAGGAGAGTGCATCTACATACCCTTGTAGATCGCTAAGCGGAAGCGATCAAGTGAACGGGGTTGAAGGAGTCGTACTCGTCGTGATCCAAATCACCGAAGATCCTAGTGCCGAACGGACGGCACCTCCGCGTTCAACACACGTACAGCCCGGGGACGTCTCCTCCTTCTTGATCCAGCAAGGGGAGAGGAGAAGTTGAGGGAGAGCTCCGGCAGCACGACGGCGTGGTGGTGGAGCTTGCAGTTCTCCGGCAGAGCTTCGCCAAGCACTACGGAGGAGGAGAAGGTGTTGGGGAGGGAGAGGGCTGCGCCAGGGGCAAGGGTGAAGCTCCCATGCGCCTCCCCACTACATATAGGGGTGGAGGGGGCTGGTTTCTTGCCCTCCAAGTCCATTGGGGCGTTGGCAAAGGAGGGAGGAAAGAAATCCCATCATTTCCTTCCCCACCGATTGTTATCCCCTTTTTTTAGGGATCTTGATCTTATCCCTTCGGGATATGATCTTATTCCTTCTAAGGGGGGGATCTTGGTGCGCCTTGACCAGGGGTGTGGGGCCTTGCCCCCACTACCCACGTTCATGTGGGTCTCCCCATGCAGGTGGGCCCCACTCCGGAACCTTCTAGAACCTTCCCGGTACAATACCAAAAAATCCCGAACATTTTCCGGTGGCCAAAATAGGACTTCCCATATATAAATCTTTACCTCCGGACCATTCCGGAACTCCTCGTGACGTACGGGATCTCATCTGGGACTCCGAACAACATTCGGTAACTGCACACTAATTCCCATAACAACTCTAGCGTCACCGAACCTTAAGTGTGTAGACCATACGGGTTCGGGAATCATGCAGACATGACTGAGACAGCTCTCTGGCCAATAACCAACAGCGGGATCTGGATACCCATGTTGGCTCCCACATGTTCCACGATGATCTCATCGGATGAACCACGATGTCGAGGATTCAATCAATCCCGTATTCAATTCCCTTTGTCTAGCGGTATTGTATTTGCCCGAGATTCGATCGTCGGTATCCCGATACCTTGTTCAATCTCGTTACCGGCAAGTCTCTTTACTCGTTCCGTAACACATCATCCCGTGATCAACCCCTTGGTCACATTGTGCACATTATGATGATGTCCTACCGAGTGGGCCCAGAGATACCTATCCGTCACACGGAGTGACAAATTCCAGTCTGGATTCGTGCCAACCCAACAGACACTTTCGATACCCGTAGTGCACCTTTATAGCCACCCAGTTACGTTGTGACGTTTGGTACACCCAAAGCATTCCTACGGTATCCGGGAGTTGCACAATCTCATGGTCTAAGGAAATGATACTTGACATTAGAAAAGCTTTAGCATACGAACTACACGATCTTTGTGCTAGGCTTAGGATTGGGTCTTGTCCATCACATCATTCTCCTAATGATGTGATCCCGTTATCAACGACATCCAATGTCCATGGTCAGGAAACGTAACCATCTATTGATCAACGAGCTAGTCTACTAGAGGCTTACTAGGGACATGGTGTTGTCTATATATCCACACATGTATCTGAGTTTCCTATCAATACAATTATAGCATGGACAATAAACGATTATCATGAACAAGGAAATATAATAATAATAACTAATTTATTATTGCCTCTAGGGCATATTTCCAACAGTCTCCCACTTGCACTAGAGTCAATAATCTAGTTCACATCACCATATGATTAACACTCATAGGTCACATCACCATGTGACCAACATCCAAAGAGTTTACTAGTTCACATCATCATGTGACTAAGACTCAATGAGTTCTGGGGTTTGATCATGTTTTGCTTGTGAGAGAGGTTTTAGTTAACGGGTCAGCAACATTTAGATCCGTATGTACTTTGCAAATCTCTAGGTCATATTGTAAATGCTGCTTCCACGCTCCACTTGGAGCTATTCCAAATGGTTGCTCCACTATACGTATCCGGTTTGCTACTCAGAGTCATTCAGATAGGTGTTAAAGCTTGCATCAACGTAACCCTTTACGCCGAACTCTTTATCACCTCCATAATCGAGAAACATATCCTTATTACTCCAAGGACAATCTTGACCGTTGTTTGGTGATCCACTCCTTGATCACCTTTGTACCCTCTTGCCAGACATGTGGCAAGGCACACATCGGGTGCGGTACTCAGCATGACATACCGTATAGAGCCTATGTCAAAAGCATAGGGGACGACCTTCGTCCTTCCTCTTTCTTCTGCCGTGGTCGAGCTTTAAGTCTTAACTTCATACTCCCTCTGTTTTTATTTACTCTGCATATTAGAGTTGACTGAAGTCAAACTTCGTAAAGTTTGACCAAGTTTGTAGAAAACAATATAGACATTTATTACAATAAATCTATACGATGTGAAAGTACATTCAATAATAAATCTAATGTTGTTGATTTGTTATTGTATATCTTAATATTTTTGTTTATAAACTTGGTCAAAGTTTGTAAAGCTTGACTTTGACCAAAGCTAATATGCGAACTAAATAAAAACGGAGGGAGTACCTTACAACTCAGGCAAGAACTCCTTCTTTGACTGATCCATCTTGAACACCTTCAAGATCATGTCAAGGTACGTGCTCATTTGAAAGTACCATTAAGCGGTTTTTGATCTATCCTTATAGATCTTAATGCTCAATGTTCAAGTAGCTTAAACCAGGTTTTCCCTTGAAAACTACTTTTCAAATAACCCTATTTGCTTTCCATAAATTCTACATCATTTCTGATCTACAATATATCAACAACATATACTCATCAGAAATTCTATAGTGCTCCCACTCACTTCTTTGGAGATACAAGTTTCTCATAAACTTTGTATAAACCCAAAATCTTTGATCATCTCATCAAAGCGCATATTCTGACTCCGAGATGCTTGCTCTAGTCCATGGAAGGATCGCTGGAGCTAGCATACCTTTTAGCATCCTTAGGATCGACAAAACCTTTCTGATTGTATCACATACAATCTTTTCTTACGAAAACTGGTAAGGAAACTCATTTTGACATCCATCTGCCAGATTTCATAAATGCAGCTAATGCTAACATGATTCCGACGGACTTAAGAATCGCTACGGATGAGAAAATCTCATCGTAGTCAACTCCTTGAACTTGTGAAAAACTCTTTGCTACAAGTCGAGCTTCATAGACGGTGACATTACCGTCCACATCCGTCTTCTTCTTAAAGATCCATTTATCTCAATGGCTTGCCGATCATCGGGCAAGTCCACCAAAGTCCATGCTTTGTTCTGATACATGGATCCTATCTCAGATTTCACGGCTTCTAACCATTTGTCGAAATATGGGCCCACCATCGCTTCTCCATAGCTCGCAGGTTCATTTTGTTGTCTAGCAACATGACCTTCAAGACAGGATTACTGTACCACTCTGAAGTAGTACGCATCCTTGTCACCCTACGAGGTACGGTAGTGGCTTGATCCGAAACTTCATGATCACTATCATAAGCTTCTACTTCAATTGGTGTGCGCGCCGCAGGAACAACTTCCTGTGCCCTGCTACACACTAGTTGAAGTGATGGTTCAATAACCTCATCAAGTCTTCACCATGCTCCCACTCAACTTTCCGAGACAAACTTTTCCTCGAGAAAGGACCCGATTCAAGAAACAATCCCTATTGCTTTTGGATCTGAATTAGGAGGTATATCCAACTGTTTTGGGTGTCCTATGAATATGCATTTTATCCGCTTTGGGTTCGAGCTTATCAACCTGAAACTTTTTCACATAAGCGTCGCATCCCCAAACTTTTAAGAAACGAAAACTTAGGTTTCTCCAAACCATAGTTCAAACGGTGTCATCTCAACGGAATTACGTGGTGCCCTATTAAAGTGAGTGCGGTTGTCTCTAATGCCTAACCCATGAATGATAGTGGTAATTCTATAAGAGACATCATGGTACGCACCATATCCAATAGGGTGCAACTATGATGTTCGGACACACCATTACACTATGGTGTTCCAGGCGGTATTAATTGTGAAACAATTTCCACAATGTCTTAATTGTGTGCCAAAGTTCATAACTCAGATACTCATCTCTATGATCATATCATAGACATTTTATCCTCTTGTCACGATGATCTTCAACTTCACTCTAAAATTACTTGAATCATTCAATAATTCAGACTTGTGTTTCATCAAGTAAATATACTCAGTATCTACTCAAATCATCCGTGAAGTAAGAATATAATGATATCCACTGCATGCCTCAGCACTCATTGAACTGCACACATCAAAATGTGTTACTTCCAACAAGTTGCTTTCTTGTTCCATTTTACTGAGAACGAGGCTTTCAGTCATCTTGCCCATTTGGTATGATTTTCATGTCTCAAGTGATTCAAAATCAAGTGAGTCCAAACGATCCATTTGCATGGAGTTTCTTCATGCATATACACCAATAGACACGGTTCGCATGTCTCAAACTTTTCAAAATGAGTGAGTCCAAAGATCCATCAACATGGAGCTTCTTCATGCGTTTTATACCAATATGACTTACATGGCAGTGCCACAAGTAGGTGGTACTATCATTACTATCCTATATATTTTGGCATGAACATGTGTATCACTACGATCGAGATTCAATAAACCATTCATTTTAGGTGCAAGACCATTGAAGGTATTATTCAAATAAACAGAGTAACCATTATTCTCCTTAAATGAATAACCGTATTGCAATAGACATAATCCAATCATGTCTATGCTCAACGCAAACACCAAATAACAATTATTTAGGTTTAACACCAATCTCGATGGTAGAGGGAGCGTACGATGCTTGATCACATCAAGATTGGAAAACACTTCCAACACATATCGTCAGCTCATCTTTAGCTAGTCTCCGTTTATTCCGTAGCCTTTAATTTCAAGTTACTAACACTTAGCAACCGAACCGGTATCTAATACCCTGGTGCTACTAGGAGTACTAGTAACGTACACATTAACATAATGTATATCCAATATACTTCTATCGACCTTGCCAGCCTTCTCATCTACCAAGTATCTAGGGTAATTCCGCTCCAGTGGCTGTTCCCCTTATTACAGAAGCACTTAGTCTCGGGTTTGGGTTCAACCTTGGGTTTCTTCATTAAAGCAGCAGCTGATTTGCCATTTCATGAAGTATCCCTTCTTGCCCTTGCCCTTCTTGAAACTAGTGGTTTCACCAACCATCAACAATTGATGCTCCTTCTTGATTTCTACTTTCGTGGTGTCAAACATCGCGAATCTCTCAAGGATCATCATATATATCCCTTATATGTTATAGTTCATCACGAAGCTCTAGCAGCTTGGTGGCAATGACTTTGGAGAAACATCACTATGTCATCTGGAAGATCAACTCCCACTTGATTCAAGTGATTGTTGTACTCAGACAATCTAAGGACAAGCTCAACGATTGAGCTTTTCTCCCTTAGTTTGCAGGCTAAGAAAATCGTCGGAGGTCTTATACCTCTTGATGTGGGCACGAGCCTGAAATCCCAATTTCAGCCCTCGAAACATATCATATGTTCCGCGACGTTTCGAAATCGTCTTTGGTGCCTCAACTCTAAACCGTTTAACTGAACTATCATATAGTTATCAAAACGTGTATGTTAGATGTTCGCAACACCCACAGACGACGTTCGAGGTTCAGCGCACTGAGCGGTGCATTAAGGACATAAGCCTTCTACGAAGCAACGAGGACAATCATCAGTTTACGGACCTAGTCCGCATAATCGCTACTATCAACTTTCAACTGAATTTTCTCTAGGAACATATCTAAAACAGTAGAACTAAAGCGCGAGCTTACGACATTATTTGCAAAGATCTTTGACTATGTTCAGGATAATTAAGTTCATCTTATGAACTCCCACTCAGATAGACATCCCTCTAGTTATCTAAGTGATTACATGATCCGAGTCAACTAGGCTGTGTCCGATCATCACGTGAGACGGACTAGTCAACGTCGGTGAACATCTTCATGTTGGTCGTATCTTCTATATGACTCATGCTCGACCTTTCGGTCTTCCATGTTTCGAGGCCATGTCTGTACATGCTAGGCTTGTCAAGTCAACCTAAGTGTATCGCGTGTGTAAATCTGGCTTACACCCATTGCATGTGAACGTTAGAATCTATCACACCCGATCATCACGTGGTGCTTCGAAACGATGAACTTTCGCAACGGTGCACAGTTAGGGTGAACACTTTCTTGAAATTATTATGATGGATCATCTTACTTACTACCGTCGTTCTAAGCAAACAAGATGCAAAATATGATAAACATCACATGCAATCAAAAAGTGACATGATATGGCCAATATCATTTTTCTCCTTTTGATCTCCATCTTCGGGGCTCCATGATCATCATCGTCACCGGCATTGACACCATGATCTCCATCATCGTGTCTCCATGAAGTTGTCTCGCCAACTATTACTTCTACTACTATGGCTAACATTTTAGCAATAAAGTAAAGTAATTACATGGCGTTGCTCATTGACACGCAGGTCATACAATAATAAAGACAACTCCTATGGCTCCTGCCGGTTGTCATACTCATCCACATGCAAGTCGTGATTCCTATTACAAGAACATGATCAATCTCATACATCACATATCATTCATCACATTCTTCTTGGCCATATCACATCACAAAACACTTGCTACAAAGACAAGTTAGACGTCCTCTAATTGTTGTTGCAAGTTTTTACGTGGCTTCTATAGGTGTTCTAGCAAGAACGTTTCTTACCTACGTAAAACCACAACGTGATATGCCAATTTCTATTTACCCTTCATAAGGACCCTTTTCATCGAATCCGATCCGACTAAAGTGGGAGAGACTGGCACCCGCTAGCCACCTTATGCAACAAGTGCATGTCAGTCGGTGAAACCTGTCTCACGTAAGTGTACGTGTAAGGTCGGTCCGGGCCGCTTCATCCCACAATACCGTCGAAACAAGATTGGACTAGTAACGGTAAGCACATTGAACAAAGATCAACGCCCACAACAACTTGTGTTCTACTCGTGCATAGAAACTACGCATAGACCTGGCTCTGATACCACTGTTGGGGAACGTAGCAGAAATTCAAAATTTTCTACGCATCACCAAGATCAATCTATGGAGTAATCTAGCAACAAGGGGAAGGAGAGTGCATCTACATACCCTTGTAGATCGCTAAGCGGAAGCGTTCAAGTGAACGGGGTTGAAGGAGTCGTACTCGTCGTGATCCAAATCACCGGAGATCCTAGTGTCGAACGGACGGCACCTCCGCGTTCAACACACGTACAGCCCGGGGACGTCTCCTCCTTCTTGATCCAGCAAGGGGAGAGGAGAAGTTGAGGGAGAGCTCCGGCAGCACGACGACGTGGTGGTGGAGCTTGCAGTTCTCCGGCATAGCTTCGCCAAGCACTACGGAGGAGGAGGTGTTGGGGAGGGAGAGGGCTGCGCCAGGGGCAAGGGTGAAGCTCCCATGCGCCTCCCCACTATATATAGGGGTGAAGGGGGCTGGTTTCTTGCCCTCCAAGTCCATTGGGGCGTTGGCAAAGGTGGGAGAAAAGAAATCCCATCATTTCCTTCCCCATCGATTGTTATCCCCCTTTTTAGGGATCTTGATCTTATCCCTTCGGGATATGATCTTATTCCTTCTAAGGGGGGATCTTGGTGCGCCTTGACCAGGGGTGTGGGGCCTTGCCCCCACTACCCACGTTCATGTGGGTCCCCCCATGCAGGTGGGCCCCACTCCGGAACCTTCTAAAACCTTCCCGGTACAATATCGAAAAATCCCGAACATTTTCCGGTGGCCAAAATAGGACTTCCCATATATAAATCTTTACCTCCGGACCATTTCGGAACTCCTCGTGAGATCCGGGGTCTCATCCGGGACTCCGAACAACATTCAGTAACTGCACACTAATTCCCATAACAACTCTAGCGTCACCGAACATTAAGTGTGTAGACCCTACGGGTTTGGGAATCATGCAGACATGACTGAGACAACTCTCTGGCCAATAACCAACAGCGGGATCTGGATACCCATGTTGGCTCCCACATGTTCCACGATGATCTCATCGGATGAACCACGATGTCGAGGATTCAATCAATCCCGTATTCAATTCCCTTTATATAGCGGTATTGTACTTGCCCGAGATTCGATCGTCGGTATCCCGATACCTTGTTCAATCTTGTTACCGGCAAGTCTCTTTACTCGTTCCGTAACACATCATCCCGTGATCAACCCCTTGGTCACATTGTGCACATTATGATGATGTCCTACCGAGTGGGCCCAGAGATACCTATCCGTCACACGGAGTGACAAATTCCAGTCTGGATTCGTGCCAATCCAACAGACACTTTCGGAGATACCCGTAGTGCACCTTTATAGCCACCCAGTTACGTTGTGACGTTTGGTACACCCAAAGCATTCCTACGGTATCCGCGAGTTGCACAATCTCATGGTCTAAGGAAATGATACTTGACATTAGAAAAGCTTTAGCATACGAACTACACGATCTTTGTGCTAGGCTTAGGATTGGGTCTTGTCCATCACATCATTCTCCTAATGATGTGATCCCGTTATCAACGACATCCAATGTCCATGGTCAGGAAACCGTAACCATCTATTGATCAACGAGCTAGTCTACTAGAGGCTTACTAGGGATATGGTGTTGTCTATGTATCCACACATGTATCTGAGTTTCCTATCAATACAATTATAGCATGGACAATAAACGATTATTATGAACAAGGAAATATAATAATAACTAATTTATTATTGTCTCTAGGGCATATTTCCAACACAATTGTCGCTTGAGAAAGGGGGGAG
>NC_041381.1:542755422-542764712 GCF_002162155.2 Triticum dicoccoides | reverse complement strand
GGGGGGGGGGAGAGGGGTCAATTTGGGGGCCCTTTCTGCCATGTCCCCATGAAGCGTTCAAAACCAAGGCGAGTCAACACCAATCGGTCAAAACCGAGAGGAGGCATGAAACTTGTCCGGTTTCAACAGTTGGGGGTGCAAGTTGTCCGGTATAGTAGTTGAGGGATGAAATATAGACTCCATGAAGAATTGACAGACGAAAAGCATACTTTATCTTAAAATAATTTTCACGCGTTTCAAAAGAATGTGCATGATATCCTTTAAAATGTTTATACAATGTAAAAAATGTTCGTATAAATTTTGAAAAAAATAGTACCACTAAAAATCATGTTTTAAAATTGTTCGTGACATTTTCTAAAAATGTTATATGACGTAAAAATAGTATATTTGCATAGTTTAAAAAAGTTTCGTATCATTCAAAAAATGTTATAATGTGTATTTGATTTTTTAACACTTATTCAAAACATATATTTGAAAAAAAATATTAATCATGTACTATTTGACAAATGTTCAGTGTGCATAAAAAAATGTTTCCAATGTTCATGAAAAATGTACAACGGTCTGTTTTTTTAGAGAGAGATACAACGGTCTGTTGAAACAATTAGACATGTATTAAGAAGAAAGAGAAAAAAGAAAGGGAAAAGAAAAATAAAAACGGAAAAGAAAATAGGACATCGCCGATTTGGCCCACTTAGCCCTATCTGGCCCAGCAACCCAAGGTAGAAGGCGTTAGGGTAGGAATCGCACCGGATCTTCCTCTCAAGTCCTCCTTGCGCCGCCACTAGTATAAGACAGCACCGATCTCCCCAAACCTCCCTAATTTTTTGCCAACAGCATATCGATCTTGTTCTTGGCTGCGTGGTTGAGAGTGCCGATAGTCTCCATTCCAGAAATTTTCGGGTTGAATTGGATCCCAAACCCCACTCCTCAGGTACCCCGCGAATCTCTGATGATAATCTCCGTGTCTGTACATGGATCTTTGATATTACCAAGAGAAGAAACGAGAATCATCACCAGCATTCAACGAGTCCCTTGTTCTTTCTCTTGATTATCAGGAAGTCCGCCGGCCATCGCCATGGGCAGCCGGTTTGTGAATCTGTTGGCCAGGAGCTGCAACGGCGGCCCCAGACACTTCAGCCTGCACCGTATGAATCCCGCAAATTTGTTTCACCCAACCAGGTCAGCGGTTCCAGCGGTTCAACCGTTAGCAGATGCTCCTCTGCCCCCCCCTGCTCTATCCTTCGGCTGGCCCGGCAAGAAGGGCGAACTCGCGTGGATGAATTTCATGGCTTTCGGCCGCACCGGGAACAATTTTTTGGCCGTGGACCAGATAGGCAGGACCTTCTTTTACGACACTGACTCGCGTTCGCTCCGCACTGGAATGCCCATGATGTGCAAGCCCATCATGGACCCGATCTCCATTGCCGTTGGTGACAGCCTCTACGTCATGAGCGGTAACCCTGGCCCGTCGCCTGGGAAGCATTGCTTCCAGGCTCTCATCCACGGCCGCCTTCCTGCAAGCGACACCAATGATTGGTCCTGGTATTCGCTTCAGCCGCCACCTCCCTTCGTGAACGACATTCCCCGCTTCCATGAAGATGAGGTCAAATCCAGTTGCGGTGACGTTCCAGCCCCCTATGAAATCGGTGCCTACACTGTGGTTGGCGAATCACAGATCTGGGTATCCACAGCAGGTGCCGGCACATACTCGTATGACACTGTGAGTGGTGCATGGAGCAAGGTAGGCAACTGGTCACTGCCGTTCAGAGGCCGTGCCGAGTACATCCCTGAGCACAACCTCTGGTTTGGCTTCACACCCAACAATTTGCAGCTGTGCACATCGGACCTCACTGCCTCATCTGAGGTGAGGCCGCCCGTTCTGCAGAATATGTGGACAGACGTGGTCAGGCCAAAAAATTGGACCCTGAGAGATGCCAGCCTCGTGCCGCTGGGCTCTGGCAAAGTCTGCATTGCCAGGTTCTTCGTAACTCATTCAGACAACTTTGAGGATATGTCAGCCTATAAGAAAAGAGAGAATTTTGCTGTTCTCGAGGGTGTGGAAGTGTTGAAGGCTGGGTGGGCTCACCTCCGGATGGTTAAGCACAAGTCGGAGCGTTACGTCTTCGGCCGTGACCTTGTCATACCGCTCTGATAATTTCTACTTCATATATGGCAGGTGAGTTCTCTTAGATCAAAGACCAACGGCTCGCCTGTATATTGTCCTACTCCCTCTGTCCCAGTGACCAGCAGCTAATGGCAAGAAAAGCGATACTTACAAAGGCCCATCGCCCATGCTTCTAACGGACCTCCGGAAGCTCACCTTTGGTCACAGTTAGTAACTACATCACATGAAACTTCTTAGCCAAGTCTATGTCCACCTGAAACAGGATCTAGATTGTAGAGCAAAGACCTGTAAATCATTCCAAGCTTTAAAACTGTAGGGAGCATCAAGAACCTTGAAATTTATGTTGGCGGCAGGAAATACCTAAATATGAAATTTACTGTTCAGTACTAGATCTAATACTTCCTAATCTCTGCAAAACGTTTAGTTGATTATTTTGGACCATACCTTGTTTGGTTGAGCTATGTGAATGATTCTGCAGAATGATCTCTGTGCACTCAAGATCCGGGTCGCCAATCCCATCCTGTGAACTGTATGTCTGCAGATAATTCACTGCTCAAAACCAGAGCTAACACTTTTAATGTATGTAAAGAATTCTCAGGTAATTCTGCAGTAGCTATTACCTTTACATTTCTGTTCTGAATTCTATGAGCGATTGTTAGACATGTATCTCCCCATTCAGCATCAGGCTTGCTCTTTCCTTGGACTCCATTAAGGAAGCACATGTGTCTCACACATCCCACAGAGAGTGGACAACAGGCTCCTCTACACAGGTGATCTTCGGGTTTGATCCATTTCAACATCCGGTGATCCCAAAGAATTTGATAAATTTGGCAAAGTAATCTCCAACTTGAGATGCATTAGCCTCTGATGATCTTCCTTGTATATATGAGACCCATCTTCTTAAGCTTCCTTAGGTATGACAAAACATGACATTCTGAATTTCTGCAGTAAACCAGCTGCTTTTCAGGGTCATCTGGATTGAACTCGCTATCACCGTAATAATAATATTGTGTCAGCATCAGGCTGCGCATCATTACCCCATCCGTCTGACCAAATTTCAGATCTTCTGTCATGCCATGCATCAACAGCTCAAATGCATTGAACAGAGCTTGTCCTCGTTCATCTTGAGGCATAGCACTTGTATGGATTAGAATAGCTGAGCCCATGGTTTCCTCATTTGTTCCAGCAAGTCATACACTTCTGGTAACCGAACAGAGTTCTTACATCCATGAGATAGGATATGATCCAACACATTAGCTGCTAAAATTGTGTCGACTGCAGAGCTTGTCAAGCCTCAGCAATGTGCCGTCAGCAATTTGTACCCTACCAAATTGGTCGCTGGAGAATGAATCAATTGTAACAGCCAACAGAACATTGTAAGATGAAACTATGCCTACTCCAATCTTGTTCACCATCTCTGTTCTTCCACATTCTCCAAAGATTTTACTGATTCTACAGGAGGAAAATTTGTTACGAAATCAACTGGGTGCAATCTTTGACCTTGTTCGACTTCATGATGCCTGCAATATAACATGTTTCTCAATATGACAAGTGTATATATATATACTTAATCAACTAAATGAGGCAAAAAGAGTTGAAAACTTGAGCATTATACACTCTGCTTCAATATGACAAATAGATGTTAGCCTAAAAGACAATACTCCCTCCGTCCGAAAATACTTGTCATTAAAATGGATAAAAAGAGATGTATCTAGAACTAAAATACGTCTAGATGCATCCCCTTTTATTCATTTCGATGACAAGTATTTCCGGACGGAGGGAGTACAAAATAACCCGCTCAACAAATTTGTGAGTTCTGATAGACTTTAATGACAGATATTATATAACTAACTAAACTATTTAATGTTGAACACACCATTGAATACAATTACCCGCATTTTCACAAGTGGTATCCAGCTTGTGTTTTTTATTGCGTGGTTTAATAGACCTTACATATTTCAGCTCACCATATCGATCCATTCCATACAGTTCATTTCATATGTAGTACGAATTTTACTAATAACACAGTTCATGCTATACATAATGAATTACAACTTTACGAGTGAATTGGTCTACCACAAGAATGGAAAACTCACCATACAGCTTCCCTTTTGTCAGGTGGCCACCACAAAAACGGTAGCCTACAATGCTCGGTTAAATGGGATTAAGTGGTACCGCAAAGATTGGAAGTAATCAGATGGCATAGAGGCCTCGGTTCACGTCGACTCGGCGCACACAGCTGGCATGTCAGGTGATGGCGCGATGAAAGCTGCGTGGGGTCGTTCCACCGCGTACTGGGACGCTGAAGCTCTCTCTGGCCCACAAATCAGTGACGTTGGTCTACCGGGGTTGGTCTATGCAACGAATTCCGTATAGAAGGAAGTGCCGTGCAGCTGGATGGCTGTGCTGGGCACTAGTTTCCCGCCAAAATTTCATTCGCTGGGAGGAGGTTTTTTTTTTTTTGAGAATATTCACTGGGAGGAGGTGGTTTCAGTTTGTATCCTATCCTCCTTTTCCCAGTTCCATTCGCTCACTTTCAAATACTCCCTCCGTTCCTAAATATTTCTCTTTTTAGAGATTTCAAATGTACTACCACATACGGATGTATATAGACATATTTTAGAGTAGATTCACTCATTTTGCTCCGTATGTAGTCACTTGTTGAAATCTCTAGAAAGACAAATATTTAGGAACGGAGGAAGTAGGAAATTTCAAGTAAACTCGTGAATTTGCAGAAATTATCGAGCATTCAAAAGGATTGTAAACTTGATTCAAACAGTGACCTATGCAGCAAAGCAGTAAACTGAACATTTTCGACATACGCAAGACAATAAGGTTCAGCAGCTTACGATGTTTACACAATCAAACTCAAAGTAGCTCAAATGCAAGGGAGAAAACTAGCACAAATCATACAGGCCAGACTTATCCACTGCAGAGTACGTACACGTCAGGATTCCAAGATCAGCTTAACCTTTCCAATGCGCAGGTTTTCATCAACATGTCAATGACAAGGATAAGTTAAACTCCAGATTGGGTAACAATGCAAGAACACGTTGGTTTAAGCTTACAGACCCGTTAAATTCAAAGAAAAGCAATCTCAAGTTAGAATGGCATTCCAGATTCCACGGTAGAGGAGGCGCATCAGCAAAGCCAAAATATGTGAAACATTTGCAGATTTTGCCCAAACCATGGTAGAGGAGGCGCATCAGGAAAGCCTGACAAACCCAAAGTTCTCCCAACATTCCCCCAAAACAGGAGTTCAGGAAGTACCAGTCTACCACCATCAATTTCTTAGTCCTCCAAAACAACTCCTACCTCACAATTTTGAGAACCCTGCAAAGCGGATTGTAAACATGAACGTGAGGCTCACCAATCTCTTTGTAATAGTTCTAATATACAGATAAACGTGAAGAACATCTACAGACTCATGTGGGGAGAGAATGAGTGACATAAAAAGAGATGTTTTTTCTCCATTTCTTTTTGAGCCAAATATATACTCCCTCTGTACCACAATACTTGTTGTTGGGGGGCTTGTACTAGCTTTCCCTAACTACAAAGTATTTCGGTACAGAGGGAGTATATAGGAGTAAACAGAAACATGAGACGGAAGTAAACAACAGCAAAACCAGATCCACATCCACATTGTTTTGGAAAAATGACACAGATGAGATACCATCTGAAAACTGCAACATGCTTTGTTTACTTTCTATCTTCTGTTGCAACAAAAATATAGACATGGTCATGTTACAAAGGTAGAAATAGCATGGTTCACTTCACGCAAGATCAGTTTGTGATAACCTTTCAGAATAATGGAAGACAATGCTTCATCATAACAACTGTACTGGGTGTCTGCTAAGCTCTATTTCCCTTATGATGTTTCACACTCCCATTTAAATTGTATAACCTGGTGAACCAGAAAATATACTCAATACAGTTTGGCGGCCGTCAGACATATGCACCAACCAGGCAAGTAGTACTTAACTTTTCCAGCTAACAAATTGCAGACACTGTAAGAGAAATGGAATCTGATGTTCACGGATACTTTAGGTTATATGAACTGGTACTTGCTAATATGTCAAATTTCGCGATAACAATCAATTTGCAGCATGCTCACTTGGTAAGAAATGGCAACATACTTCAGTTCAGTCTTCACTAGGTGATAATCAGACCCTGTGTGCACGAACCAGCGTGGCTGCCAAAGTGTTCCTTCCGGAATTGGTCTTCTTGCTCGAAAGGGATCCTTCAATCATGTTTGAACACACAAGAACTTAGAAAAAATGACAAAGAACAAAGACAGTAGTGTATGTTCCTTAGTTACAGTAAGAGTTCTATTGGAAAACATATTTTAGACATTTAACAGGAAAAATATATAGATATACGTTGACAATAGAGGAGCAAAACACTTTTTACATCATACAAAATCCCATACCAATGCAATAAAAGAGAAGATTATCTAGCAATGCCAAATTCCACTTCCTTCAGTGCTGCAATCTTAAAGGAAAACCTTACTGCTAACAACGGTCAATTTATTTCAGCGGTGTATGACAGTATGAGCCTATCGGCAATGAAACTCTACACAACAAATTAGGTTTGCCACTGATGATAAATGAAACACTGGTTTCAGTATTTTCAAATACAAATGCAGTTGGTTTGTATCGACAGAACATGACGCTATGCAGTATGCACAAGAGATTTCAAAGCAACGTTAAACAAAGATCTATGCAATCTGACAATTATAGATCAGCACTTAATTAGAGTAAGAGTTGAATTGGAAAACACAGTTTAGACATTTAACAGGACAATTGCATAGGTATACCTTGACAATAGAGGAGCAAAACACTTTTTACATCATACAAAGATCTCATACGAATGCAGTAAAGAAAATCAGATTTTCTAGCAGTTCCAAATTCCACCTTCAATGCTGCAATACTATAGAAAGGCTTACTGATAATAACGGCCAATTTAATTGAGGAATCTATTAGCCTATGGGCAATGAAACTCTCCACCACATTTAGATTGCCACTGATGATAAATGAAACACTAGTTTCAGAACTTCCAAATACAAATGCAGTTGGTTTGTATCCACAAAACATGATGCTATGCAGTATGCACAAGAGATTGCAAAGATCTATACAATCTGAGAATTATAGATCAGCACTTTGATATTCAATGATCAAACAAGCATGTTAATGGAGCATAAATGTACCTGCACAGGGGATGTAGCTGGACTCTAGCCATGTTGGGAGCGTGCAGGGCACAAGAAAACCAGAGGGGCACAGGGTTTGATCGCCGGCTCTTTCTGGAAGATACCTGCCCCCTAAGCTTTTCCCCTTAGCCATGTCCACAACAATAAGAAAGCGACCATAGATGAGGTACAGAAAGTTCGCCTGGAATGGATCGATGGCGGCAATGCACGGTACGTGGTCTTCCAGAATTTGCACCTTTCAGGCAGAACAGGATTGAATGCTACCTTGTGCTCCAGCGTCCAGCAGCAGCCCTTCTCGTCGAGCGAGAAGGAGCTGCACACGAATGGCTTCCTGCTCTTAGACACCTCCACGTAGCGCAGCTTCCCCTCGCTCACCCCCAGGCGACGGTACCTGCCCAGCACCGGCGTCCCGGCCAGGTCAATCAGGTCAGGCAGCACGCTGGCCGGGGGCAGCTCGACGAAGCGATGCTCCGGCTGGTCGCTGAAAGGGTCGACGGAGCAGACGCCCCAGGTCGGGTCGAGCCACCACAGCCGGTCGCCGAATGCCACCACCTCGAGGTTCGGGTCTATGCGCATGTCCCGGCTAGCCGGCACCGTGGACGGGCCGGCCAGCCGCCGCTCGTCCCACTCCCCTGTTTCCGACAGGAAACGGCGCACGACGGGGTGGTCCGCTCCCCCGCGGCGGCTGCGGCTGAGCTGAGCGACCACGTACCTGTCTGGCGGGCCGCGGGAGCCCTCGGAGTGGGTGAGCAGGCCGAAACCCGTGGAGCAGCCTGCGGTGGACGACCTCGCGAACTCCGCGCCCGGGGCAGGGAGGCGGACCAGCTGGCCGCTGAGAGGGTTGCAGACGAAGCGTGCGACGTCCGGCTCGCCGGCGTACCCGGCGGCGGCGTCGAACTCGGCCAGCCAGCCAGGGCGGAAGGTGCGGTCGACCGGGGCGCGGCAGCGGGCATCGGAGAAGTCGAGGAGGAGGAGGCCGTCGGGGGTCGCGGCGCGAACGGCGCCGGCGAAGAAGCCCGTGGAGGTGGCGTCGCCGGCGTCGGGGACGACGAGGTGGGCGGGGACGGAGAGCTGGGCCCACAGGTCCTCGTGGAGGTCGAGCGACGCGCGCGACGGCGGCCCCGACGCGTCCAGCGCCGGCTTGGTGTAGAGCATGGCCCACGGAGGGGGCGAGGAGGCCGCCGCGGCCGTGCAGAGGGAGCGGCGGAGGGGCGCCGCGGCGGCGCCGGCGAGGCGTCGGAGCATTTCGCTCGTTGGGGTGGAGCAGAGGGGAGAGGGTTTTGCGATTCTGCTTTGCCCGTGAGCGGTGGCGTGGCGGGGAAAGAAGGAAGGGGGGGTTTGGTTGGTGCACATGGACTCGGTCCATGCGGCCTTGACAGCTTTAGCCAAAAGGAGGGCTCACGTCCAGCCTTCTCCGGTTGAAGCAGACAAGACGACAGAGAGAAGCTGTGTTTGAACTCCTGTTTCAGATTTACTACTACGTAGCAAAGTGCCCATATGCTTTGAACTCCTGAGGTAAATCAATAGATACTCAGGAACTTAAAAATCAACTTCATACTTCAAGAACAACTTCAAGCCGCAAAAAGGTCTTATATTTAGTTACAGAGTTTGTAGTTTATAACCACTGGGATTTCTTAGGTTTCATCTTGATTTAGGTTGTATAACATTGCAAGACTGTTAAAAGACTTGGGCTGTGATCAAGGTGATGTTGTGGCTGCAATCCGCAAACTGTTCTTGGACAATGGGCGAGGTTTTTGGCAGGCTCAATGAGACGATGATCATGTTGATCTCGAAAAGGCCGGATGCATGTCTCATCGGAGATTTCCGCCTGATTAGCTTAGTGCACGGTATCCCCAAAATATGCTCCAAACTTCTTGTTGTCAGGCTTAGTGGGTGCATGGGAGAGCTAGTGCATATAAACCAGCCGGCTTTTATTAAGGGTTGGTATACTACTTCCTT
>NC_041381.1:542748339-542755412 GCF_002162155.2 Triticum dicoccoides | reverse complement strand
ACATGAATGTTTCGAAGACAAACACGAAAACAAGACCTATAAACATGCAGCGGAAGATGAACTACACTAGACAAGCCATAGTCAGATAAGTATGAAACCAAAGCATGATGACTGATAGCAGCTAGGTAGTAGGATCGGGATGGAAGATAGTACGAAGCCAATCAGAACAAGTAGTCACACAGTGAAGTCAAACAGGCATAGCAATCAGGCAATGACTTCACAAAGACGAACTGTAAGTAAGGAGAGTAAGAGATAGAACCAGTGCGTTGTGAAGACAAGGATTTGTTCGACCAGTTCCAGTTGATGTGACAACTGTACGTCTGGTTAGGGAGGCTGAGATTGAACTCAGAAGACCGTGTCTTCACCTTATTCCCCTTGAGCTAAGGACACACAGTCCTCACCCAATCACTCTGGTAAGTCTTCAAGGTAGACTCCCAAACCTTCACAGACTTCGTTCACCGGCAATCCACAATTACTCTTGGATTCTCAGAATGCGACGCCTAACCGGCTGGAGGATTCACAGTCCTCAAGTGTAACAAGTCTTCAGATCACGCGGACAGAAAGACTTCAGTGATGCCAAACACTCTTTGGGCTCTGGGTGTTTTGGGTTTTGTCCTCACAAGGATTTCTCTCTCAAACTCTTCGGAGGTGGGTTGCTCTCTACGACAAAAGCCGTGCACTAACTCTGAGCAGCCACCAATTTATGGTGTAGGGGGTGGGCTATTTATAGCCACTGGGCAACCCGACCTGATTTGTCTGAAATGACCCTGGGTCACTAAGGAACTGACACGTGTCACAACGGTCAGATTTCAAACACACGCGATAGCTTGACTTGGGCTACAAGTAAAGCTGACTTATCCGACTCTAAATAAGATTTGCTCTCATTTTCTTTGCTCAAAGACATAGGATTTTGGTTGAGCATCACTTCAGTCACTCTGACTTTGTTCACTTGGACCCCACTTAACAGTGCGGTGGTTCCTATGACTCAACAAAGAAGAAAAGAAACAACTAAACTACTAAGTCTTCGCGCTCCATAGTCTTCACTCAATTTCTTCTTCTGTCATAGTCTTCAATGTGAATATCTTCACGTACCACCATTATCTTCAATGTCTTCATACATTTTTAGGAGTCATCTCCGGTAGGTAAACCGAATCAAGGATGGACTACTACCTGTGTTATCCTGCAATTCTCACAAACACATTAGTCCCTCAACCACGTTTGTCTTCAATACTCCAAAACCAAACTAGGGGTGGCACTAGATGCACTTACAATCTCCCCCTTTTTGGTGATTGATGACAAACTGGTTGAAGTTTTCAACAGGGATATAAATATGTGAAATTGTAAAGGATGAGGTATTGTCTTCGTAAGTAGCAAAAGGCTCCCCCTGAAGATGTGCATATAAATAATTTGCTTTTGGAATGCAAATGCACATGGCAGGTTCTACTTGTGGAGATCCTCTTCAACTTATGAAGACAATTCATCATGCATGATCTGATGTAACGAAGATAATGACATGCATAATGAAAAAAATGGACGTCTGCAAAATGATTTAAGTGCGGAAGTTATCGTTGCACATGCGGAATTTATCATCGCATCACAAAATAGCAAATAAGTAGTAGACGACCATCGAATTTAAGTGTTACAACTCAGAGAACCAAATGTATCAAAAGCAAGAGTTGTAAACACTAGGCAAAGTATAATGCAATCCGCCCATATGAACCCGTTTGAAGACTATCAACTCATAGCTTCTCCCCCTTTTGTCAGTAAGGACCAAAAAGGGTTGAAGACATTGAGCCTCTACTCGTTCCCAGAAGGAGTAGGAGAAGATGCAGGGTTGGTGTCGAGGTTTGGCGATGCAGATGAACTTGGAGCAGTGTCGATGCGTGTTGGAGGTGGCGAAGTAGCATCATCTTGATCATCGAGCACACGAGCATTCACAGTTGCAACAGAAGAGGAGAACTCTGAGTCTTCAAGAGATGGAGTGCGCCGTAGAACAACATTTCTGGGCGGAGTAGAATCAAACTTGAATCATTCTGAGAAGCCATCGTCCTAAAGATCTTTCTCAGCACACATAAGCGTCAGCCCTTTCCATGTGCGTCGACAGGTTTCATGCGCGACAAAGGCATTCTTGGTTGCAAGGTTGCGAATGCGATTGACGTCAGTCATGATGCTCTGCATCTGGCGCTTGAGCCAATCATGATGCCTATCCTGTTTCCGATGCAGGCCACGAGAAGCTCTCGGTCATTGAGAACACGAGATCGCTTTCGAGGCCGTTGAGCAATTGTGTTGTTAGTGGCTTCAGTTGGGGCACGGTGAGATGCACGTGTAGTACCAGCCAACGGATAGACTCGAGTGGCAGCCAGCACACCTTCAATGGGCTGAGTGAAGCTCTGACGATCAACATTGTGAAGATAAAGTGGCTCCTTGTCAGGCTCTGGATAGATGGCTTCAACAGACATATCAACATCTGGCAAGAAGATAATGTGGTTGCGTGCAGATGGCTGATAGTTGAAAGCAGTGTGAAGCTTGATCAGACGCATGATCCATGGAGCATAGAACTTCAAGCCAAAAATGTCAGATCCTGATGCAGCAAGTTGGCGGATGAAGAAATCTTGTGCATTGAAGCTTTTGCCATGAAGAATATGGAAGACCAATGTCTTCATTGCACCTTCTAGCTTAGCCTTTGGAGAATGTCCTTTGATAGGCCAGAGAGTTCGCCTTGTGATGTGATAGATTGTGCGTGGCAGATACTCAAGGTCTTCAGCAAAGAACTCCTTAGGATATTCTGCATCCGGAGGCAATGGCTTCATCATACTTAGCATCTAGCTCATGTTGGGTTCTGGCTTGTGAAAGATGCTTTCCACAGCTGCATTGTGAAGCTGACAACCAGGTTCATAGAGATCACCTGGAGTGGGCAGGCCAGTAAGCTCAATGGCATCAAATGCTTTGGCTTCATGATGGACATTTCCTGTCATCCACTCAAGGACCCAAGTCTTCGGATCCCCGTTGTAGCCTCTGATATGCAGAGCGGCGTAGAATTGGAGCAGCAACTCTTCATTCTAGTGCTCCTTGTCAGTGACAAAATGCAGTAAGCCAGCCTCTCTGAAGTAGTCGAGGGCTTCTTCTAAGCAGGGCAGGCCAGTTATGGCTTTAGTATCAAGGCGCATATGTGGAAATATGCGACCTTGGTTGTACAGAATGCATGAATAATAGATGCGCTACTGATAACTCCAGAACCGATCAGATGAAATCTTGGGCTTGGCCCCTTTGGTTCTTTTCGCTATCGAAGAAGGTGTTGTGTGCAATGAAGCCGTTTACATTGAAGGATCCTGGTGAAGTGGCAGTACCTGGAAATCTGGGCAATCTTGGCTTTGGCTTCTGAACCTGAGGCCTGTGCTCAACATGGTAATCAAATTGAGGACCAGCAGCAGGTGGAGGAATCAGAATAGGCCATCTAACAGTGACAAGCTGTCCATAGTTGTATGCTTGCTCAATAGTATGGGGCCTTGGAGGCGGAACAGGAGCAGTGGCATTGACTTCAGGCTGCAGATTTGGGACAGGTGTGGCATTGACTTCATCAGCTTCATGGGCTTCATTGGCTTCATTGGCCACTGGTACATTGGCCACTGTAGGCTCCACATTGTCTTCGGCCATGACAACGTCATTGGCTTCAGGAATGTCATTTGTGGCAGCCTCAGGATTCTCACCCTCCACTTGAATAGCTGGAGGTTCTGGCATAGACTGGTTCTGTTCATGAACTTCTTCTTGAGTTGCAGGGGGAGTAGCGGCATGCTCTTCTTCTTGTGTTACTCCGGCTGATGCAGCTGGAGGGTCTTCAGCAGCATTGGCTTCAGACACAGGGACCGTCACAGAAGGATTGTCTTCAGGGAACACTTGACGTGCCACTGAGCTTGACAAGTTGGAGCCCTCTTCTGTGATGGATGTCATGGAGGCAGATGGCTTCAGGCCTTTGCGAAGCCGTTGGAATACGGGCGACGCCTTTGGTGATGGTGATGTCTCCATGTAGTTGTCATCATTGGACATGGGGCTGATGACGGGCACACTTAACGGCTGGGGTGTACTTGGTGAGTCTTGATGTGGGGTAGCTTGCTGGGGGCGATCAGCCCATGATGCATCTTGTGAGATTGGCGTCAAAGGACGACCAATACTTATGAGCTCACTGTTCGCTTGAACAGGTGATGATACCGTCGGGTGCTCGATCTGAGGAAAAACTACATCACCTTGAGCAATATCTTCAGTCGTGACGGGGTCGACGACTGGGACTTCTTGAGCTTCAGGAGCCTCTGTGGAAGCAGGCTCATGAACAATCATGCGATGCTCTTGGTTTGCAGAAGGAGGGGGAACAAAAGCAAGGGGTTCAACAACGAGGGGCTCTGTGGGAGCAGCCCAATCTCTTGTCTTGGTCTTTCTCTTCTTAGGGGGTGGTTCTTCATCAGTGGTGCGCTTGGTTTTCCGCTTCCTGGCTTCGGCTTCAGCTGCCTTAGTTTTCTTCTATTCAGAAGCCACTGAAGGAGCCTTGGGCTTCGAGCCGCGCATGCTGGCAGGGAAGACAATGTGTGGTTCTTCCTGCCGTGGTGCTTCAGTGTTGGCTTCAGATGACTTCTTTTTCTTGGCAGCCATTGAGGGGTCAATGCCAGGGCGGCCAAGTGCCTTGCGCTTTTCAGCTTCATTGTAGGCTTGAATGCATTTGTCAGCGAGTGCTTTCATGCGCTCTCTTGAGCCTTTGGCTTCCTTGCATTTCTTCCGAAACGACTCCTTGAGGTCATTAAGCATCACCTTGAACTTTTGCACATCAGCCACATTCAGCCTGGCTACATGCTTCTTGAACTGTTCCTTCTCGAAGTCTATCTTGTGCTTCAGTTCAACAATGCGCTGAGCCAGAGCAAGCTCAGGAGCAATGGCACCTTGGAAAGCAACGCTGACGCCAATGGGAAGCTGAAGGTCATCAAAGCTGAGATCTTGATTATCAAACCACTCATCAATGAAGTTCTTCAGAATGTTTACATCAAATAGGGGTAGATCGTTGAAGATCTCCGCCTCTTGCTTGCTCTTGATCAGCTGTTCCAGAGCATCTTCACCAAATTCTTCATCAGAAGACAGGTCAATGGGTTCAGTTTCATTCCTTAGAATGGCTGCAGGCGTCAGTGCATGACTCAGTTTCTGAACCGGTGTCTTCTGTGGCTTCTCACGCCTCTTGGAGATGCGAGAGAGATCTTCAGAGTTATTGCTTGGAGCAGAAGGGGCAATTGCCAATGGCTTCACTCTTGAAGTTATTGGAGCAGCAGATGATTTTGAAGCTTTAGTCTTCTTTTGCTTCTTAGGCTTTGGAGGAGGAGCTGGAGCTTCGTCGGTGTCAGCATCATCATCAGAATGATCCACTTTGGCACCTTGAACTGCAATATGAGTGATGAGGCCAGCAAGATTGTAGAAGGGGCCAATCCTGTTCTCATTGGCTTCACGGGTGCCATCGTCCCGAGGTGAGGAGGGACCAGGGTTGAAGTCAAGCCCCAGATCCTTCTTGTTCGTTGCAGCTGAGTTTTTGGCGAACTGGTAGTTGTGCTTGAACAGACTGTCTTCACGACACTAGAGTAGTGAAGACGGGTCAGCATTCTCAGGCTGTGGTCCGTGCACCATGCAAGGATAGAAGCCTTGCTCAGTAGCTTCAGCCTGATTCCTGGGTGGAAGATTTCTGTACAGAATATCACTCCAGGGTGCCTTGATGGCATTCTTCTCTACATATTCCTTGGTGATGAAGCGGTATCTGAACCACTCTTCTGCCCAATATCTTCGAATCCATTGGATTCGATTCTTGCGTTCAGTGTAGGTTTCCTCTGGATCAGTTTTGTACATCTCATGCAAATCAGGAGGTAAATCCTTGGAAGTGTCACCACGACGCTATCTGCCTTCCTTTCTTGCTGACTTCCCAGTTGCCATGAAGTGTAAACTGAAAGGCTTTAGTACTTGCAATGGCTTCAAACGGCTGGATTGACAGGAACTCGCTTCAGGTGAGTTGATGTGACTCTGCAAGAACTCTGCAAACGAATGCAGACTATGAGAACCAAGGGATTCTCCCACGGACATGTACCTGTGACAACATTAAAGGTGCGAGGGAAGGGGAAGAGGTCATATGCATTCTCAGAAGATTTTGAAGATAAATCAGTTTGAAGACATTGACCTCATACCACGAAGACATTCACTTATTTGATGAGAGTTGGTTCTAGAGTTGTACAAATCCAAAAATAAGTACAAGTGAGGAATCTAACTTGTGAAGAAGCATAAGTGAATATACTAGGCAAAATATGAGATGCAGAAAGAGATAGATTCATATTTGAAGATCTAGAAACCACTTTTGGAAGGAAGGGATGAATCTATCAGATCAAAAGGACGGTAAAAAGTAAACTTTTATTACCACACAAAGAACTGCTGGACGGAGCAAAGATGGATGCCGAGCAGTTCGATCTCCCGTGCCCTAACTTGGCGACAGAAGACACCTACGGCGACGGCGGAGAAGACGAGGTCTGCGGCCGGCGTGAGGACGGCGTCGAGGAGGTCGCGGCAGCTAAGCGCTTCGTCGTTGGCATCGTCGAGAGCTAGCGTAGGCGCTAGGGATTGCGAGAGATGGAGAAGGAGGAAGAAGGATTTTGACCGAGACGAGACATGCATTTATAAGGATAGAGACAGCACAACGCAATTACGTAGGTGCCCCTGGCGGTTCACATCTGATGGACACGTGGCGAACATGCAACTCATTGAGAGTTGTTCCACGTCCCACACACGCCTGGATTGTCAGGGTGGTCGTTCTGAATTCTCCGGGTTTCAGGCAAAAAGGATATTTCATTAAAGCTAGATATAAATGTTTGTCTCTGTATCTTCTGCTGACAAGGACGCAGAGAAGACATTCGACAGTTTTAACAGAATGCATATGATTTGGACAGATAGAGCTTGAGATAGAAAGCATAGAGAGGTTAGGGTCCGATCACATTCACTTAGTTCAAAAGATTCAAACAAGAAGACATAGCCATAAGTGAATGCTGTAGAGGACAGAATAAAAT
>NC_041381.1:542731616-542747939 GCF_002162155.2 Triticum dicoccoides | reverse complement strand
AAGACTTTGCAAATATGACGCCATGAGGAAACACTTCAGAAGAGTTTGGTGGTGGCGTTACCCACCGTATAGGAAGTGAAAGTGCTAGTATCAACTAGAGGGGGGGGGGGTGAATAGGCGATTTTTATGAAAGTCTTCAAAACTTAGAAGTTTCGAAGACAAACAACAGAAATGACCTAGTTGATATGCAGCGGAAGATAAACTACCATAAGCAAGCCATAGTCAAGTATGCAATGATGTGAAAGTACAAGACTAATAGCAGCTAAGTAGTAAGGATCAGGATAAAAGATAGTATGAAGCCAATCAACAGTAGTAGTCAACCAATGAAGTCAAACAGATACACAGATAGGCAATGACTTCACGAAGACAAACTTAAGTAAAGGATGGAAAGGGATAGAACCAGTCGCTTGTTGAAGACACAGGATTTGTTGGACCAGTTCCAGTTGCTGTGACAACTGTACGTCTGGTTAGGGAGGCTGAGATTTAACTCAGAAGACCGTGTCTTCACCTTATTCCCCTTGAGCTAAGGACACCCAGTCCTCACCCAATCACTCTGGTAAGTCTTCAAGGTAGACTTCCAAACCTTCACAGACTTTGTTCACCGGCAATCCACAATGACTCTTGGATGCTCAGAATGCGACGCCTAACCGGCTGGAGGATTCACAGTCCTCAAGTGTAATAAGTCTTCACGTCACACAGACAGAAAGACTTCAGTGATGCCTAACACTCTTTGGCTCTAGGTGTTTGGGCTTTGTCCTCGCAAGGATTTCTCTCTCTCTCTCAAATGCTTCGAGGTGGGTTGCTCTCAAACGACAAAAGCCATGCACAAACTCTGAGCAGCCACCAATTTATGGTGTAGCGGGTGGGCTATTTATAGCCACAAGGCAACCCGACCTGATTTGTCCAAAATGACCCTGGGTCACTAAGGAACTGACATGTGTTCCAATGGTCAAATTTCAAACACACGCGACAAATTTACTTGGGCTACAAGCAAAGCTGACTCATCCAGCTCTGGATAAGATTTGCTCTCATTGTCTTTGCTCGAAGACATAGGATTTGGGTTGAGCATCACTTCAGTCACTCTGACTTAGTTCACTTGGACCCCACTTAACAGTACGGTGGTTCCTATGACTCAACAAAGAAGAAAAGGAAACAACGAAACCACACAGTCTTCGCGCTCCATAGTCTTCACATAATGTCTTCTCATGTCATAGTCTTCAATATGAATATCTTCTCATACCACCATTGTCTTCAATGTCTTCATACATTTTTAGGGGTCATCTCCAGTAGGTAAACCGAATCAATGAGGGACACTACCTGCGTTATCCTGCAATTCTCACAAACGCATTAGTCCCTCAACCAACTTTGTCGTCAATACTCCAAAACCAACTAGGGGTGGCACTAGATGCACTTACAATCTCCCCCTTTTTGGTGATTGATGACAAACTGGTTGAAGTTTTCAACGGGGATAAAGTATGTGAAATTGTGAGGATAGGGAATTGTCTTCATAAATAGCAAGGGCTCCCCCTGAAGATGTGCATATAAGTAATTTGCTTTTGGAATGCAAATGCACATGGCAGGTTGTACTTGTGGAGATCCTCTTCAACTTATGAAGATAATTCATTATGCATGAAATGATATATCAAGTAGAATGACATGCATAATGAAAAATGGACGTCTGCAGAATGATCTAAGTGCGGAAGTTATCATCGCACATGCGGAATTTATCATCGCATCACAGTAAAGCAAATAAGTAGCAGACGACCATCGAGTTTAGGTGTTACAACTCAAAGAACCAAATGTTTCAAAAGCAAGAGTTGTAAGCACGAGGCAAAATATAATGCAACCGCCCATATGAACCCGCTTGAAGACTATCAACTCATACGCTTCTCCCCCTTTTGTCAGTAAGGACCAAAAAGGTTTGAAGACATAGAGCATCTACTCATCCTCATGAGTAGGTGAAGCAGCAGGGTTGTCGTCGTTGGTTGGCGGTGCAGACGAACTTGGTGCAGTGTCGATGCGTGCAGTAGTAGGAGGTGGTGAAGTAGCATCATCTTCATCATCGATCACTCTGGCATTTACCGTTGCCGCGGAGGAAGAATATTCAGAGTCTTCAAGAGATGGAGTTCGACGTAGGACAGCAGTCCGTGGAGGAGTGGAGTCAAACTGGAATCTTTCATTGAAGCCATCATCTTGAAGATCTGCTTCAGCACTAAGCAGGGTCAAACTCTTCCATGATCGCTGACAAGTCTCATGAGCAACAAATGCATTCTTGGTGGCAAGGTTGCGAATGCGATTGACATCCACCAAGAGGCTTTGCATCTGTCTCTTGAGCCAATAGTGATGCTTATCCTGTTTCTGATGAAGTGCCACAAGAAGTTCTCAGTCATTGAGAATGCGAGAACGCTTCCGAGGCCTTTGAGCAATGGTGCTTTCAGTGGCTTCAGTAGGTGCTCGATGAGGCAGACGAGTATTTCCAGCCAATGGATAGATTCGTGTTGCTGCTTGAACACCTTCAATGTGTTGAGTGAAGCTTTGGTGCTCGGCATTCTAAAGACAAAGAGGCTTCTTGGCAGGGTCAGAGTATATGGCTTCAACTGACATATCAACCTCTGGCAAAAAGATCAGATGATTGCGAGTAGAGGGCTGATAGTTGACAGATGAGTGTCTCTTGATGAGGCGCATGACCCATGGAGCATAAAACTTCAGACCAAATAGGTTAGATCCAGAAGCAGCAAGTTGCCTGATGAAGAATTCTTGAGTATTGAAGCTGATGCCATTGAGAATGTAGAAGACCAAAGTCTTCATAGCTCCTTCAAGCTTGGCCGCTGATGAATGTCCTTTGACAGGCCATAGAGTTCGCCTGATGATATGATATATGGTGTGAGGCAGATATTCAAGGTCTTCAACAAAGAACTCTGTTGGATATTCAGCGTCAGATGGCAAAGGCTTCATCGTGCTCAACATCTGGCTCATATTGGGTTCTGGTTTATGGAAGATGCTCTCCAATGCATCGCGGTGTAGCTGACAGTCAGGTTCATATAACTCTCCAGGAGTGGCTACCCCTGTAAGCTCAATGAAGTCAAGAGCTTTGGCTTCATGATGAACATTTCCGGTCATCCACTCGAGGACCCATGTCTTGATATCTCTGTAGTAGCCGCGAATGTGTAGAGTAGCATAGAATTGAAGCAATAGCTCTTCATTCCAGTGTTCTCTGTCTGTCACAAAGTTGAGCAGACCAGCATCACAAAAGCAATCAAGTGCTTCTTCTAAGCACGGCAGTCCAGCAATGGCTTCAGTGTCAAGGCGCATATGAGGGAAAATGCGCCCTTGATCATATAGAACGCAGGAGTAATAGCTTCTCTGCTGATAGCTCCAGAACCGATCTGATGATATCCTTGGCTTGGAGTAGGGGTTCTTGGCGCTGTCAAAGAAGGTATTGTGGCTTTTGAAGCCATTTGCATTGAAGGACCCTGGTGAGTTTGCAGTACCTGGAAACCTTGGTAGTCTTGGCTTGGGTTTCTGGACCTGAGGCCTATGCTCTACATGATAATCAAATTGAGGTCCAGAGGCAGTAGGCGGAGGTACCAGAATGGGCCATCGGACAATGGTTAGCTGACCATGACTGTATGCTTGCTCAAGTGTATGGGGCCTTGGTGGTGGAACAGGAGCAGGGGCAACAGCTGAGGCGTCAGGCTGCACAACAGGTGCTTCGAGAGCAATTGTCTCATTAGTTTCAGGTGCAGTGGCCTCATTGGCTTCAGGCACAGTGGCCTCATTGGTTTCAGGCACACTGGTTGGTGCAGGCTCCACATTAGCGTCAGCCATGACTGTGTCATTGGCTTCATTAGCGTTGGTGGTGGTAGCTTCAACATTTTCAACCTCCTCTTGATGAACAGGAGGGTCGGGCACTGGCACGTTCACATCAGGAACAACTTCTTCAATCACTGGGGGAGTAGGGACACGTTCGTCTTCTTGATTTTCCTTGGCTGATGCAGCCAGAATGTCTTCAGCAGCTTGTGCTTCAAACTCGGAGACATTCACAGTAGGAGTGGGTTCAGGAAATACTTGACGTGCAACAGGTGGACGTTGCACTTCTCCTTCTGGAACGCTCGACAGAGGGACTTGAGGCCTTTGTCCTTTACGAAGCCTGCGAAATGCTGGCAATGCCTTAGGAGGTGGAGTTGGCTGGGCCTCAAAGTCTTTCTTCTTCTTGCATGGGTGGTGTAGCTTGTTGTTGCTGTTGGGGAGTACTGGGGGAGTCTTGTTGCTATGGGTGATCAGCCCACAATGCATCCTGAGCAATTGGCGTCAGAGGACGACCAATGCTGATGAGTTCGCTGTTCGTAAGAACATGCGATGATACCACATTGTGTTCAATCTAAGGAAGAACTTCATCATCTTCAACATTGTCATCATGACCAATGTCTTCAGCAGCGGTGGGTTCAGCTGCTGGAATATCTTCAGCTTCATGAGCCTCTGTGGGAGCAGGCTCATGGACTATCATCCCTCTTTCTTGATGTTCTGACGCAGGGCGAACCACTGAAATGGGTTCAACAACTAAGGGCTCTGTGGAAGCAGCCCTAGTCTTCTTGGTCTTGCGCTTCTTCTTGGAGGGAGCGGCATCAGAGGCTTTAGTATTCTTCCTCTTTCTGGCTTCAGCCTCGGCAGCCCTTGTTTTCTTCTGTTCTGAAGCGGTTGTGGTGACCTTTGGCTTCGAGCCAGTCATGCTGCTTGGGAAGATAATGCGTGGGGCTTCTTGGCTTGAAGGTGCGGGCTGGTCAGCAGGAAGCTTCTTCTTTTTCTTTGCAGCCATCCTGGGGTCAATGCCAGGACAGCCAAGTGACTTGCGCTTCTCAGCCTCATTGTAGGCAAGTACACACTTATCAGCCAAACTCTTCATGCGCTCTTGAGAGCCCTGAGCTTCTTCACGCTTCTTCAGAAAAGCTTCTTTAAGCTCATGTAGCATGACCTTGAAGTTTCTGACGTCTTGAACACTTAGCTTGGCCACATGCTTCTTGAACTGAGCCTTCTCATAATCAATCTTGTTCTTCAGCTCAACGATGCGCTGAGTGAGAGCTAGCTCAGAAGCAATGGCGCCATTGAAGGCGACACTGAGGCCAATGGGAAGCTGCAAATATTCAAAGCTGAGATTGGGGGTGTCGAACCACTCATCAATGAAGTTGTGGATGATTACCACATCAAAGAGAGGCAAGTTGTTGAAGATTTCTGCTTCTTCCTTGCTCTTTATTAGTTGCTCAAGGGCATCATCAGCAAGATCTTCATCACTTGACAGATCAATGGGTTCTTCGCGCAGAATGGCGGCAGGAGTCAAAGCTTGATCAATATGCCTGACAAGTTGCTTTTTCTTCTCTGGCTTCTTGGAGATACGGGATTGATCCTCAGACTGCACACTGGCTTCAGGAGGTGCAGTGGCCAGTGGCTTCGCACGAGAAGTTTTTGGAGGTGCTGATTTAGAAGCCTTTTGCTTCTTTTGCTTCTACGGCTTTGGAGGAGGAGATGGGGCTTCATCGGAGTCAGCATCATTGTCAGAATGATCCACTCTGGCACCCTGGACCAAGATGTAGGTGATGAGGCCATCGAGATTGGAGAAGGGGCCGATGACATTGGGTTCAGCATCACGGGAGCCGTCAGTACGGGGAGCAGAGGGACCTGGGTTGAAGTCTAATCCCAAAGACTTCTTGTTTTTCTTGGCCGAAGCCTGAGCGAATTGAAGGTTGCGCTTGAAGAGAGCATCGTCACGACACCAGAGTAGTGAAGTGGGATCGGCGTTCTCAGGCTGAGGTCCACGGACCATGCAAGGATAGAAGCCTTGAGCAATAGCTTCAGTTCTGCTCTTGGGTTGAAGGCCTCGATAGAAAATATTACCCCAAGGTCTCTTGATAGCATTCTTCTCTGCATATTCCTTCGTCACAAACTTGTACTTGAACCATTCTTCAGCCCAATAGCGTCGAATCCATTGGATTCGTGTCTTTCGCTGATGATAATTCTCTTCGGGATCTGTCTTGTAGAGTTCTGCTAGGTCATCAGGCAGATCTTTGGATGTTCCTTCTCTACGCTCTCTGCCATTGAGGGAGTCCTGGACTAGGAGGTGTCCGGACAGCCGGACTATCATCGTCCGCCGGACTCCAAGACTACGAAGATATAAGATTGAAGACTCCGTCCCGTGTTCGGATGGGACTTTCCTTGGCGTGGAAGGCAAGCTTGGCAATACGAATATGTAGATCTCCTACCATTGTAACCGACTCTGTGTAACCCTAGCCCTCTCCGGTGTCTATATAAACCGGAGGGCTTTAGTCCGTAGGACATAACCTCCATTACAACAATCATACCATAGGCTAGCTTCTAGGGTTTAGCCTCCTTGATCTCGTGGTAGATCCACTCTTGTAATACACATCATCAATATTAATCAAGCAGGACGTAGGGTTTTACCTCCATCAAGAGGGCCCGAACCTGGGTAAAACATCGTGTCCCTTGTCTCCTGTTACCATCCGCCTAGATGCACAGTTCGGGACCCCCTACCCGAGATCCACCGGTTTTGACACCGACATTGGTGCTTTCATTGAGAGTTCCTCTGTGTCGTCACCGATAGGCTCGATGGCTTCTTCAACCAACAACAACGACGTCCAGGGTGAGACTTTTCTCCCCGGACAGATCTTCGTATTTGGCGGCTTCGCACTGCGGGCCAATTCACTCGGCCATCTGGAGTAGATCGAAAGCTACACCCCTGGCCATCAGGTCAGGTTCGAAAGCCTAAACTTCACGGCCGATGTCCGCGGGGACTTGATCTTCGATGGACTCGAGCCACAGCCGAGCGTGCCGCGCTGTCACGATGGGCATGATTTAGCTCTGCCACCGGACAGTGCCTTGGTGGCCGCACATGAATCCGCTCCGGTCCTTAGTCCGGAGCCGATCGCGCAGATCGAGGACCGGTGGCTGGACACTGCCTCGAGGGCTGCAACTTCCACGGCGATGGAGCCGAACACTGACCTTGTCCCCTGTAAAGCTTGTGACTCTGAGGCGCCGGACTCCTTGCCAGAATCCGAACCTCCTGCGCCCCCGCCAATTGAATCTGATTGGGCGCCGATCATGGAGTTCACCGCCGCGGACATCGTTCAGCACTCGCCCTTTGGCGACATCCTAAATTCTCTAAAACATCTCTCGCTATCCGGAGAGCCCTGGCCGGATTATGGCCGGGATGGTTGGGATGCGGACGACGAAGAAATTCAAAGCCCACCCACCTCCCACTTCGTAGCCACTGTCGACGATCTAACCGACATGCTAGACTACGACTCCGAAGACATCGAAGGTATGGACGACGATGCCGGAGACGAACAAGAACCAGCGCCTACAGGGCACTGGAAGACCACCTCGTCATATGACATATACATGGTGGACACCCCAAAAGATGGAGACGGCGAAGAAACAGCGGAGGCAGATTCCTTAAAGAAACAACCCAAGCGCCGACGTCAGCGGCGCCGCTCTAAATCCCGCCACAGCAAGAATGGAGATTCCGGCACAGGAGATAATAACACCCCAGACAGTGCCGAAGACAATCCCCTCCAGCAAGATTCAGCGCAGGAGGACGCAGAAGCAAGCCCTCATGAGAGAGCGGCAGAAGAAGAGGTCGAGGACGATAATTACATACCTCCCTCCGAAGATGAGGCAAGCCTCAACGACGACGAATTCGTCGTGCCGGAGGATCCCGTCGAGCAAGAGCGTTTTAAACGCAGGCTTATCGCCACGGCAAATAGCCTAAAGAAAAAGCAGCAGCAGCTTCAAGCTGATCAAGACCTGCTGGCCGACAGATGGACCGAGGTCCTCGCAGCCGAAGAGTATGAACTCGAACGCCCCTCCAAGAGCTACCCAAAACGCAAGTTGCTCCCCCGATTAGAGGAAGAAGAATACATACCATCCTCACCAGCGCATGATACGGCCGACCGACCACCCCGTGGTCGGGGCAGAGAGGCATCCAGGCCCTCCACCAAGACCGTACCCCGGCACCGCTCTAAGAGCGCGAAGCCAAGAGGGACTGCACCGGACTTGCGAGATATATTGGAGGACAAGGCAAGGCAATCCAGATCTATCTATGGATCACGTGGGCGCCCCACAACCCACGACAAATACCGTCGCGCCAGATACAACAACCCCGGCCGGGCCGAACATAGCAGACAACGCTCCCTTGAGCTACGTCGTGACATTGCTCAATACAGAGGCGCCGCACACCCGCTATGCTTCACTGACGAAGTAATGGATCATCAAATCCCTGAAGGGTTTAAACCCGTAAACATCGAATCCTACGATGGCACGACAGACCCCGCGGTTTGGATCGAAGATTATCTCCTTCACATCCATATGGCCCGCGGCGACGATCTCCACGCCATCAAGTATCTCCCACTCAAGCTTAAAGGACCAGCTCGACATTGGCTCAACAGCTTGCTCGCAGAGTCAATTGGGTGTTGGGAAGACCTGGAAGCCGCATTCCTCGACAACTTCCAGGGCACGTATGTGCGACCACCAGACGCAGATGACCTAAGCCACATAATTCAGCAGCCAGACGAATCGGCCAGACAGTTCTGGACACGGTTCTTAACAAAGAAAAATCAAATCTTCGACTGTCCGAATGCAGAGGCCCTCGCAGCCTTCAAACATAACATCCGCGACGAGTGGCTAGCCCGGCACCTAGGACAGGAAAAGCCAAAATCCATGGCAGCCCTCACATCGTTAATGACCCGCTTCTGCGCGGGAAAGGACAGCTGGCTAGCTCGCAGCAATAACCTCAGTAAAAATTCTGGCAGTCCGGATACTAAGGACCATAATGGCAGGTCGCGTCGAAACAAAAATAAACGCCGCATTAACGGCGACGACAAAGAGGATACGTCAGTCAACGCCGGATTCCGAGGCTCTAAACCCGGTCAGCGGAAGAAGCCATTCAAAAGAACCGCTCCGGGTCCGTCCAATTTGGACCGAATACTCGACCGCTTATGCCAGATACATGGCACCCCCGAAAAGCCAGCTAATCACACCAACAGAGACTGTTGGGTATTCAAGCAGGCAGGCAAGTTAATTGCCGAAAACAATGACAAGGGGCTGCATAGTGACGACGAGGAAGAGACCCGGCCGCCGAACAGTAGAGGACAGAAAGGTTCCCCCCACAAGTGCGGACGGTAAACATGATATACACAACCCATATACCCAAGAGGGAGCGGAAGCATGCACTAAGGGACGTATACGCGATGGAGCCAGTCGCCCCGAAGTTCAATCCATGGTCCTCTTGTCCGATCACTTTCGATCGAAGAGACCATCCGACCAGTATCCGCCATGGCGGATTCGCCGCATTGGTTTTAGACCCAATCGTCAATGGATTTCACCTCACGAGAGTCTTGATGGACGGCGGCAGCAGCCTGAACCTGCTTTATCAGGATACATTGCGCAAGATGGGCATAGACCCCTCAAGGATAAAACCTACGAAGACGACCTTCAAAGGCGTCATACCAGGCGTTGAAGCCAATTGTACAGGCTCAGTCATGCTGGAAGTGGTCTTCAGATCCCCGGATAATTTCCGGAGCAAGGAGTTAATCTTTGACATAGTCCCGTTCCGTAGCGGCTATCACGCTCTGCTCAGACGAACCGCGTTTGCAAAGTTCAACGCGGTGCCACATTATGCATACCTAAAGCTCAAGATGCCAGGCCCTCGTGGGGTCATCATGGTCAACGGAAATACGGAACGCTCCCTCCGAATGGAGGAACATACAGCGGCTCTCGTGGCAGAAGTACAGAGCAGCCTTCTAAGGCAATTTTCTAGTCCGGCCGTTAAACGGCCGGACACGGCCAAACGCGCCCGGAGCAACATCAACCAAGACCACCTGGCACGACCCGAGCATGCGTAGCAATGCGGCCCCAACCCCAGCCCTCGCATGATTGCAGGACCAACCCTCCGCGTACATCACTACGCTCTGGAGATACCATGGGCCTAGGGGGAGGGGCACGACCACAACAGACCCAGAGTGCGGCTTGACCACACCAGGGGCTCACAAGTGTGTCGCTTTTTTTTCTCTATTTTCCTTTTTTTATATACACAGGACTCCGTTCACCAGAGGCTCTGTCTGGCGGCGAACCCGCCGAACTCACGATGCAACAGCCAGGAGGGAAGAAGGCTGCGACGAACGCTAAGGTGGTCTCCATTACGAGCATTAAATTCAATTATATACGCCAGTCCGCAGCCCACCCCTGGAGGGGGACATGTTTATTTAGTCCAATCCCTTGCTTACCGCACTATTTGTATCCTTCCGCACTCATAGCAGAATTCCTTGAATAAATAATGCAGCATTTTTTGCCTGTTATTACATTACTTTACACATATGTTCATTAATGACATCTTGCACCCGTATATTTTGGTACGGCCGAATACACCAGGGGCTTATGTTCCCCGCATTATGGTGTGATAAGTCCGAACACTTTCACAAGTGCGGCACCCCGAACTTATAGCATTATATGAATCGGCTCCGAATCATGTCTTGGGTCAATAGTTGGGTTTGCCCGGCTCCCACGTTTTGGTGCCTTAGGTTCCGTTCTGTCGGCTAAGGTGGCACTGGGAGAACCACTGCGATTGCACCCCGGTTGAGCTGGGTTAACGCCTCAGTGGAGAAAGCTAAAACTGACTGGCATGATAAGGCGAGAGACTGGTCGCTGTTCGAGAGGTCTTTTCGGGTCCCTAAAGACTTATGCCGCTTCGAGCGAAGTTCCGGATAATGTCCGACGAAGGCGTGGATAGCGCCCCGAATTCGGTCTTCCGAATACTAGGGGCTTCGCCGAAATTTAAAATTATAGAATTCTATGTCTAAGTGAGAGTGTTCAAGCATTATAAGTCCGGTTGCCTTGTTCGTTGTGTTGAGCGCCTCCCTAGATGGACCCAAAAATGGGAACAAGAGTGCTCAAGTTTATCCTGAACACCCCAGCACTTGCGGCTCGGGGGCTGAAGCCAACGACTTGCCATCTCTCAGATTTTATAAACGGTCGCACAGAAGGTAATATTTTAAATTAAACAAGCATTGCTTAAGCGCATATGAACAAAGTTTTCAGCGCACAGGATAACACATAGCGAGTTTACTCAATAATTACATCTCTGGGGCACTCATCCGCAATATTGCGGGCACCCTTCAGGATAGTCTTATAGTACATCTCGGGCGTACGATACTCCTTGCCCGCTGGCGGCGCGTCAGTGATCAGCCTCTCCGCATCCAGCTTGCCCCAGTGCACCTTTGCGCGGGCAAGGGCCCGACGAGCACCTTCAATACAGGCGGAGCGCTTGATGACCTCCACCCAGGGGCACGCATCCACCAGCCGCCGCACAAGGCCGAAGTAGCTCCCAGGCATGGCTTGTCCAGGCCACAGCTGGACTATGAGGCCCTTCATGGCCTCCTCAGCCGCCTTGTGGAGCTCGACCAGCTGCTTCAGCTGGTCGCTAGGGGGCACCGGATGGCCGGCCTCAACGTACTGAGACCAGAATACCTTCTCCGTCGAGCTCCCCTCCTGGCCACGGTAGAATGCGGCGGCATCGGATACACTATGCGGCAGATCTGCAAATGCCCCTAGAGAGCTCCGAATTCGGGTAAGTATCAGGTAGTTTACATTAACATGCTTGCTTTGCATGAAAAATGCCTTACCCGCCGCTATCTTCTTTACATCTTCAACCTCCTGAAGGGCCTTACGGGCCTCGGCCTTGGCGGACTTGGCACTTTCGAGAGCCGAGGCGAGCTCGGACTCTCGAGTCTTTGAGTCGCGCCCCAAACTCTCATGCTTCTCCATGAGAGCCTGGAGCTCTCGCCGCACTTCCGCCACCCGCGCCTCCTGCCTCTCTCGCTCCGCCCGTTCCGCGGCCGCATTGCGTTCGGCCGCGGACACAGCCTCCTTCAGGGTTTCCACCTCTTTAGTGGCCCCTGTAGTACCCATGTTATCCTTGTCATTTCTATTGCAACCTAAATCCTTTTCTGTAAGGTAAATCTTTAAAGTGGTATTACTCACCTTCTTTGTCCTCGAGCTGCTTCTTAGCACGGCCGAGCTCTTGCTCGGACCGCTCGAGATCGTGCTTCAATGCACCGACCTCCGCAGTCAGTGCGGCAGAGGTCAGCAGCGCAGCCTGCAAACCCATATTGACATATTTTTTAGCAACCCTACGTATATCTTTTTAGATCCTCAGTCCAGCTTTTCTTTCCGAACGCCGAACTGAGCATCAGGGGCTACTGTCTATGCGGTATTACATTACATAATTTTAACTTCTTACCTCAAAGCCTGTTAGAAGGCTGCTGCAGGCTTCGGTCAGCCCGCTCTTGGCGAGCTGAACCTTCTAAATCACCGCACTCATGATAGTGCGGTGTTCTTCCTCGATGGAAGCGCCTTTGAGCGCTTCCAACAAGTTGTCCGGCGCCTCCGGTTGGATGGGGGCCGCCGGTGTCACGGTCTTGCCCTTCTTATGAAGGGGCCGCCTGCCGGACTCTGGAACCACTGCAAGTTCCGGCGTAGAGTCCGGCGCAAAGTCCGGGAGGCTGCCTTGCGGCGCCTCCGGAGCCTCCTCCTGGTGGGTCCCTTCCTGGGATCCCACCTCGGCATCCTCAGTGGCGCGAGGGGTGGAGGCCGTCGGGATGGAATCCACAGCCAACGGAGCCAACGACCCGCTCGATGAAGCGGGGAGATCATCGTCGGCCGGACTGCAGGCAGTATGCGGCATTAGAAGGACACTATGTGAACAAAAAGAAATTGTAGATCATTCAGGATCCGGATACTTACGATCTCGCCTGAGGCCTGGCCCTTGAGGGCCACTCTTCATCGCCAACGTTGGTGTTGGCGGAGCTGCCCGGGGGAATAGTTCTTCCCCTCTTGGACCCTGTGGCCTCCCCTGTTTGGGAAGCCTTCCTCTTCCTCTCTCCCTCCTCTGGGGGAGAGTCTTCTTCTTCCTCCTCATCTTCGGGGGAGGAGTCCGCCTCGGAGCCGTCGGAGACCTGAAAACAGGAACTCTTTCGAGTACCTGTGGCCACCTTCTTGGCCTTCTTCTCCGGCACCACGTGCGGTGCCGGAACCAGCAGCCCCGCTAGACGGGCGTCTACTGGGTTTTCTGGCATGGGAGCCGGGCAGACGAGCTGCTCCGCCTTCTTCATTCAGTCCCGTCAAAGGAAAAGGGAGATTGAAACCCCCTTAGAATCAAACTATTAACAACAAGTGTCCCGTAAAGGGGTAGAATCACTTACCTCGTCAGCTGGACGCTGCGAGTGAAATCCGCGATCTTCCGTCGTGGATGCGGGGGCTTCGGCGCCCTTAAACAACACCCTCCAGGCGCCTTCGTACGTCGTGTCGAAGAGCCCGCTCAACGCCTGGTGCTGCTCCGGATCGAACTCCCACAGATTGAATGCCCGTTCTTGGCATGGGAGAATCCGGTGGACAAGCATGACATGGACTACGTTAACCAGCCTGAGCTTCTTGTTCACCAACTTCTGGATACAGGTTTGGAGTCCCGTCAGCTCCTCCGAATTACCCCACAGCAAGCCCTTCTCTTTCCAGGAGGTGAGCTGCGTAGGGATACCAGATCTGAACTCGGGGGCCGCCGCCCGCGTAGGGTCGCGCGGCTCGGTGATATAGAACCACCCCGACTGCCACCCCTTGACGGATTCCATGAAGGCCCCTTCAAACCAAAGGACGTTGGGCATCTTGCCCAACATGGCGCCTCCGCACTCCGCTTGAGTGCCCTTCACTACCTTCGGCTTGACATTGAAGGTCTTGAGCCACAAGCCGAAGTGGGGCTGGATGCAGAGGAAGGCCTCACACACGACGATAAACGCCGAGATGTTGAGGATTAAGTTCGCGCCAGATCATGGAAATCCAGGCCGTAATAGAACATGAGCCCCCGGACAAAGGGGTGAAGTGGAAAGCCCAGTTTGCGGAGGAAGTGGGGGAGGAAGACGACCCTCTCATGGGGCCTGGGGGTTGGGATGAGCCGCCCCTCGTCGGGCAGCCGGTGCGCGACGTCGCCAGAAAGGTATCCGGCGCTGCGCAGCTTTGTGATGTGCTCCTCCTTAACGGTGGAGGCCAACCATTTACCTCCTGCTCCGGACATGATCGGAGAAGGTCGAGGCAAGATGCGCGAACTTGGGCGCTGGAGCTCGAGTGCGCGGAGATGGATAAGCAAAGGAGGAAGAAGGCGTAGGTGAAAAGGTGAATCCTTATCCCTTATATATAGGCAGACGAAGACTATGCGTCCCCGCTAGCCTGGTAAAACTCGCTTATCTTCCAAGCGCCACCATCAATGGCGCGGTTGGGTTACCCACGTCCGTATTGATGAGAATCCCGGAATAAGGGGAACACGATCTCTGCTTCGACAAGACGTGCCAAGGAAACCGCTTCGCTAAATGCGCTGAGGTGGTATAATAGAAAACGATTCAAGTAAAAGGCTTGGTAGTGGTGTGATGTCATGCCGCAAAATACGTCAGCAGATTGAACTTGTGTATATGATATTCTCTCTACGGTGGAATGTGGAATTTATTTTGCAGAGCCGGACACTATCCTGGTGTTCACAATCTTCTCTGGATTATTCAAAGGAGGAACCCGCCTTGCAATGCCGAACATTATGCGCGCCGGACTCATCGTCATTGAAGCCAGGTTCAGGGGCTACTGAGGGAGTCCTGGACTAGGGGGTGTCCGGACAGCCGGACAATCATCGTCCGCCGGACTCCAAGACTACGAAGATACAAGATTGAAGACTCCGTCCCGTGTCCGGATGGGACTTTCCTTGGCGTGGAAGGCAAGCTTGGCAATACGGATATGTAGATCTCCTACCATTGTAACCGACTCTGTGTAACCCTAACCCTCTCCGGTGTCTATATAAACCGGAGGGCTTTAGTCCGTAGGACATAACCTCCATTACAACAATCATACCATAGGCTAGCTTCTAGGGTTTAGCCTCCTTGATCTCGTGGTAGATCCACTCTTGTAATACACATCATCAATATTAATCAAGCAGGACGTAGGGTTTCACCTCCATCAAGAGGGCCCGAACCTGGGTAAAACATCGTGTCCCTTGTCTCCTGTTACCATCCGCCTAGATGCACAGTTCGGGACCCCCTACCCGAGATCCGCCGGTTTTGACACCGACAGTCACCCTTCCTTGCTGATTTTTCTACAGCCATGAACTTCAAACTGAATGGCTTCAATACGTTCAAAGGCTTCAGAGACTTACGCTTGCTGGTCAAGCAGGAACTGGCTTCAGGAGAATTGATATGATGTTGTAATTATTCTGCAAACGAATGAAGACTATGAGAACCAAGGGATTCTCCCACGGACATGTACCTGTGACAGCATTAGAGATGCGAGGGAAGGGGAAGAGGTCATATGCATCTCAGAAGATTTTGAAGATAAATCAGTTTGAAGACATTGACCTCATGATGCGAAGACATTCAATTATATAGGTGAGTTGGTTCCAGATTTGTACCAATCCGTGAATAAGTACAATTGAGGAATCAAACTAGTCAGGAAATCTAAGTGAATTGACTAGGCAGTATGAGATGCAGACATAATAGATCTAACATTGAATAGGCAGAAACCACTTTCGATAAACAGGATGAATCTTGAAGATCAAAAAGGTGGTAAAAATAGAATTATAATTACCGCACGAAGAACTGCTAGATGGGATGAATAGGAGACCGAGCAGTTCAGTCCACCGTGTCCTAACTTGGCGACGGAGGACACCTACGGTGACGGCGGAGAGGACGATGTCTGCGGTCGGCGTGAGGATGGCGTCGGAGAAGTCACGGCAGCTAAGCGCTTCATCACCGGCGTCTTCGAGAGCTAGCGGTGGCGCTAGGGTTTTGACGGAGTCGGAGAGGTGGAAGAAGGATTTCTTTACCGCAGGGGACAAGTATTTATAAGTAGGTGTGCGGCACAGCGCAATTACGCTGGTGCCCCTGGCGGTTCACATCTGAGGGGCACGTGGCAAGCATGCAACATACTCAGAGTTGTCCCACGTTCCCACGCCCGCCAGGCATGTCGGAGAGTTGTTCCGTCTTCTCCGGATTTCAACAATAAAGATAAGTCATTTAAAACAGATTTAATGTTTGTCTCTGTGCCTTCTGCTGACTAGGACGCAGAAAAGACATTCGACAGTTTCAATAGAATGCATATGATTTGGATAGATAGAGTTTGAGATAGAAAGCATAGAGAGGTTAGGGTCCGATCACATTCACTTAGTTCAAAAGATTCAACTTGAAGACATAGCTATAAGTGAATGCTGTAGAGGACAGAGCACTTGTATATATA
>NC_041381.1:542694243-542731217 GCF_002162155.2 Triticum dicoccoides | reverse complement strand
TGCAGAAAATCATGAAGATAAATTGGAACTGAAGACAAACCAAATGCAAAGTCATTGCAAAAATAACGCCATGAGTGAAACACTTCAAACAAGGAAATTTGGTGGTGGCGTTACCCACCGTATAGGAAGTATTAGACCCAGACACGGCGCACAATTATCGTGGCGCTCCGAAGTCAAATTCCATGTTAATGTATTCACACTCAGAGTGTAAGTCTTCATTGATTGAAGATATACATTACTTCGTGTGTTGCACATCTAAGTCATCAACATGCATAAGTGTTAGGATGTGTGCCTGTTCACAGGACATTAGAGGATTCCAAGATATTTAGCTCACATCGTAACTTGCAAAACCTTTTCTCATCCAAGGTCTTTGTGAAGATATCTGCCAGTTGCTCTTTAGTGTTGACATGAATGATGTCTATATCTTCCTTCATGACATGATCTCTGAGAAAGTGATGACGAATTTCAATGTGCTTTGTCTTCGAGTGCTGGACTGGATTGTTGGCTATCTTGATGGCACTTTCGTTGTCGCAGAAGAGAGGTACTTGTGTCAGGTTGATGCCATAGTCCTTGAGAGTTTGCTTCATCCATAGAAGCTGAGCACAACAGGATCCAGTAGCAATATATTCAGATTCAGCAGTTGAGAGTGATACACAGTTGTGCTTCTTTGAAGACCAACAGACAAGTGATCGACCAAGAAAATGACATGTGCCTGATGTAGACTTGCGATCCACCTTGTCACCAGCATAATCAGCATCCGAGAATCCAACCAAATCAAATTTTGACCCCTTGGGATACCATAATCTGAGTGTTGGGGTGTAAGCCAAATATCGAAGAATTCCCTTCACAGCTAAGTGATGCGATTCCTTTGGTGCCGCTTGGAATCGAGCACACATGCAAACACTAAGCATAATATCTGGCCTAGATGCACATAGATAAAGTAAAGAACCAATCATGGAGTGGTATACCTTTTGATCGAACTCTTTACCATTGTCATCGGGACCAAGATGGTGTTTGGCTGGCATTGGCGTCGTGTAGCCTTTGCAGTCTTCCATTCCAAACTTCTTCAGACAATCTTTGAGGTATTTTTCTTGAGATATGAAGATGCCATTTCTTTGCTAACGAATTTGAAGACCAAGGAAGAACTTCAACTCACCCATCATGGACATCTGATATTGCTCTTGCATCATGTACCCAAACTCATCAGTATATTTCTGGTTGGTGCAGCCAAAAATTATGTCATCCACATATATTTGGCACACAAACAGTTCACCATCATATGTCTTCGTGAAGAGTGTGGGATCGAGGGATCCTGGTTTGAAGCCTTTGCTCTTCAGGAAGTCTTTGATCGTATCATACCATGCACGAGGAGCTTGTTTGAGGCATACAGTGCTTTGTTTAGCTTGTACAACATATCAGGATGTTTTGGATCTTCAAAGCCAGGTGGTTGAGCGACATATACTTCTTCTTCAATCTTGCCATTTAGAAATGCACTCTTCACATCCATTTGATATAGCAAGATGTTGTGATGATTAGCGTAGGCTAGCAGTATGCGAATAGCTTCAAGCCTAGCAACAGGAGCAAATGTTTCATCGAAGTCAATTCCTTCAACTTGAGTATATCCTTGTGCCAGAAGGCGTGCTTTGTTTCTGACGACTTGACCATGCTCATCTTGCTTGTTTCGATATATCCTTTTTGTTCCAATAATGTTATGCTTGCGAGGGTCAGGTCGCTTGACAAGTTCCCAAACATTATTCAGCTTGAACTGTTGAAGTTCTTCTTGCATGGCTTGAATCCATTCAGGTTCCATAAAAGCTTCAGCAACTTTCTTGGGTTCTGATATTGACACAAATGAAAAGTGCCCACAGAAGTTTGCTAGCTGTGTTGCTCTTGATCGAGTGAGTGGACCAGGCGCATTAATGCTGTCAATAATCTTCTCTATTTGAACTTCATTTGCAACACGAGGATGAATAGGACGAAGACTTTGCGCTTGCTGATCATTGTCATCATTGGGAGGATTGTCTTCGGTCTGAGCATTGTCTTTAGGTTGGTTTGGTGATGAGATGATAAGTTCCTCTTCAGGCTGTGCTTCAGAAGGCATGATTTCACCAGTTCCCATCAGCTTGATAGATTCACTTGGAGAAGCTTCATCTAGTGTACTTGGCAGGAGTTCTCTTTGTGAACCATTGGTTTCATCAAATTTCACATCCATAGTTTCGACGATTTTGTAGAGATAGAGGTTGAAGACTCTGTAGGAGTGTGAATCCTTTCCATAGCCAAGCATGAAGCCTTCGTGAGCCTTAGGTGCAAATTTTGACTTGTGATGGGGATCCTTGATCCAGCATCTAGCTCCAAATACTCTGAAGTAACCGACGTTTGGCTTCTTGCCAGTAAGGAGCTCATAGGATGTTTTGTTCAGAAGCTTATGGATGTACACACGGTTGATGATGTGACAGGCTGTATCAATAGCTTCAGGCCAGAACTTTCTTGGTGTCTTGTATTCATCTAGCATTGTTCGAGCCATCTCAATGAGGATTCTATTTTTGCGCTCCACGATGCCATTTTGCTGAGGTGTGTATGGAGCAGAGAACTCATGAGTGATTCCCATTGTATCCAGATACAGATCAAGTCCTGTGTTCTTGAATTCAGTGCCATTGTCACTTCTGATATGCTTGATCTTCACGCCATAATTGTTCATTGCTCGATTGGCGAAGCGCCTAAAGACATCTTGCACTTCAGTCTTGTAAAGAATTATATGAACCCATGTGTATCTTGAATAGTCATCAACAATGACGAAGCCATAGAGACAGGCAGTTGTTGTGAGAGTGGAGTAGTGAGTAGGTCCAAATAAGTCCATGTGTAACAGCTCGAAGGGTTGAGATGTTGTCATGATTGTCTTCGAGGGGTGCTTTGCCCTTGTCATCTTTCCAGCTTCACAGGCACCACACAAATGATCTTTCTTGAACTTGACATCCTCGATGCCAATGACATGCTTCTTCTTGATGAGTGAGTGTAAGTTCCTCATGCCAGCATGTCCAAGCCTTCGATGCCAGAGCCAGCATTCTGAAGCTTTTGTGAGAAGACATATGGCAAGCTGTGGACCTGCAGAGAAATCTTGCTTTTACCAGTGTCAGCAAATGTGATGTGACTCTTGTCGGATGGTCGTAAGGTTGAGTCCGTGAGAAGACTTCGATCACCAGTCATGTGATTTGTGCATCCACTATCCATAATCCATTCTGAAGCTTTTGGTGATGTACCCTACAGTGCAGTTAGGAGGATAGGCTTCACAAGAGTGTTGTGAAGCATAAGCATTTGACACATATAGGGACTATCACAACTTATATCAAAGTTAGGACATATAGTATGACTGATAAGCGATTCAGATGTGAAGTATATAGAATGACATTTTATCATGCGTCCTAAATGTGTTTTAGGTCCCCAGCAATAGTATCGGATGCCATTGATTGCTGGCTGGAGACCGTGTTCTGCAAAAGAGAGTTAGTTCTTATTTGCCACCCACATCTTCAGGGGTGGCTTAGAAGCAATGAGTCTAAATGCAGCATCTGAGAATTTTGGCTTTGGAGCCCTAGCAAATAGCCTTGCAGGAGATGAATGATACTCATATGAATAAGCAGAAAAGTTCTTAGTCCTATGAACATAGCGGTTCGAAGATACACGCTCATATTCATAAGTCTGAGCATGATTTCCCTGCAAAACATTGGCGTTAGGGTGACTCATGTGAGTCCTGTATCTGTATGAAGCCTTTGGGCCATATGAAGCTATACATCTGGGGTTTGTCTTCTTCCTTGGTGGTGTCATGACGACATTCACAGGAAGATTCTCAATGTACTGCTTAGGTACCCAGATCTTCTTCATAGGTGGTCCATTCCTGCAGTTAGTACTAATGTACCTGGCAAACACTTCACCATTCTGATTTTTGAACAGCTTATGTTTGCATCAAAGGATTCATCAATGATAATAGGATTAGCACAGGTAAAGCCAGATAAAGTGGATGGATCTACTGAAGGTTCCTTTGCAGCAACCCATGTGGTTTTGGGGTACTGCTCAGGCTTCCAGTACGAGCCATCAGCGTTCATTTTCCTCTCGAACCCAACACCCTCTTTCCTAGGGTTTCGGTTCAGAATCTGCTTTTTGAGGACATCACAGAGTGTCTGATGTCCCTTCAAACTTTTGTACATCCCTGTTTCAAGCAATGTCTTCAACATAGCATTTTCATCAGCAATAGCAGTGGTATCCTCCGCAGAGGGGTTAGTAACCACGTTAGTAGGTGAAGACAATGAAACAGTAGCAGCAGTGGAACATTCAGCAACAGATGTAGCGTTATCACGCTCAATGCATTTTAGACATGGTGGTTCAAATCCATCCTGAGCGGGACTGATCTGTTGAGCGCGAAGTGACTCATTCACTTTTTGAAGATCTTCATGAGCTGCTCTCAATTTCTCAAGCTCTTGTTTCCTTTGAAGATAATCATAGGAGAGCCTTTCATAAGTAGTTGAGAGTGTTTCATGACGACCTTCAAGTTCTTGGTACTAAGCATGAAGATTTTTTATGTCATCAACTAAGGACTGTGAACGTGTCATTTCCACGTCCAACAGGTCATCGCTTTTGTCTAACAGTTTTTGAGTATGTTCCATAGCCTTTTGTTGTCCAGTTGCAATTTTAGCAAGTGTTTTGTAGCTTGATTTGGATTCACAATCAGAGTCATCTTCACTTGATGTTTGAAAGTAAGCATCGCGTGATTTTACCTTGGCACCACGTGCCATGAAGCAGTAGGTGGGAGTAGGATCTTCTTCGACATCAGCTTCAACATTGGTGTGGAAATCATTATCTTCAGTGTTGAAGATGGACTTGGTAACATATGCTGTGGCTAGAGCCAGACTTGCTACGCCAGGGTCAGATTCCTCTCCAGACTCCATCTCCGCCTCCTCAGAAGCAGACTCCTCCTCTGAATCCATCTCCTTGCCAACAAAAGCACGAGCCTTGACAGATGAGCTCTTCTTGTATGATGAAGACTTGGAAGAAGACTTAGAAGAGGACTTAGAGGATTTCTTCTTCTTCTTGTCATCAGAATCATATTCCCTGCTCTTCTTCTTCTTCTTCTTATTATCCCACTGTGGACACTCAGATGTGTAGTGACCAGGTTTCTTGCACTTGTGGCAGGTTCTCTTCTTGTGATCATGGGTGGAAGCTTCATCATTCCTTGAGCTGGATCGTGAAGACTTTCTGAAGTCTTTCTTCTTAGTGAATTTCTGGAACTTCTTCACAAGCATAGCAAGTTCCCTTCCAATGTCTTCAGGATCTTCAGAACTGCAGTCAGACTCTTCTGCAGATGAGGAAACAACTTTTGCCTTCAAAGCGCGAGTTCGGCCATAGTTTGGGCCATAGATATCTCTTTTCTCAGATAGCTGGAACTCATGTGTGTTGAGCCTCTCAAGTATATCAGACGGATCGAGTGTCTTGAAGTCAGGACGTTCTTGTATCATGAGGGCAAGGGTGTCAAAGGAGCTGTCAAGTGATCTCAGCAATGTCTTGACGATTTCATGCTTGGTAATCTCAGTTGCACCAAGAGCTTGAAGTTCATTTGTGATGTCAGTGAGGCGATCGAACGTGAGCTGGACATTTTCATTGTCATTTCTCTTGAAGTGGTTGAAGAGGTTGCGAAGAACACTGATTCTTTGATCTCTCTAGGTTGAGATGCCTTCGTTGACCTTGGATAGCCAGTCCCAGACTAGCTTCGACGTTTCCAGAGCACTCACACGGCCATACTGTCCTTTGGTCAGATGACCACAGATGATGTTCTTTGCAGTAGAATCCAGTTGAATGAACTTCTTGACATCAGTAGGGGTGACACCTTCACCAGTTTTGGGAACGCCGTTCTTGACGACATACCAGAGGTCAACATCAATGGCTTCAAGATGCATACACATCTTATTCTTCCAGTAGGGATATTCAGTTCCATCGAAAACGGGGCAAGCAACGGAGACTTTGATTATCCCTGCAGCCGACATAGCTAAACTCCAGCTGGTTAAACCGAATCACACAGAACAAGGGAGTACCTTGCTCTGATACCAATTGAAAGTGCTAGTATCGACTAGAGGGGGGGGGGGTGAATAGGCGATTTTCATGAAAGTCTTCAAAACTTAGAAGTTTCGAAGACAAACAACAGAAATGACCTAGTTGATATGCAGCGGAAGATAAACTACCATAAGCAAGCCATAGTCAAGTATGCAATGATGTGAAAGTACAGGACTAATAGCAGCTAAGTAGTAAGGATCAGGATGGCAGATAGTATGAAGCCAATCAACAGTAGTAGTCAACTAATGAAGTCAAACAGATACACAGATAGGCAATGACTTCACGAAGACAAACTTAAGTAAAGGATGGAAAGGGATAGAACCAGTCGCTTGTTGAAGACACAGGATTTGTTGGACCAGTTCCAGTTGCTGTGACAACTATATGTCTGGTTAGGGAGGCTGAGATTTAACTCAAAAGACCGTGTCTTCACCTTATTCCCCTTGAGCTAAGGACACCCAGTCCTCGCCCAATCACTCTGGTAAGTCTTCAAGGTAGACTTCCAAACCTTCACAGACTTCGTTCACCGGCAATCCACAATGACTCTTGGATGCTCAGAACGCGACGCCTAACCGGCTGGAGGATTCACAGTCCTCAAGTGTAATAAGTCTTCAGGTCACACAGACAGAAAGACTTCAGTGATGCCTAACACTCTTTGGCTCTGAGTGTTTGGGCTTTGTCCTCGCAAGGATTTCTCTCTCTCTCAAATGCTTCGAGGTGGGTTGCTCTCAAACGACAAAAGCCGTGCACAAACTCTGTGTAGCCACCAATTTATGGTGTAGGGGGTGGGCTATTTATAGCCACAAGGCAACCCGACCTGGTTTGTCCAAAATGACCCTGGGTCACTAAGGAACTGACACGTGTTCCAACGGTAAGATTTCAAACACACGCGACAACTTTACTTGGGCTACAAGCAAAGCTGACTCATCCAGCTTTGGATAAGATTTGCTCTCATTGTCTTCGCTCGAAGACATAGGATTTGGATTGAGCATCACTTCAGTCACTCTGACTTAGTTCACTTGGACCCCACTTAACAGTACGGTGGTTCCTATGACTCAACAAAGAAGAAAAGGAAACAACGAAACCACATAGTCTTCGCGCTCCATAGTCTTCACGTAATATCTTCTCATGTCATAGTCTTCAATATGAATATCTTCTCATACCACCATTGTCTTCAATGTCTTCATACATTTTTAGGGTTCATCTCCGGTAGGTAAACCGAATCAATGAGGGACACTACCTGCGTTATCCTGCAATTCTCACAAACGCATTAGTCCCTCAACCAACTTTGTCGTCAATACTCCAAAACCAACTAGGGGTGGCACTAGATGCACTTACAGGAAGTATTAGACCCAGACATGGTGCACAATTATCGTGGCGTCTGAAGTCAATTTCCACGTTAATGTATTCACACTTAGAGTGTATGTCTTCATTGATTGAAGATATACATTACTTTGTGTGTTGCACATCTAAGTCATCAAAGTGCATAAGTGTTAGGATGTGTGCCTAATCACAGGACATTCGAGGATTCCAAGATATTTAGCTCACACTGCAACTTGCAAAACCTTTTCTCATCCAAGGGCTTAGTGAAGATATCAGCCAACTGCTCTTCTGTCTTGACGTGAATGATATCAATATCTTCTTTCATAACATGATCTCTAAGAAGGTGATGACGAATTTCAATGTGCTTTGTCTTCGAGTGCTGAAGTGGGTTATTGGCAATCTTGATAGCGCTTTCATTATCACAATAGAATGTCACATGCTTCAGATGGATGCCATAGTCCTTAAGAGTTTGCTTCATCCACAGAAGCTGAGCGCAGCAAGATCCAGCAACAATGTATTCAGATTCAGCAGTTGAGAGTGATACACAGTTCTGCTTCTTTGAAGACCAACAGACAAGAGATCGACCTAGAAAGTGACATGTGCCTGATGTAGACTTGCGATCCACCTTGCCACCAGCATAATCAGCATCCGAAAATCCAACCAGATCAAATTCTGAGCCCTTTGGATACCATAATCCTAGTGTTGGGGTGTAAGCCAAATATTGAAGAATTCACTTCACAGCTAAGTGATGCGACTCCTTTGGTGCCGCTTGGAATCGGGCACACATGCAAACACTAAGCATGATATCTGGCCTAGATGCACATAAGTAAAGTAGAGAACCAATCATGGAGCGGTATACCTATTGATCGAAATCTTTACCATTGGCGTCAGGGCTTAGATGACTTTTGGATGGCATTGGTGTCGTGTATCCTTTGCAGTCTTGCATTCCAAACTTCTTCAGGCAATCTTTGAGATATTTTTCTTGAGATATGAAGATGCCGTTGCGTTGCTGACGGATTTGAAGACCGAGAAATAACTTCAGCTCTCCCATCATGGACATTTGATATTGTTCTTGCATCATGTAACCAAATTCATCACTGTATTTCTTGTTGGTGCAACCAAAGATAATGTCATCCACATAGATTTGGCACACAAACAGTTCACCATCATATGTCTTCGTGAAGAGAGTGGGATCTAGAGAACCAGGTTTGAATCCTTTGCTCTTTAGGAAGTCTTTGAGTGTGTCATACCAAGCACGAGGGGCTTGTTTGAGGCCATATAGTGCCTTGTTGAGCTTGTATAGCATATCAGGATGTTTTGGGTCTTCAAAGCCAGGCGGTTGTGCAACATACACTTCTTCTTCAATCTTTCCATTGAGAAAGGCACTCTTCACATCCATTTGATACAGAAGGATGTTATGATGATTTGCGTAAGCTAGCAATATGTGAATGGCTTCGAGTCTAGTCACTGGAGCAAATGTTTCATCGAAGTCAATTCCTTCAACTTGTGTGTATCCTTGAGTAATGAGCCGAACCTTGTTTCTGATTACTTGACCATGCTCGTCTGTTTGTTGTGATATATCCATTTTGTGCCTATTATGTTGTGCTTGCGAGGATCAGGACGCTTGACAAGTTCCCATACATTATTCAGCTCAAACTGTTGAAGCTCCTCTTGCATAGCTTGAATCCATTCAGGTTCCATGAAGGCTTCAGCAACTTTCTTGGGTTCAGAGATTGAGACAAATGCAAAGTGCCCACAGAAATTTGCTAGCTGTGTTGCTCTTGAACGAGTGAGTGGACCAGGTGCATTGATGCTATCGATTATCTTCTCAATTTGTACTTCATTTGCAACACGAGGATGAACTGGACGAAGATTTTGCCCCTGCTGATCATTGTCATCATTTGGAGGATTGTCTTCAGGCTGAGCAATGTCTTCAGGTTGATCAGGTGCAGAAATAATAAGTTCCTCTTCAGGCTGGGCATCTGATGGTATGATCTCTCCTGTTCCCATAAGCTTGATTGATTCACTGGTAGGTACTTCATCTAGCACATTTGGCAGGTGCTCTCTTTGCGAGCCGTTAGTTTCATCGAACCGCACATCCACAGTTTCAACCACTTTATAGTGAAAGAGGTTGGATACTCTGTAGGAGTGCGAGTCCTTTCCATAACCAAGCATAAAACCCTCATGTGCTTTTGGTGCAAATTTTGAAGTGTGATGTGGATCCTTGATCCAGCACCTAGCACCAAATACTCTGAAGTAGCTTACGTTTGGCTTCTTACCAGTTAGAAGCTCATAGGATGTTTTCTTCAGAAGCTTGTGAAGATAGACACGGTTGATGACATGGCATGCAGTATCAATGGCTTCAGGCCATAATTTTCTTGGAGTCTTGTATTCGTCAAGCATTGTCCGAGCCATCTCAATAAGGGTTCTGTTCTTGCGCTCCACGATGCCATTCTGCCGAGGTGTGTAAGGAGCAAAAAACTAATGAGTGATGCCTAAGGTGTCGAGATAGAGGTCGAGGCCTGTGTTCTTGAATTCTGTGCCGTTGTCACTCCTAATGTGCTTGATCTTGACACCATAGTTGTTCATGGCGCAGTTGGTGAACCGTCTGAAGACATCCTGCACTTCAGTCTTGAAGAGAATTATGTGCACCCAAGTGTATCTTGAATAATCATCAACAATAACGAAGCCATAGAGACAAGCAGTAGCAGTGAGAGTAGAGTAGTGAGTGGGACCAAACAAGTCCATGTGGAGCAACTCAAAAGGTCTATGTCGGTGTCAAAACCGGCGGATCTTGGGTAGGGGGTCCCGAACTGTGCGTCTAGGCGTATGGTAACAGGAGACAAGGGACACGATGTTTTTACCCAGGTTCGGGCCCTCTCGATGGAGGTAAAACCCTACTCCTGCTTGATTGATATTGATGATATGGGTAGTACAAGAGTGGATCTACCACGAGATCAAGGAGGCTAAACCCTAGAAGCTAGCCTATGGTATGATTGTTGTAATGGTTGTTGTGTCCTACGGACTAAAACCCTCCGGTTTATATAGACACCGGAGAGGGCTAGGGTTACACAAAGTCGGTTACAATGGTAGGAGATCTACATATCCGTATCGCCAAGCTTGCCTTCCACGCCAAGGAAAGTCCCATCCGGACACGGGACGAAGTCTTCAATCTTGTATCTTCATAGTCTTGGAGTCCGACGGACGATGATAGTCCGGTTGTCCGGACACCCCCTAGTCCAGGACTCCCTCAGTAGCCCCTGAACCTGGCTTCAATGACGATGAGTCCGGCGCGCATAATGTTCGGCATTGCAAGGCGGGTTCCTCCTCCGAATAATCCATAGAAGATTGTGAACACCAGGATAGTGTCCGACTCTGCAAAATAATTTCCACATTCCACCGTAGAGAGAATATTATGTACACAGGTTCGATCTGCTGACGTATCTTGTAGCGTGACGTCACGCCATTACCAAGCCTTTACTTGAATCATTTTTTATTATACCACCTCAGCGCGTTTAGCGAAGCGGTTTCCTTGGCACGTCTTGTCGAAGCAGAGATCGTGTTCCCCTTATTCTGGGATTCTCATCAATACGGACGTGGGCAACCCAACCACGCCATTGATGGTGGCGCTTAGGAGATAAGCGAGTTTTACTAGGCCGGTGGGGACGCACAGTCTTCGTCCGCCTATATATAAGGGGATAAGGATCCACCTTTTCACCTACACCTTCTTCCTCCTTTGCTTATCCATCTCCGTGCACTCTCGAGCTCCAGCGCCCAAGTCCGTGCGTCTCGCCTCGACCTTCTCCGACCATGTTCGGAGCAGGAGGCAAATGGCTGGCCTCCACCGTTAAGGAGGAGCACATCAAAAAGCTGCGCGGCGCCGGATACCTCTCCAGCGACATCGCGCACCGGCTGCCCGACAATGGGCAGCTCATCCCCACCCCCAGGCCCCATGAGAGGGTCGTTTTCCTTCCCCACTTCCTCCACGGACTGGGCTTTCCACTTCACCCTTTTGTCCGGGGGCTCATGTTCTACTACGGCCTAGATTTCCATGATCTGGCGCCGAACTTCATCCTCAACATCTCGGCGTTTATCGTCGTGTGCGAGGCCTTCCTCTGCATCCAGCCCCACTTCGGCTTGTGGCTCAAGACCTTCAATGTCAAGCCGAAGGTAGTGAAGGGCACTGAAGCGGAGTGCGGAGGCGCCATGTTGGGCAAGATGCCCAACGTCCTCTGGTTCGAAGGGGCCTTTGTGGAGTCCGTCAAGGGGTGGCAATCGGGGTGGTTCTACATCACCGAGCCGCGCGACCCTACGTGGGCGGCGGCCCCTGAGTTCAGATCTGGTATCCCTTCGCAGCTCACCTCCTGGAAAGAGAAGGGCTTGCTATGGGGTAGTTCGGAGGAGCTGACAGGACTCCAAGCCTGTATCCAGAAGCTGGTGAACAAGAAGCTCAGGCTTGTCAATGTGGTCCAAGTCATGCTCATCCGCCGGATTCTCCCCTGCCAACAACGGGCATTTAAATTGTGGGAGTTCAATCCGGCACAGCACCAGGCATTGAGCGGGCTCTTTGACACGACGTACGAAGGCGCCTGGAGAGTGCTGTTCAAGGGCGCCGAAGCTCTCGCATCCGCTACTAAAGATCGCAGATTTCGCTCGCAGCGACCAGCTGACAAGGTAAGTGATTCTACCCCTTTACGGGACACTTGTTTTCAATAGTTTGACCCTATGCGGGTTTCAATCTTCCTTTTCCTTTGACAGGACTGGATGAGGAAGGCCAAGCAGATCATCTGCTCGGCTCCCATGCCAGAAAACCCAGTAGACGCCCGTCTAGCGGGGCTGCTGGTTCCGGCACCGCATGTGGTGCCGGAGAAGAAGGCCAAGAAGGAGGCCACGGGTACTCGAAAGAGTTCCCGTTTTCAGGTGTCCGACGACTCTGAGGCGGACTCCTCCCCAAAGGCGAGGAGGAGGAAGAAGACTCTCTCCCAGAGGAAGGAGAGAGGAAGAGGAAGGCTTCCCCGACAGGGGAGGCCGAGGGGTCCAAGAGGGGAAGAACTATTCCCCCGGACAGCTCCTCCAATGCCAACGTTGGCGAAGAAGAGTGTCCCTCGAGGGCCAGGCCTCCGGCAAGATCGTAAGTATCCTGATACTGAAGGATCTGTAATTTCTTTTGTGTCACATAGTGTCCTTCTAATGCTGCATACTGCCTGCAGTCCGGCTGACGATGATCTCCCCGCTTCGTCGAGCGGGTCGTTGGCTCTGTCAGATGTGGATTCCATCCCGACTGCCTCCACCCCTCGCGCCGCTGAGGACGCCGAGGTGGGATCCTAGGAAGGGACCCATCAGGAGGAGGCTCCGGAGGCGCCGCAAGGCAACCTCCCGGACTTTGCGCCGGACTCCACGCCGGAACCCGCAGTGGTTCCGGAGTCCGACAGGTGGCTCCTTCGCAAGAAGGGCAAGACCGTGACGCCGGCGGCCCCCGTCCAACCGGAGGCGCCGGACAACTTGTTGGAGGTGCTCAAAGGCGCTTCCATCGAGGAAGAACACCACACTATCATGAGTGCGGTGATTCAGAAGGTTCAGCTCGCCAAGAGCGGGCTGACCGAAGCCTGCAGCAGCCTTCTAACAGGCTTTGAGGTAAGAAGTTAAAAATATGTAATGTAATACCGCATAGACAGTAGCCCCTGATGCTCGGTTCGGTGTTCGGAAAGAAAAGCCGGACTGAGGATCTATGAAGATATACGCAGGGTTGTTAAAAATTATGTCAATATGGGTTTGCAGGCTGCGCTGCTGACCTCTGCTGCACTGACTACGGAGGTTGGTGCATTGAAGCAAGATCTCGAGCGGTCCGAGCAAGAGCTCGGCCGTGCCAAGAAGCAGCTCGAGGACAAAGAAGGTGAGTAACACCACTTTGAATATTTACCTTATAGAAAAGGATTTCGATTGCAATAAAAATAACAAGGATAACATGGGTACTGCAGGGGCCATGAACGAGGTGGCGGCCCTGAAGGAGGCTATATCCGTGGCCGAACGCAATGCGGCCGCGGAACGAGCGGAGCGAGAGAAGCAGGAGGCGCGGGTGGCGGAAGTGCGGCAAGAGCTCCAGGCTCTCATGGAAAAGCATGAGGGTTTGGAGTGCGACTCAAAGACTCGAGAGTCCGAGCTTGCCTCGGCCCTCGAAAGTGCCAAAGCCGCCAAGGCCGAGGCCCATAAGGCCCTTCAGGAGATTGAGGCGGTGAAGAAAATAGCGGCGGGTAAGGCATTTTTCATGCAAAGCAAGCATGTTAATGTAAACTACCTGACACTTACCCGAATTCGGAGCTCTCCAGGGGCATTTGCAGATCTGCCTCGTAGTGTGTCCGATGCCGCCGCATTCTACCGAGCCGAGGAGGGGAGCTCAACGGAGAAGGTCTTCTGGTCTCAGTACGCTGAGACCGGCCATCCGGTGCCCCCTAGCGACCAGCTGAAGCAGTTGGTCGAGCTCCACAAGGTAGTCGAGCAGGCCATGAAGGGCCTCATAGTCCGGCTGTGGCCTGGAGGGGCCATGCCTAGGAGCTACTTCGGCCTTGTGCGGCGGCTGGTGGATGCGTGCCCCTGGGTGGAGGTCATCAAGCGCTCCGCCTGTATTGAAGGTGCTCGTCAGGCCCTTGCCCGCGCAAAGGTGCATTGGGGCAGGCTGGATGCGGAGAGGCTTATCACTGACGCGCCACCAGCGGGCAAGGAGTATCGTACGCCCGAGATGTACTATAAGACTGTCCTGAAGGGTGCCCGCAGGATTGCGGATGAGTGCTCCAGAGATGTAATTATTGAGTAGACTCGCTATGTATTACCCTGTGCGCTGAAAACCTTGTTCATATGCGCTAAGCAACGCTTGTTTGATTTAAAATATTACCTTATGTGCGGCCATTTATAAAATCTGAGAGATGGCAAGTCGTCGGCTTCAGCCCCCAAGCCACGAGTGCTGGGGTGTTCGGGATAAACTTGAGCACTCTTGTTCCCATTTTTGGGTCCATCTAGGGAGGCGCTCAACACAACGAACAAGGCAACCAGACTTATAATGCTTGAACACTCTCACTTAGCCATAGAATTCTATAATTTTAAATTTCGGCGAAGCCCCTAGTATACCGAATTCGGGGCGCTATCCACGCCTTGGCCGGACATTATCCGGTTCTTCGCTTGAAGCGGCATAAGTCTTTAAGGTCGAACAGCGACCAGTCTCTCGCCTTATCATGACAGTCAGTTTTAGCTTTCTCCACTGAGGCGCTCGCCCAGCTCAACCGGGGCGCAATCACAGTGGTTCTCCCAGTGCCACCTTAGCCAACAGAACGGAACGTAAGGTACCAAAACGTGGGAGCCGGGCAAACCCAACTATTGACCCAAGACATGATTCGGAGCCGATTCATATAATGCTATAAGTTCGGGGTGCCGCACTTGTGAAAGTGTTCGGACTTATCACACCATAATGCGGGGAACATAAGCCCCTGGTGTATTCGGCCGTACCAAAATATATGGGTGCAAGATGTCATTAGTGAACATATATGTAAAGTAATGCAATTACAGGCAAAAAGTGCTGCATTATTTATTCAAGGAATTCTGCTATGAGTGCGGAATGATACAAATAGTGCGGTAAGCAAGGGATTGGACTAATTAAACATGTCCCCCTCCAGGGGTGGGCTGCGGACTGGTGTATATAATCAAATTTAATGCTCGTAATGGAGACCACCTGAGTATTCGTCGCAACCTTTTTCCCTCCCTGGCTGTTGCATCGTGAGTTCGGCGGGTTCGCCGCTGGACAGGGCCTCTGGTGAACGGAGTCCTGTGTATACAAAGAAGGAAAAAAATAAAAAATAAAAAAGAGCGACACACTTGTGAGCCCCTGGTGTGGTCGAGCCGCACTCTGGGTCTGTTGTGGTCGTGCCCCTCCCCCTAGGCCCATGGTATCTCCAGAGCGTAATGATGTACGCGGAGGGTTGGTCTTGCAATCGTGCGAGGGTTGGGGTTGGGGCCGCATTGCTACGCGTGCTCGGAACGTGCCAGATGGTCTTGGTTGATGTTGCTCCGGGCGCCTTTGGCCGTGTCCGGCCGTTTAACGGCCGGACTCGAAAATTGCCTTAGAAGGCTGCTCTGTACTTCTGCCGCGACAGCCGCTGTATGTTCCTCCGTTCGGAGGGAGCGTTCCGTATTTCCGTTGACCGTGATGACTCCACGGGGGCCTGACATCTTGAGCTTGAGGTATGCGTAATGCGGCACTGCGTTGAACTTTGCGAACGCGGTTCGTCCGAGCAGAGCGTGATAGCCGCTGCGGAACGGGACTATGTCGAAGATTAACTCCTCGCTTCGGAAATTATCCGGGGATCTGAAGACCACTTCCAGTGTGACTGAGCCTGTACAATTGGCCTCAACACCTGGTATGACGCCTTTGAAGGTCGTCTTTGTAGGTTTAATCCTTGAGGGGTCTATGCCCATCTTGCGCACTGTATCCTGATAAAGCAGGTTCAGGCTACTGCCGCCGTCCATCAGGACTCTCGTGAGGTGAAATCCATCGATGATTGGGTCTAAAACCAATGCGGCGAATCCGCCATGGCGGATACTGGTCGGATGGTCTCTTCGATCGAAAGTGATCGGGCAAGAGGACCATGGATTGAACTTAGGGGCGACTGGCTCCATCGCATATACGTCCCTTAGTGCACGCTTCCACTCCCTCTTGGGTATATGGGTTGCGTATATCATGTTTACCGTCCGCACTTGTGGGGGAAACCCTTCTGTCCTCTACTGTTCGACGGTCGGGTCTCTTCCTCGTCGTCGCTGTGCAGCCCCTTGTCGTTGTTTCGGCAATTAACTTGCCTGCCTGCTTAAATACCCAACAATCTCTGTTGGTGTGGTTAGCTGGCTTTTCGGGGGTGCCATGTATCTGGCATGAGCGGTCGAGTATTCGGTCCAAATTGGACGGACCCAGAGTGGTTTTTTTGAATGGCTTCTTCCGCTGACCGGGTTTAGAGCCTCAGAATCCGGCGTTGACTGCCGTATCCTCATCGTTGTCGCCGTTAACACGGCGTTTCTTTTTGCTTCGACGCGACTTGCCGTTATGGTTCTTAGTATCCGGACTGCCAGCATTTTTACTGAGGTTGTTGCTGCGAGCTAGCCAGCTATCCTCTCCCGCACAGAAGCGGGTCATTAATGATGTGAGGGCTGCCATGGATTTTGGCTTTTCCTGTCCTAGGTGCCGGGCTAGCCATTCGTCGCGGATGTTGTGTTTGAAGGCTGCGAGGGCCTCTGCGTCCGGACAGTCGACGATTTGATTTTTTTCATTAAGAACCGTGTCCAGAATTGTCTGGCTGATTCATCTGGCTGCTGAATTATGTGGCTTAGGTCATCGGCGTCTGGTGGTCACACATATGTGCCCTGGAAGTTGTCGAGGAATGCGGCTTCCAGGTCCTCCCAACACCCAATTGACTCTGCGGGCAAGCTGTTAAGCCAATGCCGGGCTGGTCCTTTAAGCTTGAGTGGGAGATACTTGATGGCGTGGAGATCGTCGCCGCGGGCCATATGGATGTGAAGGAGATAATCTTCGATCCAAACCACAGGGTCTATCGTGCCATCATAGGATTCAATGTTTACGGGTTTAAACCCTTCAGGGATTTGATGATCCATTACTTCGTCTGTGAAGCATAGTGGGTGTGCGGCGCCTCTGTATTGAGCAATTTCACAACGTAGCTCAAGGGAGCGTTGTCTGCTGTGTTCCGCCCGGCCGGAGTATTTGTATCCGGGGCGACGATATTCGTCGTGGGTTGTGGGGCACCCACGTGATCCATAGATAGATCTGGATTGTCTTGCCTTGTCCTCCAATATATCCCGCAAGTCTGGCGCGTTCCCCTGTGGCTTTGTACTTTTCGAACGATGCCGGGGTACGGTCTTGATGGAGGGCCTGGATGCCTCTCTGTCGCGACCATGGGGTGGTCGATCAGCCGTATTGTGCGCTGGTGATGAAGGTATGTATGCTTCCTCCTCTAATCGGGGGAGCAACTTGCGTTTTGGGTAGCTCTTGGAGGGGCGTTCGAGTTCGTACTCTTCGGCCGCGAGGACCTCGGTCCATCGGTCGGCCAGCAGGTCTTGATCATCTTGAAGCTGCTGCTGCTTTTTCTTTAGGCTATTTGTTGTGGCCTTTAGCCTGCGTTTGAAACGCTCTTGTTCGACGGGATCCTCAGGCACGACGAATTCGTCGTCGTCGAGGCTTGCCTCGTCTCCGGAGGGAGGTATGTAATTATCATCCTCGACCTCTTCGTCTGCCGCTCTCTCGTGAGGGCTGGCTTCTGCATCCTCCTGCGCCGAATCTTGCAGGAGGGGATTGTCTTTGGCACTTTCTGGGGTGTTATTATCTCCTGTGCCGGAATCTCCTTTCTTGCTGTGGCGGGATTTAGAGCGGCGCCGCTGACATCGGCGCTTGGGCTGTTTCTTTAAGGAATCTGCCTCCGCTGCTTCTTCTCCGTCTCCATCCTTTGGGGTGTCCACCATGTATATGTCGCATGACGAGGTGGTCTTCCAATGCCCTGTGGCGCTGGTTCTTGATCGTCTCTGGCATCATCGTCCATACCATCGATGTCGTCGGAGTCGTAGTCTAGCATGTCGGTTAGATCGTCGACAGTGGCTACAAAGTGGGTGGTGGGTGGGCTTTGAATTTCTTCGTCGTCCGTATCCCAACCATCCTGGCCATAGTCCGGCCAGGGCTCTCTGGATAGCGAGAGATGCTTTAGTGAATTTAGGATGTCACCGAAGGGTGAGTGCTGAAAGATGTCCGCGGCGGTGAACTCCATGATCGGCGCCCAATCGGATTCGATTGGCAGGGGCGCAGGAGGTTCGGAGTCCGGCAGGGAGTCCGGCACCTCGGAGTCACGAGCTTTATAAGGGACAAGGCTAGTGTTCGGCTCCATCACCGTGGAAGTTGCGGCTCCCGAGGCGGTGTCCAGCCACCCGTCCTCGATCTGCGCGATCGGCTCCGGACTATGGGTCGGAGCGGATTCGTGTGCGGCCTCCAAGGTACTGTCTGGCGGCAGAGTTAGATCATGCCCATCGTGACAGTGCGGCACGCTCGGCTGCGGCTCGGATCCATCGAAGATCAAGTCTCCGCGGATATCCGCCGTTAAGTTTAGGCTTCCAAATCTGACCTGACGGCCAGGGGCGTAGCTTTCGATCTGCTCCAGATGGCCAAGTGAATTGGCCCGCAGCACGAAGCCGCCGAATACGAAGATCTGTCCGGGGAGAAAAGTCTCACCCTGGACGGCGTTGTTGACTGAAGAAGCCATCAAGCCTATCGGTGACGACACAGAGGAACTCTCAATGAAAGCACCAATGTTGGTGTCAAAACCGGCGGATCTCGGGTAGGGGGTCCCGAACTGTGCGTCTAGGCGGATGGTAACAGGAGACAAGGGACCCGATGTTTTTACCCAGGTCCGGGCCCTCTCGATGGAGGTAAAACCCTACTCCTGCTTGATTGATATTGATGATATGGGTAGTACAAGAGTGGATCTACCACGAGATCAAGGAGGCTAAACCCTAGAAGCTAGCCTATGGTATGATTGTTGTAATGGTTGTTGTGTCCTACGGACTAAAACCCTCCGGTTTATATAGACACCGGAGAGGGCTAGGGTTACACAAAGTCGGTTACAATGGTAGGAGATCTACATATCCGTATCGCCAAGCTTGCCTTCCACGCCAAGGAAAGTCCCATCCGGACACGAGACAAAGTCTTCAATCTTGTATCTTCATAGTCTTGGAGTCCGGCGGACGATGATAGTCCGGCTGTCCGGACACCCCCTAGTCCAGGACTCCCTCAGTCGAGATGTAGTCATGATTGTCTTCGAGGGATGCTTGGCCCTTGTCATCTTCCCAGCTTCACAAGCACCACATAGATGATCTTTCTTGAACTTGACGTCCTCAATGCCTATTACGTGCTTCTTCTTGGCGAGAGTGTATAGGTTCCTCATGCCAGCATGCCCTAGCCTCCGATGCCAGAGCCAGCACTCTGAAGACTTGGCTAGAAGACATACGGCCATGTGTGGTCCTGCTGAGAAATCTACCATGTACAGATCATCTTTCATGTACCCTTCGAAGACTAGAGACTTGTCAGATTCCATTAGTACAAGGCAACGATATTTTCCAAACAACACAATCATGTTTAAGTCACAAAGCATTGAGACAGACATTAAGTTGAAACCAAGGGATTCAACAAGCATCACTTTGTCCATGTGCTGATCCCTTGAGATTGCAACTCTACCTAGGCCCAATACCTTGCTTTTACCAGTGTCAGCGAATGTGATGTGACTTTTATCACATGGACGTAAGGTTGAGTCCATGAGAAGACTTCGATCACCAGTCATGTGGTTAGTGCATCCGCTGTCCATAATCCATTCTGAAGCACGAGGTTTCATACCCTACAGTGCAGTTAGGAGGATAGGCTTCACAAAGAGTGTGTTGTGAAGCATAAACATTTGATGCACAGGAGGATTGTCAAGTCTTAGATCAAGGTTAGGACTGATAGTATGACTGGCAAGCGATTCAGATGTGAAATACATAGTAAGATCATTTGGGCATTTTATCTTGCGTCCCATAATGTGTTTTAGGTCCCCAGCAATAGCATCGGACGCCTTTGATTTCAGGCTGGAGACCTTTTCCTACAAAATAGAGTTAATTCTTCTTAACCACCCACATCTTCAGGGGTGGCTTAGAAGCAATGAGTCTAAGTGCAACATCTGAGAATTTCGGCTTTGGAGCCCTAGCAAATAGCCTTGCAGGAGAAGCATGATACTCATATGAATAAGCAGAAAAGTTCTTAGTTCTATGAACATAGCGGTTTGAAGACACACGCTCAAGTCTGAGTATGGTTTCCCTGCAAAACATTGGCGTTAGGGTGACTCAGGTGAGTCCTGTATCTGTATGAAGCCTTTGGGCCATATGAAGCCATAGGTCGGGGGTTTGTCTTCTTCCTTGGTGGTGTCATGATGACATTCACAGGAAGATCCTCAATACGCTGTTTAGGTACCCAGATCTTCTTCATAGGCGGTCCATTCCTGCAGTTAGTACCAATATACCTGGCAAACACTTCACCATTCTGATCCTTAAATAGTTTATAGTTTGCATCAAAGGATTCATCAATGATAATAGGGTTAGCACAAGTGAAACCAGATAAGGTGGATGGATCTACTAGAGATTCCTTTGCAGCAACCCATGTGGTTTTGGGGTACTGCTCAGGCTTCCAGTATGACCCATCAACATTCATTTTCCTCTCGAACCCAATACCCTCTTTTCTAGGGTTTCGGTTCAGAATCTGCTTTTTGAGGACATCACATAATGTCTGATGCCCTTTGAGGCTTTTGTACATCCCTGTCTCAATCAGTGTCTTCAACATGGCATTCTCATCAGCAATAGTAGTGGTATCCTCAACAGAGGGGTTAGTTACCACATCAGCAGTTGAAGATATTGCAATAGGAGCAGTAGAACATCCAACAACAGAAGTAACATTATCACGCTCAATGCATTTTAAACATGGTGGTTCAAATCCTTCCCGAGCGGGACTGATCTGTTGAGCGCGAAGTGACTCGTTCTCCTTTTGAAGATCTTCATGATTCGATCTCGATTTTTCAAGATCTTGCTTCATTTGAAGATAATCATAGGAAAGCTTTTCATGAGATGTTGAGAGGGTTTCATGACGACCTTCAAGTTCCTAATACTTAACATGAAGATTTTTTATGTCTTCAATTAAGGACTGAGTCTTAGTCATTTCCGCGTCCAACAGGTCATCGCTTTTGTCTAATAGTTTTTGAATATGTTCCATAGCTTTCTGTTGTTCAGTTGCAATTTTAGCAAGTTTTTTGTAGCTAGGTTTGGATTCACAATCAGAGTCATCTTCACTTGATGTTTGAAAGTAAGCATCGCGTGAGTTTACCTTGGCACCACGTGCCATGAAGCAGTAAGTGGGAGCGGAGTCGTCCTTGTCACTAGCATCAACGATGGTGATGGAGGCATTGTCTTCAGTGTTGAAGATGGACTTGGCCACGTAGGCTGAAGCTAAAGCCAGACTTGCAATGCCAGAGTCAGACTCCTCCTCAGACTCCACCACTTCTGCCTCCTCAGAAGCAGACTCCTCTTCTGAATCCATTTCCTTGCCAACAAAAGCACGATCCTTGCCAGATGAACTTTTCTTATGTGATGAAGACTTGGAAGAAGATTTTGAGTATTTCTTCTTCTTCTTGTCATCAAAATCATATTACTTGCTCTTCTTCTTTTTCTTCTCATTGTCCCACTGTGGACACTCAGAGATGTAGTGGCCAGGTTTCTTGCACTTGTGACAGGTTCTCTTCTTGTGGTCTTGGGAAGAAGCTTCATCATTTCTTGAGCTGGATCGTGAAGACTTTCTAAAGCCTTTCTTCTTAGTGAACTTCTGGAACTTCTTCACAAGCATAGCAAGCTCCTTTCCAAGGTCTTCAGCTTCACCAGAACTGTAGTCAGATTCTTCTTCAGATGAGGAAACAGCCTTTGCCTTCAAAGCGCAAGTTCGGCCATAGTTGGGACCATAGATATCTCTTTTCTCAGATAGCTGGAACTCATGTGTGTTGAGCCTCTCAAGTATGTCAGATGGATCGAGTGTCTTGAAGTCAGGGCGTTCTCGAATCATAAGAGCCAAAGTGTAAATGAGCTGTCAAGAGATCTCATAAGCGTCTTGACGATTTCATGCTTGGTGATCTCAGTGGCGCCGAGAGCCTGAAGCTCATTTGTGATGTCAGTGAGACAATCAAACGTGAGCTGGACATTTTCATTGTCATTTCTCTTGAAGCGGTTGAAGAGGTTGCGTAGGACACTGATTCTTTGATCTCTCTGAGTTGAAACACCTTCATTGACCTTGGAGAGCCAGTCCTAGACTAGCTTCGAAGTTTCCAAAGCACTCACACGGCCATACTGCCCTTTGGTCAGATGACCATAGATGATGTTCTTCGCAGTAGAATCAAGTTGAATGAACTTCTTGACATCATTAGGGGAGACACCTTCACTAGTCTTGGGAACGCCGTTCTTGACGACATACTACAGATCGACATCAATGGATTCAAGATGCATACGCATCTTATTCTTCCAGTAAGGATATTCAGTGCCATCGAAGACAGGGCATGCAGCGGAGACTTTGATTATCTCTGCAGTCAACATAGCTAAACTCCAGGTGGTTAAACCGAATCACACAGAACAAGGGAGTACCTTGCTCTGATACCAATTGAAAGTGCTAGTTATTGACTAGAGGGGGGTGAATAGGTGATGTTTATGAAAGTCTTCAAAACATGAATGTTTCAAAGACAAACACGAAAACAGGACCTATAAACATGCAGCGGAAGATGAACTACACTAGACAAGCCATAGTCAGACAAGTATGAAACCAAAGCATGATGACTGATAGCAGCTAGGTAGTAGGATCAGGATGGAAGATAGTACGAAGCCAACCAGAACAAGTAGTCACACAGTAAAGTCAAACAGGCATAGCAATCAGGCAATGACTTCACAAAGACGAACTGTAAGTAAGGAGAGTAAGAGATAGAACCAGTGCGTTGTAAAGACAAGGATTTGTTTGACCATTTCTAGTTGTTGTGACAACTGTACGTATGGTTAGGGAGGCTGAGATTGAACTCAGAAGACAGTGTCTTCACCTTATTCCACTTGAGCTAAGGACACACAGTCCTCGCCCAATCACTCTGGTAAGTCTTCAAGGTAGACTTCCAAACCTTCACAGACTTTGTTCACCGGCAATCCACAATTACTCTTGGATGCTCAGAATGCGACGCCTAACCGGCTGGAGGATTCACAGTCCTCAAGTGTAACAAGTCTTCAGATCACGCGGACAAAAATACTTCAGTGATGCCAAACACTCTTTGGGCTCTGGGTGTTTTGGGCTTTGTCCTCACAAGGATTTCTCTCTCAAACTCTTCGGAGGTGGGTTGCTCTCTACGACAAAAGCCGTGCACTAACTCTGAGCAGCCACCAATTTATGGTGTAGGGGGTCGGCTATTTATAGCCACTAGGCAACCTAGCCTGATTTGTCCGAAATGACCCTAGGTCACTAAGGAACTAACACGTGTCACAACGGTCAGATTTCAAACACACGCGACAGCTTGACTTGGGCTACAAGTAAAGCTGACTTATCCGACTCTGGATAAGATTTGCTCTCATTGTCTTCGCTCGAAGACATAGGATTTTGGTTGAGCATCACTTCAGTCACGCTGACTTTGTTCACTTGGACCCCACTTAACAGTGCGGTGATTCCTATGACTCAACAAAGAAGAAAAGAAACAACGAAACTACTAAGTCTTCGTGCTCCATAGTCTTCACTCAATGTCTTCTTCTATCATAGTCTTCAATGTGAATATCTTCACGTACCACCATTATCTTCAATGTCTTCAAACATTTTTAGGGGTCATCTCCGGTAGGTAAACCGAATCAAGGAGGGACTACTACCTGTGTTATCCTGCAATTCTCACAAACACATTAGTCCCTCAACCACGTTTGTCGTCAATACTCCAAAACCAAACTAGGGGTGGCACTAGATGCACTTACATTCCTAATTATAATTTTTTTAGAGATTCCATTATAGCAGAAATCCAACTCGGTGGCCAGGCTCATTTGGTCCCGCTCAGAAAAAAAATCAAAATAAATAATAGAAAAATTCACAAAAATCCATTTTTTGGGGTGGTAGATAATTTGATGCGTGAGGTCCGCTCTAAATTTCAACTCATTTGGACACCTGAGCAGCTCTTGGCAAAAAAGATAAATCGGGTCAGAACAGTGCGTGAACAGTAAACATTTTTATGGACCCTGATTTTGTCTTTTTTGTCGAGAGCTGCACATATGTCCAAATGAGTTGAAATTTAGAGTGGACCTCGCGCATCAAATTATCTACTACCCAATTTTTTTTGGAATTTTTGGAATTTTTCTAGTATTTATTTTGAATTTTTTTCTGAGAGGGATGCAGATGAGCCCAGGAACAGAAACTCCGCGTCCCCATTATAGAGACTACATTCAAATGTATATAGACGCCTTTTAGAGTATATGTCGTGGATTTGTCACGGCAGATGCCCTAGTCAAAGGACTTAGGTGTGGAGCCATCACAACTAGGTTAGCTTGAAGGGGTTGAACGGGACAAAGGACACAAGGAGTTTACCCAGGTTCGACCCCTCACGATGGAGGTAAAAGCCTACGTCCTGCTTCTAGTTGTATTGCTTGAGTTTCGATTACAAGAGAGCGAATACGCTTGATCTAACTCGATTATTTGTTTCTTGAGTTAACCCGTCGCCCGGTCTCGCCTTTATATACACAGACAGAGACCCGGAGGCTTACAGAGTCCCGGCCGGCTCACACAATGTGACCGACTCGGTTTCTAACTAATTATGCTTTACGGAGCAAGTCTTCCTTCGGCGGTTCACATGCCCCGATCTTGGGCCTTCACCAGGCCTGGCCCCAAGAGCCGCCATCTTCATACTTCTCCTTGGGCCTCTTTGGACCTTCTTCATGTTAAACCGCCATCGGTGTAACCCGGCCCCTCCTGGACAGGTCACACCTGGGAGTTATATCCCCAACATTAGGCCCCAGATTGATTTGAACTCGTTCACATCAATCTTCACTTTTTACCTTAGCAGAAATGTATCCGTGTTGAATCTTCAGTAGACCGATATAAGCCACCATGACATCACATAAACAAAGTAATTGTAAACCGCCATGACGTCACGTGCATTAATTCCGCGCAAGGCTCAGAATATCTCAACGGATCTTTATCTTAATGGGCTTCCCGTGAATCGAGGCGCCAATTGTTAACATAATCATTTTGCCTCCTCGATTTCCATGCATGCCATCTCATCACCTCCTTATAAATAGGGACAGGGGCCCCCTTTTCACTTTTTACCCCTATCTCTGCATCTTCTTCTTCCTCCTCGTGACTCCACTACGACCCGAGCTCTGCCACCGTCCTCCTTCAACGACGTCAGCTCCGGCCGCTGCAACAGCCTGAACGAACGAGAGAACTGCAGCGCACCTCCGCTGTTCATCAGCATCAGTAAGTACTCATCTCCCCTTATACCAAATCTGCATTAGGGTTTCGGCCGTTTGTCAGTGTTCTTCACTGTTCATCATAGTCTCCTTCTAAAAACGCTTACTTTGATCTAAAAACGGTACTAGGGGTTGCGCGGTAATAGTTTAGCATCGTCTTCCAACCGCAACTGCACCCTCTTTGTCCAAGATTCAATCTCAACTCGTGAGTTCTTCCACTGTCGTAGTTTTAAGTTTAATAATTATTCTCATTTTCTGAACTGCTGTAGATCCAAAATTATAAGCAGAACCTGTAAAACCTGTTTATCCAGCACTTGGTGAAAATTTTCTCCACTCCAGATCTGTAGATAACCGCTCCATCACTGCCGTGGGGGCGGTTTAAATGAGAATTTGTAACCCGCCAAATGCCTGTCGGCTTACTTGTGAACCTTTTAAACCGCCAGTACTTATCTAAAGCTAATATTACCATTACGAATTTAACCCGCCAATATTTCCTTCTTAGGCCTTACGTAACAAAAATGACTAAGACCGTCACCTCGTGCAACTGGGTTCCTTCAATTGTTATGGAACAAACTCTTAACGAGTATGTTTAGACGGGAGTATTAGCAGCAAAAAATGTCATCCACTGCCGGGTTCCAGGTCCAGAAGAAGCCAGACCCCAACCAAAGGAAGGCGAAGTTATAGTCTTTGCTGATCATATAAATCGGGGCTTCGCACCACCCGGGTCAAAATTCTTTCGCGACGTACTAAACTTCTTTTAGCTCCACCCTCAAGACATCGGACCCAACTCTGTTTCCAACATCTGCAATTTCCAAGTCTTTTGTGAAGTATGCCTTCAAGAAGAGCCCAACATTGATCTTTTTAGAGAATATTACTATTTGAACCACCAGACGAATTCACAGACGGACCTAGCTTAGAGCTTGGTGAGAGCTCCATCCAAACTATGGAGCAGTTCCTTGCCGATGACAAGTACCAAGTGGTCGGCTTCGACCTCGAGTACACCATCGGTCGTGCCGGGCATGATCAGAAGGTTGTCATCGCCCAGTTGTGCATGCAACATGATGTCCTAGTGTACCACTACCACATGGCCACAAGGCCTTGCGAGCGTTTCTCCAGGTTTATCAACAGCTCCAACTACAATTTCGCTATGGTGGACACCACCAATGATCTAAAAGCGTTCAAGGTTTCAGGCTTGAAATGTCAGAATCTTGTCAACATCCAGGAACAGTACAAGGTCTGGGGCAACGACGACAACAAACATAACTCCCTGGTTGACCTTGCCTCGGCCATCATCGACCCCTACTAAATGAAGATGAAGGATGAGATCAAGAAGGACAAGAAAGCCTGGCATAGTGTTTGGCATGAGAGACTGGATGGACAACACGTCAAGTACACACCCGACATTTGCATAACCAGGATGCACACAACCAACACACACACACACACACACACACACACACACACACACACATTATTCTTCTTTAGACAGAGCAAACCACACGGCTTATTAGCAGCAATCATCTGTGTTATTATTGGTCTTCACACACATTTCTGATCACAGACCAGTTTGCTGCGTATCACACACATCTTGTTCAGTTGAACCGTTTCCATTATGCTGTGCAATAAAGGCTGCAAAGAGGGATCTACAGCAGCAAGGACCAGCTTCCCTATCGATAGCTCATCTAATAGAACTCCCAAGTTAACTGTGCTGAGGCTGGAGTAGTCATGAGATGGGTGACCAGATGGGAAGTGGACTCGATATTAACTAGTTGGATGGGTAACTGCAAAGTTTTATTATAAATCTTTGTAGTGACCCATCCATCTAGTTAATGTCGAGGTCTTTGTTTTGTAATTTTTGACATTTTTTGTTTTTTGAACACATGTTGATTGGCTTGAAGAAGGTCTATCTCGTTACTTTTTGATATTTTTTTTGAACACACAAATTAACCGTTGTGTACTTCTTCTCAAATTAACCTCCAGGCCTGTTTGCCACGTATCACACACATCTTGTTAAGTTGAACCGTTGATGTTCTCTTCCCTAATCCAAACAGTTCATTCGAGTGAACCGTATGCCGTATATCGCACACACCTTCATCAGGCTGCCCATTTATGTTGTTCCGCCTCATCGCAAATAGTTCATCCGAGTGAACCGTATGCTCTGCATCGCACACGCCTTCATATGGCAGACCGTTTCTTTGTTCACCCTCATTGCAAATAGTTAATTGAACTGAACCGTATGCCTTGAGTCGCACACGCAACAAAAATCTGAACCGTGTTTGATGCATCCATAATCGCAAATATTTTGCACCTTTTTTGACAGTTCTTTTACACCACCGTCTGCGAGTAATGCATCACACACAGTTTTGTGAAAGGGTCTCTTATCGTAGTGTCGCGTTAGCAGCATCCTGCAGTAGTGTAAGGTGAACTCGTTCCTCTCCGAACTCACACATTCTTCATATGAGACATGGCTACTACCTCAAGCGGAAACCATATGTGTGATTAGGTACTTAGAGGCAAGCCATATAACTTCTACATCCAACGGACAAGACAACGAGGACACCAACTACAAGGACCTAGAGGAAAAGCTGCCAAAAACCTATAGCCACCGGACGACCGGTCTGGACCGGATTTCCGATGCCTGGGAGATCCAACAGCCCGAAGACCCAACCACTGAAGTCTACAACGGTCGGATGTCTGTCGCTTACCGGACGACCGACAAACTACAGCGCTCGAACGCCCGTCCCCCACTAGATGTCCGGCACCTGCAGTTCAGAGGCAAAACGCCAGAAGTCCGAGACCAACCATATGGCCGACGCACCGGACGTCGGACATCGACTGGAAATCCGACAAATGCGCACCAGAGCTAAAACTTTGGAAATCCGACACTTACCGGACATTCGGACCCCCGCGAGACACCGGACGACCGGTAACTGTCGGACGACCGATGCCTGTCTGTGCACAGCGTGTTGGGCCGAACCCTTTCGCCCACCTAGACTATATATACTCCTCCTCCTCCCTCTTATTAGGGTTAGCATTGATTTAGCTCATATGAGATAGAGCTTTGCTCATCCACTTGATACCTACTCCATTGGAGACCAAGGCCTCTTAGCAGAAGATCCCCCAAGTGGATTAAAGACACCCCCCCTCGTGGAAGATCCCCTAGTGGATTCAAGACCTCCTCTTGGAGAAGAACTAGCTACTTGTATCTTTCCTTTGTTGTCTTTGGATCTTTGTGACCTCTTTGTGTTCATGAATCTAGCACATGTGTGATCGATTCTCGTTGATTTGAGTGTTTCCTCTCGTTTCCCCTCGTGTTCCCCCTCGTGTTCTTGATGGGATCCCCTCCAAATCGTGAAAGATCGGCCTTATGGTTTCCACCCTACATCATAAGGCATCAAAGAACATAAGATGTACTTGAGGGTCTTCTTCCTTAATCCCTAAAAAGGCATGCTTTTCGACTTCTTGAATAAGATCGCGGTCAATCAAATACTTAGTAGCATAATTCATAGGATAGACTATGGGAGATCTTGAACACATATACAGAGCACAATATTCCCTCGCAGATTTTCTTTCTTTCTTTCTGAGTAATCGTCATTTCTGTAAAAAAAGTATTATGCTTAGTAGTTTGATTTTTTGGCATTTTTCTAATAATGGAGCTTGAAGCTCTAATGAAAAACATTGAATATAATCCAGCAAATAAGTCTTCCCAGAATGAGTAGAACCCCTGTCAGTAACAGGAAGTATCTACAATAACAACACCTGCAGAACAATTATGAAACAAATACTCTGCGATTCATTCCCCGGCAACAGTGCGAGAAAATACTTGATGACTTGTAAGCCACACATTGTGGTGTATCACTTTCGTGTAAGTATCCTCAAATAGTTATCGTCCCAACTAAGAGCGAAGGAGAGTACTTATGAGCAACATTTCTGTCACACACAAGTTGTCATCACTTTTATGTGAAGTAACTCCTTGTGATTCTGTAAAGCTATTAGTGTTTCAAGAGTCAAATAAACCAGAGCAATGAATATGATGCGACGGTTGCAGCAATAATAATAACGACTTGGAAGTAAAGAGCATAAATTAAAGACCGGAAATAAAAGTGTTTTCCTGTAGTTGAGAAATTAGGTGCAGAGAGATTTCAGATCATGGTATACCTCAAGTGTGCCAGTTCAATGGTAATCCCAGTTACCTTGTATCGTGAGTTTAATAGTTCATTTGATTGTTCTGTAGGCGTATCAACCTAGAGTTATGGAACTCCTCCTCGCGGGATTGTATTCCACACTATTGTCCTACTTTGACGTTGCCACAACATGGTCGTCTCCACAATTAAGGTAGTTAAACCGGAACCATGCATTACATTTGGTAGATAACCGGTATCTCATATTGTCTTCGGTCCACATAAATGTCTCCACCTGTCATGCCGGAGGGCGCAGACTCTCTAAATAATATGTGTTACATGTGTAGATCTTTAGATCATGTTGACTGAGCCCTTAAATTGGACAACATGCATAGCGTTCACCATAGTATAACGACTTACTAGACAAATCATAAGACTACAAATACGAATGACAACATATAGGATAGGCACATATGAATCTTACTAACCACCTACATGCATCTCCTATGCCTAGGGGAAATTACTCACACATCAGAAGAGAATAACCAATCATCATAGAGAATAAATCCATGAAAATCATATCGATAATATTGTGAAGATCCACAACAAGATGAATGATTAAACAAGTCTCAATCTCCAGTTGAGTATGAATAGAGTTATACTATACACTAATCTTACAACTTGGAATTCCTCTTACAATGGAAGTGATGAAATAAAAATGAGTATGGAGGGGGATGAACAAAACTAGAAGGATCTCCGGTGGTTCTTCTTCTCCAGATGCATGGGCGGCGGCTAGGTCTCTTTGGTTATCGATGCCCTTTACGAATTCCTAGATTTATTTCGGGCTTCCAGGGAGGAGACGTTCCCTTCGGCTGCGAGGCGCTTGTGGTGACTTTGTAAAATCTCAAGATGTTATGTCGGCTCAGTCTCGGAGGTGCTCACAGGGTAGGGTGTGCATGCGTGCGTTCATGGGGATGAGTGTATGCTCGTGTACGTGAATGACTTTGATTGTACTATGTTCAAGAGAAAGTTGCTCCTGTAGATGAGGGGGTGCCACTGGATCCTCATACGACTGCCTATACAAGCGGAAGCATGGTTGGCCGTCTTGAGCTCTGGTGCGCCTGATGATGAATCCCCTACATGAAAGTTGCTCTATTTAGCTCAATTTGGAGTAATGCACCTTGATTCCCTTTCATATGTGCATTTTCCTGCCAACCAATGAAAAAATGAGTTTTCTTCTGTCTCAAAGGATTAGCATTATAAATAGGACGCCGATATCCACTACACGTGTGGCATAATAGACATTCGTCCACACACCATGTGTGGCATGAGCGGGGGGCAGCCATAGTGTGGGCCGTGTGTGGGCGAACAGTAGAATTGCCCATACGTGTGGGCCCAGCTACTTCGTGCCACACACCCAACAAGTACTACCCATCCCCAACCCGCGTGTTTGGCATGAAGCAAATATGCCCACACGTCCCGGCGCAACTACAAATAGGTACCCGCGGGATGATGATTTAGTTGCCATCCGGGATGGCAGATGTAGTTACCCGGGATGGCAAATATGGTTGTAAAAGCATGGCAACTCTCTTTGTTTTGGTTAACTATAGTTCCCATGCCTAATTTATGGTAGTTGCCGTGTGTAATCAAATCATAGTTGTCGTGTGTGATTAACTACTTGCCACATATGGTCAAACAATAGTTGCCATGTGTGTTCACCTACTTGCCACGTGTGGTTAATCACAGTTGCCATGTATGTTTACCTGATTGCCACGTACGCGCAACTGCAGTTGCCGTCTAGCAAACGAATCATAGTTGCCATGTGTGTTTACCTAGTTGCCATGTACGCACAACTGTAGTTGCCATCCAACAACGTACGACTGTCGTGTGGGCGAAAAGCAGTTCGTTCACACGCGCGTGGACTAGGTGGTGGCTGTGTGGGCAGAAACTAGTTCGCCCACACAGCTCAGCTGGCAACCGCGTGCTGTGGGGCGTGTGGGCGACCTCTCCAACGCCCACACACGGCCTTGTCCTACGTGGCACGCGAAAACTGTCTCGATGTGTCAAGATTCATGCAAACTTAACTGAGTGGTGATCCAGGCGTGTGGGCGAATTACAATGTTGCCACACGTGTGGGCATTAGTGTTTTCGTATAAATAATCGAGAAACGAGAAAAACATGATGAAAACCAGGTCAACACTCCTTATAAAAAGCCACAAAATCCACAACCATCAAGTTAGATTGTCGGGAGGATGTGGCAATGGTGTCAAGGAACAATGATGATCGCTCATGCAGTCGTGCTACACCTTCCGACTTTCTAAGATTCATGATCTTGTGAGCGACTGTTTAACTTGTACCGTTCTCATGACGTTGTCCCCACTTTGCCATCGTAATTGTAATCCATGATTATTGAATAATATAGGTTTCCACCTATAATCGCTAGGCAAATGTGCATGTAATCGAAATATTTCTACTTTGAAGATATTTTCTCTCATGTGTGTAAATCAAAAGAATCCTTCCACAAATCTTGGTTCCCAACATTTCCTCGCGTGCTCATATCATACTCCCTCGGTATCAAATATAAGACGTTCTCCCCATTATCATAGTATCAAAAAACATCTTATATTTTAATAAATTAAAAGAATGGGCGTTTCTCACCCAAGCTGCTGCAGAAGCAAAAGCAGAGGGGGTGGCGAATTGGAGCAGACAGCCGGGTCAAAACTCAAAAGAAGGAAAGGAGAACAACACCAGCCCACAGACCGCAGAGCAGTCGCTTCGCTGGAACCAGTCCACGGCAGTCCTCCCGTGAATCCACCCCGCCGCACGCAGAATGCTCCGCCGCCTCTCCAGCGCCGCCGCGGGCGGGCTCCGCCGCTCCCTCTCCTCGTCCCCGGCCGCCTCGCGGCCCCCGTGGGCCCTCATCCAGCTCACCAACGTCGACAAGTCGGGGGCGCCGGCGCCGGGCGCGACCCTGCACCTCGACGCGCCCCCGTTCGTCACCGGCCTCACCGTCCCCGCCCACTTCATCCACCCGCGCCCCCTCCCTGACCCCGCCACCGGCGTGTTCGGCTCCGTCCCGGGCCACGTCGCCGCCGTCAGCAGCGACGGCCTCCTCCTCGTGCGCTTCTGGGAGTCCCGCTTCCAGTTCGACGTCCCCGCCACCGGCGAGTCGATGCTCTGCGCGATCCGCGACATGTCCTTCTTCACCGGCATGGACATCAACCCGGAGGTCACGCGCTTCGTCTGCAACCCGCTCAGCGGCGAGCTCTACCGCCTCCCGGACCTCGACGGCACCAAGAGGACCACCATGTACCAGCACCTCGGCCTCCTCACTCAGTCCCAAGGCGGGCACGGACCGCCTGACAGGTATGCCGTAGCCGAGATGTTTACCATCGGCGGCAGGGAGGATGAGGAGAGCTTCGTCTTGCGGCGGTTTCTCTCGGAGACGGGGAAGTGGGAAAAATTGCTGGGCTTGCCGTCCCCATTGCCTGCCGGTCGGCGGATGCACATCGACAGCGCCGTGGTGCCCTTCGGCGACCGCTTGTGGTGGATCGACGAGAGCTGGGGCGCCATCTCGGTGGACCCGCTCAGCGAGAGGCCGGAGCTCCGGTTCATCCCGCTGCCCAGAGGGAGCGTGCTGCCTGACCTCGAAGGTGTGGTGTTCATGAGGAAACTTCAGCGCTACCGACGTATGGGGGAAAGTGAGGGGAAGATGCGCTACATCGAGGTGTCCAAAAAGAAGCCCTACGTGGTCAGCTCCTTCTCCCTCGACGACGGTGGCAGCTCCTGGACGCTGGACCACGAGGTGGCGTTCACCACAATTTGGGATGATGAACCCTTGAAGGAGATGCCGGCGATTGGCGCAATTGACCCACTCAACAGCCATGTTGTGTACCTTGTGTGCGGCAACCAGCTTCTTGGCGTGGACATGGAGAAGGAGAAGATAACAGGGAGCTCTCGTCTAGCTATACCCAGTGTCCCCATCCTACCATGTGTCCTCCCGACGTGGCTGGAATCAAGCCAGATTCCCTCTGCAGGTACTAACACTTCCCATCTTCTTGATCAGTTGTTTGTTTGAGCTATCAGCTATGGAAGTGGTGAAGATGATTATACTCTGCAATTGTTAAATTAGGCACCTTTCATCGTATCTTCTGAAATTATGTGCTTGCAGTCCTCTCTTCTATATACAAATTGTGCTAGAATTTGGGATTAAATAATTGAGATGTTTTTGAGGAACTGTAATTCTCCCTTTCTATTGTGGTCAACTACAACTAGATATAAGAGGAGAAGTGCATCCAAGCAAGGAAGAATAGAGTATACTATACAATTGTCAGATTGGGCACATTTTGTTTTAACACATCTTCTGAAATTGGGTGCTTGGAAGCTCATGTAGGGTCCTCTGCATATAAATTCTACGTACTATAATTTTGTTATAAATTGGGTGAATTCGAGGAACAATATTGATTGTAGCCTTTCTATTGTGGTCCACCATTGCTAAATAGAAAGGGACATAGCCGTAACAAATAAATAAGAAGGGAGAAGTGCAGCCAAGATACTGAAAGGCTGAGTCTGTTCTAGTCTGTTCATTTGTATCTTCTTATTTTAATGCATTTTAAACCCCATCAGATTGGGCCAAGCTCATCCTAGTGGCAGGCACAGCTCCTGTCACTTGTGACTGCCTATTTTTGTTACATTTTTTTTGTGACTGCTCGGCTGTGTGCATCCAAGGACGCAGAGGCCAGGAGGTTTGAACTTCCTTTTCAATAAAAATATGGAGAAAATATCAGCCTATTAACTTGTGTTGGTAGGTAAAGGTTTCCCTGATACTTCAGTGAGTTGTGATACCTGCTGCATCCTATATATCAATGATTCCATTATGTTTTGCTCAGTATCTGAATCATGTCGATGTTTAAATATTTAAAACATATTCCCTCCGTGCCAAAATAACTGTCTCAACTTTATACTAACTTTAGTACAAAATTGTACTAAGGTTAAGACACTTATTTTGGGACGGAGGGAGTACTTTATAATGTATACAAGCCTTCCTCTCATGCACAATGTGGACATGTTCCCCGACCATTGCTGCTGGGAGCCTGATGGCATCTTGCCGCGCGTCCTTCCCTTTTAATGCTGCTCCTTAGAGATCTACACCGCCGTGTATTATCATTTTGGACCACTGATTGTTGTATCCTTGTTTTTGGATGTGTCATGCCACATCACCCATGTCGTGTATCAAAACGGCGCAGGGAATATGGCAATTTTTTTCTTGTTGTTCTGATTCGACACTTATGCATTTCATTCATCTAATTACTGTAACATGTTCTGCCATTTCAAGCCATACATACTATTCAGAGAAATGTATACATTGTAATTGACTGTTTATTCTTGCTTGCATGGTTGAAGATTGGAGCAAGAAGACCGCTGTCAAAGAGGAGACATCGCCTGACATGGTCAAAAAGGAGACTTTGTGTGTAGAAGTAGAGCTGATGAAGTGAAGTGTACCAGCTAATTCCTATCTTGGTACTTTCGCATAACCTATCTTCATGTATTATCCATCACAGTCCATTTCTCTTGCAATGCCAGCAGTGTGTTATTTGGAAAAATAAGTACTATTTGGTGCATATGTCTGCCAGCTGCCAATTCTATTGAGTAACACTAGTTTTTAATTCACCTGAGCGATTTATTATTACAAATTTGAAGTTCAGAGTGTGAAAACACGGTGATAACGGTAGTTGAGGTTAGCAGATACCCAGATTTTTGGTTATGATGAGCCATCTTCATTCATTATGGTAAAATGTTATCAGCAACTGATCTTTGCTAAACTGTTCCAAAGATTATGGTGAACCCTCTTGCTTCATTTATTGCCGCAACAGAAAATAAACAAAGCATAGTGCAGCGTTCATATGGCATCTCATTTTTGTAATTGTTCCAAAACAATGTGGATGGGAATGCGCTGGTGCTGTTATTTCTGTTTATTTGTACTTATGGAGCTCAAGAAGAAGAGGATGCTGTTTGCATGTCACTCACTCTCTCCATAGCATTATTCAGACGTCCCTAGTTTAGTCCTTTTTCAAAGTTATTGCAAGAGATTGGCAAGACTCATGTTTACAATTCGCTTTGCAGGTATCTCTAAATTCTCAGATCAGAGTTGTTTTGGAGGCGTAGGGTGGTAGTTTCCTGACATCTCATTTTGGGGACTGCTGTGAGACTCGTGTTTACAACTTGCTCAACCACACTTTGGGCAAAATCTGATGGATGTCTTGCATATTTTTGGCTTTGTTTTACATGGCTCAATGTTATGTCCTTTTAACTTTGGATGCATCAGTATCTTTTAGAGGGTGAAGTTGGGACTACGAGTGCCTTGCCTTAGACTGTTCTGGGATCTTGTTATCATCAGCTATTACATGTATGCCATTACGGAATCTGGAGTTGAGCTTAATCCTTGGCATTGTAATGTTGAGAGGAACCTGTAAACTGGAGGGGTTTAAGCTGCTTCAAGTGCTGTTGTCTTGCTGATCTTGGAGACTTGGAACCCTGGCGTGCTATGCAATGGATAACTCACTGCTCTATCTTCTCCGTGCCAGTTTAAGAAACTGTGAGTTTTGAGCTGTAAAGATGGTAAAGCTACTGCTCCTGCAGGGGCCCAAACTGTCCATTTTACTGCTCTTACCGCTACGTGATTTCTTCAGTTTTGGCATGTTATTCGTCAACTGTTTCAAATGCTTTGCTGGAATTTCTGAAAATTAGGTTGACTTAAAACTTCCTCGACGACCAGCTAGGCTGCATATGGTCTGGCGCCGGCCATACAAAGCCAGAGTGCCATCGTCAACACGAATGAGATGGAGAGCAGAAAACAAAGTGCATGTTCGGTAGCCCTGACCATCGTCTCTCAATGCATTTCTCGCTATATATGGTGCCGGCCTGGAACGTAACATGGTATGGGATGACACGTGAGAAACAGATGCTACAACATTCCCGAGTCGACGACAACGCCGTTCTCAGCTCAGTTTTTTTTAATACTTGTTAGGATTGATTACCACATGTGTCACATGGTTTTTCTCAGCTCAGTTCAAACTGGGCGCTTATAGGCGCCGGTGCGCCGGCCAAAAGTTTCGGCCAGTCCAGCCCAGGGCGTTAGATGTGAGCCGAGCTGCCGTTGGTTCCCGGAAAAAAAATCGCCCCCAGCTTCTTCTTTCTCCTCCTACGCATCTAGCCACCGTGGATGAGCGAGGCCCCCGACCTCGAAGCATCACCGAGCTTCGCCGCCCCCACGCCAGTCACCACCCTCGCCGCCGGGCACCGCCCCCACCGCCGGTTGCCGCCCTCGCCTGTGTTTCACGCCAGCTGGACGCATGCAGCAGCGTGTGC
>NC_041381.1:542693312-542694000 GCF_002162155.2 Triticum dicoccoides | reverse complement strand
GTCGGAGCTCCGGTGGCGACGATCACCGGTCGCGCGCCCTCGACGACGAGCTCATGATTGAATCGAGGCAAGGCTTGAACCGTCGCACATGCCCTGTGTTGCAAAACGCTGGAAAAAAAGCTTCAACCCCAGGATGGAAAAGCTTCAACCCCTAGATAGAAAAGCTTCAACCAGCACTGCAAAATAGGGGGGATTTGCAACTGCTGGTGCGAAAATGCTTCAACCTTAGATGAAAAAAGTTTCAATCATATGATAGGAGAGAGCTTTAACCAAAGCGCTGCTCAAAACGAAAGAAGTTTCAAACGTTACAAAAAGCTTCAAGCGTGGATGAAAAAAACTTCAACCGTGTATGAAAACAGCTTCAACCGTTGGACAAAAATGCTCCAACAAGACACTGCAACCAGAGAAAAGTTGCAAATGTTGACAGAGAAAGCTTCAACCATATATCGAAAAAGCTTCAAACGGCTATCGGCGACGGAAAAGCTGTGGTTGCAGCCTGCGGTCACCTCGGTCATCGCAGTCAAGCACCCAGGCTGCCGCGGGGTTGCAGCACATGGACATCCCCATGGTAGCACCCCGTTGCCCCCGGTTGCAGCATCTCCCGTGGTCACCCCGGTTACCGGCGAGATGGGATGGTCACCGCGCAGGATGGGATGGGCGTCGCGGGCTTGAGAGCATGGTCGAGCGG
>NC_041381.1:542562015-542693053 GCF_002162155.2 Triticum dicoccoides | reverse complement strand
TGCGCGAGATGTGGGGGTGCTGTGTGCGCGAGATGCGGGAGACACGAGGAAGAAGGAAGCGACCGGCCCAAAGGTTCGGCCGGTGCCCCGGATCGAAACGTTTACAGTTCAAAATACGAGCAGAGTGGAATCAAAAATAAATGTGAGAAACACACAATGCTACAGCATTCCAGAAGGTGACATGCATGTTTCAATCAATTTTGCCAGTAGTTTTTTTTTTAGGAAACACCTTTCAACCAAATCTAGACAACTACAAATACCAAACCCCCTCATATCACTGGGTTTCCACCGAATTATTACGGACACAAAATCCACACCTCCACATCCAGGCAGGCATACTATCATTTCTGAAAAGAAAGCCCTCCCATGATGAAAGCGAGCAAGATCCTCTCCCTGTCCGCCGAGACCGTGCGCTGCAGCACGTCGCCGTCGACGAGCCGCAGCTTCCGCGCGCAGTAATCCACCGAGGCGAGCGCGCCCTCCCAGAAGCGCCGGAAGTCCGCGAGCGAGCAGGCCTTCAGCGCGCCTTCCATGGCGGCGACGTCCGCGCGCGCGAAGCCGTACATGCCCACGCAGCTCTGGTACACCGCCCGCACGTCCTCGGAGATCTTCGGGTCCTGCGCCAGCTTCTTGCCGGCGCTCTCGGTGGCCTCGGACGACTGAAGGGCGGCCCTCACGGCGATGATGCCGTAGGCGCTGGCCGTGAGGCCGTCCCGTGCGCCGCACAGCGTCTTCTGGCAGAGCTCCAGCTCGCGCTGGCCCTGCCACGCGCTCGTCTTGTCGCACGCGCCGGCGACGGACATGGACCGGTCGCCGGCGCATGCGGCGTCGGTGCTGCCGGAGAGCAGGGCGATGGCCCCGAGAGATACGGCGAGGGCGCAGATGATGGGTGTGCTCTTCATGTTTGGTTCGATCTCTGTCTAAACCTATGCGCGTTCAGCAACCTCTGTGTGTATCGGAAGGAACCCAAGTGTATGTTGTGGGAATTGCACGATGTATTGCTCTTCGTGCATAAGCACGTATATATGATGTACAAAGATGGGCTACGGATCTCAACTATACAACGAACTAGGAGGCGGGCCCAATACGCAATATGCACATAACACATATACTCAACACCCCCCGGCAGTCGAAGCAGCACCACGGCTGACGCAAAGACTGGACCGGAACTCCTCAAATGACGCCGTAGGCAAGCCCTTGGTCATGATATCGGCAAATTGTTGGGAAGTAGGGACGTGTAAAACACGAATATGGCCAAGGGCCACCTGTTCCCGAACAAAATGAATATCCAACTCAATATGCTTGGTCCGTCGATGATGCACCGGGCGGAGAGGTAGAGCGCCGAGACGTTGTCGCAGTAGACCACCGTGGCACGGTTGTAACGCCCCGAGACCGATGTGCCAGGTGTCGTTCAGTTATTCGTTGTTGTTGTCTTGTCATTGGCTTGCGTGTTGCATTTCATCATGTCATCATGTGCATTGCATCATCATGTTTTCAAAACTTGCATCCGTCCCGGTCTCCTCGTCCCTTCCGTTGTCCGTTCTGAGCCCAGACACACTTGCACGCGCCCGCGGCATGTCCGAAATAGTATTTTATAAGTGGCCGGAAAATGTTCTCGGAATGGGATGAGAGTTGACGTGCGGTCTTATTATAGTGTAGGTAGACCGCCTGCCAAGTTTCATCGCGTTCGGAGTTCGTTTGATAGCCCAACCGTTAAACTATAGCGGCATTATAGCCGGTCTAACGTCGGACGTTTTCGGTCTCCGGAAACAGTCGCCGGGCCTCCCTCTCTTCTCTTCTCTCAGCTCGAGACCGTCTGCACAGCCCACCTAGTCCATCCTCCTTCCCCTCTTCGCTTCCGGAGTTGCCCGATGCGATCGCGCGGTCCGAAACCCTCTCTGCACAGTGCATCGAACCCCTCACGCGAGCGCCCGAAAGCTGTCCCGGGCCCGACTCGGACAGTCGTTACCGCTGTGTCCGGATCATTCCCAAACATCTGCAAAATATCTTCGTTTTATTATTCGGGCTATTTAACCTATTTATTTACGACCGCCCGATTAGAATCGGACGGACCGGATTAGTCCCTACCTAGTCCCCTGCCTATATAATCAGACCAAATCCCTAAATTTTAGGGATCCATCCCACCGCCGCCGCCATCTTCCTCGGGATCCAGATCCACCCATGCTCCCTCGTTTTCCACAGCGAGCCAACCACTACATCGGGGCCGCCCGAATCCCGCAGCGCCTCCTCCTTCCTCAGTCGCGCCGCCCCTGCCTTCTGGTTGATCCCCTCCTCCACGAGCTGCCCAGCCGGGCCTCTCTTGCAGCTGAGCCCCTTCCTCGCGCGTCGGTCTCCTCTCGCTGATCCGCCTCGTCCCGGAGCAAACTCGTCGGTGTTCCTCGTCGTCCTCGCGCTGGTGGTCGCCGGCCACCCAAGAAGCAGTAGTCCGGAGCCCTAGCTGCAACAACCTCGACCCGCGCCGTCTTCCCCGTCAACCACCTCGAGTGTGGGCCTCGTCCAGCCTCATCGTCCCCGACCTTTTTTTTCCGGCCGGATCCGCCCCCAGCGCCGTGGTTCCCCGGCGCCTCGAACCTCCCCTGCTTCGTCGCTGCTTGAACTCGGGCACGCTCCCAAGACCCATGGCGCCCCTCCCGTGTGCGCCTCTTCTCGTCCTCCGCGCCGTTTTTCCCGTTGGCCCTGCGCGCTGACCCAATCGCCCCGCCTCATGGTCTGCCGTCACCGCCGGAGACCAAGCAGCGCCGCCCCGCCTGCACGCCTCTCCCCATGCCCGGATCCGCCGCCGCACGCACATGGGCCGCCTCCCCTTCAACCGTTGACCGCGGCCCCTGCACCCCCTCGCCTCGTTCCTCATCGCGCGGCCCAACTCCCTCCAGGCCCAGCGCGCCCTCCTGCCTCGCCTCCCCTCCGAACCGGCCCAAGGCCCAGGGTGAGCAGCCCCCTCCTCTTGTTTTTTTTACTCTTGTTGGGCTGCCCAGTGCACTGTTCAGATTCGGCCCGATTCATGTTTTTTTCCTGCCGAACGATTTGTCCAATTATTCCAGGGATTGCCAGTTTTACAGATTAGACCCTCATGTTCATGCATTTAATAACTCAAGAACCGTGCATCGGATTAAAATGTTTTATATATGAAACTTGCTCAGAATTTTGTGTAGATTAATAATATCCAACTTTCACCTATATTTAAAATGTTAAAAATGTTGTTTGCATTAATTTGCTCCTATGCCATGCTAAAATGCTTTATTTCATAACTAAATAACCGTAGCTCCGAATTAAATAAACTTTATATGTAAATGGGGTAGAATTTTGCCTAGTTTATCATGGTGACCTTTATTTGCATATTAAACAACTCTAAAATTGTGTTTAGGGCAGAATAGGACCTAATCTAAAATATGCATATGGGGAGTTTCCGGAATTGTTGTTCGTTGCTTCCGGCCTCATTTAAACTTGACTAGATAGGTAGTTTTACTTTGCTTCACCCTCTTGCCATGTTAACCAACATTTAATATTGTTGAGTACATAAACGAGATCAAACTAAATAACTTGTTGTGGTGTTTCGTCAATATGCAACTCGTTGCATATTGATCTCCACTTAATTTGTAGAACTGCTTGTGCACTTTGCCATGCCATGCTTCATTAAACCGGACATGCATCATACTCGTTTGTGCATCATGCCATGTTGATGTGTTGGTTATTTACTATGTTGTGTGCTTCTTTTTCCGGTGATTGCTTCTTCGGGTTGGTTCCGATACATCGCGTTTGTGAGGATCCATTCGTCTACGTCCGTTTGTCTTCTTCATGGACTCGTTCTTCTTCCTTGCGGGATTTCAGGCAAGATGATCATACCCTCGAAATCACTACTATCTTTTCTATGCTAGTTTGCTCGCTCTTTTGCCATGCCAATGCTACGATGCCTACCATTTGCTTGTCAGCCTCCCAAATTGCCATGTCAAACCTCTAACCCACCATGTCCTAGCAAACCGTTGATTGGCTATGTTACCGCTTTGCTCAGCCCCTCTTATAGCGTTGTTAGTTGCAGGTGAAGATTGAAGTTTGTTCCTTGTTGGAACATGGAGATGTTCCTTGTTGGAACATGTTTACTTGTTGGGATATCACAATATATCTTACTTAATTAATGCATCTATATACTGGTAAAGGGTGGAAGGCTTGGCCTTATGCCTGGTGTTTTGTTCCACTCTTGCCGCCCTAGTTTCCGTCGTATCGGTGTTATGTTCCCGGATTTTGCGTCCCTTACGCGGTTGGGCTATAATGGGAACCCCTTGACAGTTCGCCTTAAGTAAAGCTCTTCCAGCAATGCCCAACATTGGTTTTACCATTCGCCACCTAGCCTCTTTTTCCCTTGGGTTTCGCGGACTCAAGGGTCATCATTATTTTACCCCCCGGGCCAGTGCTCCTCTGAGTGTTGGTCCAACCTGTCAGCTGCCGGTGGCCACCAGGGGCAACTCTGGGTTGGCCTACCCGTACCTAAGACAAACTGAGTGTGCCCTGAGAAAGAGATATGTGCAGCTCCTATCGGGATTTGTCGGCACATTCGGGCGGTGTTGCTGGTTTAGTTTTACCCTGTCGAAATGTCTTGTTGTACCGGGATACCGAGTCTGATCGGAACGTCTCGGGTGGAGGTCTATTCCTTCGTTGACCGTGAGAGCTTGTCGTGGGCTAAGTTGGGACACCCTGCAGGGATTTGAACTTTCGAAAGCTGTGCCCGCGGTTATGGGCAGATGGGAATTTGTTAACGTCCGGTTGTAGAAAACCCGAAGTTGACCTTAATTAAAATACATCAACCGTGTGTGTAACCGTGATGGTCTCTTTCCGGCGGAGTCCGGGAAGTGAACACGGTGTTGGAGTTATGCTTGACGTAGGTAGTCCAGGATCACTTCTTGATCATACCTTTATCGACCGTGCTTTGCCTTCTCTTCTCGCTCTCATTTGCGTATGTTAGCCACCATATATGCTAGTCGCTTGCTGCAGCTCCACCTTATTACCCCAGCCTTCCTATAAGCTTAAATAGTCTTGATCTCGCGGGTGCGAGATTGCTGAGTCCCTGTGGCTCACAGATACTTCCAAAACCAGTTTGCAGGTGCCGATGAGTTTGTGCAGTTGACGCAACCAAGCTCAGGAGGAGCTCGATGAAGATCTTGTCCTTTATGTTGTTTCGTGTTAGTTGATCAGTAGTGGAGCCCAGTTGGGGTCGATCGGGGACCTTTGTCGCATTTGGGGTTCTTCTTTTATTTTTGTTCCGTAGACGGACCTTGATTGTATCTGGATGATGTAATGCTTTATTCATGTAATTGTGTGAAGTGGCGATTATAAGGCAACTATGTATCTCTTTCCCTTATGTATTACATGGGTTGTGTGAAGATTACCTCACTTGCGACATTGCTTTCAATGCGGTTATGCCTCTAAGTCATGCTTCGACACGTGGGAGATATAGCCGCATCGAGGGCGTGACAAGTTGGTATCAGAGCCTTCCCCGACCTTAGGAGCCCCATTGCTTGATCATTTTTAGTGGCCGAGTTGTGTCTAGAAAAATGTTTTGAGTCATTTAGGAATTATATATCGGAGAGTTAGGAATTCCTTTTTACTTCCCAGTCTCTTCATCGCTCTGGTAAGGCATCCTGACGTAGAGTTTTGACTCTTCTCTTCTCAAATTTCTCTAAATTTTTTTTAGGATCACGCGGGTATCTTGGAATCGTTCCGATGGTTTTATGACGAGAACATTGTCTTGGTGCCTCCTGTCAGGGGTTTTGTGGAAGTGTCCCGGGGAGTTGAGCTCTGAGGTGTTGTCATCATAATTTTATCGTTGCAGTTCTGGAATACCTGAGTTTAGTACGCCGACATCGAAAATCTCTTTTATGCAGTTGTTGGTGAGATAACCCCGATAACCCAGTACTGAGGTGAGTACGGGAGTATCGCCATAACTTGTATAACGGACGCTTTTCGAAGGTTGAGGTAGATGATTTCCGAAGGTTTCTTGGTTATGTGTTGAAGGATGGATACAGCTGGATGTAGGATTTGCTAGTTTGGGTGAGATATTATGCTTCCCCTGTATCCCCAACACCTGATTGCATAACTTGAAAATTTCGGGAGTTTCATAGGTGGGAATTCAAGTAGCTCTTAGGATATCTTTCCGACGGATGTATGATATGAAATTGGGGTTCGACGTCTAGTGGTCCGCCTTTCCACGGTCGTTTTTACAGTGGTCTTGTTGTGTCTTAAAGAGTCCTTGGCTATGCCGACTCGGGGACACTTCGTATGTCATGTGCACTGCCTTGTACATGATGGTGCTGTACACTCGAGCCCGTGTGGGCCCCACCACGAAAACTTCGGACGGAATCTCTATCATATGTTTGTTCCGGCTTATTCTGCAAGCCAGTCCTTTGTTTTTGTTTTGAGTTGTGGTATTCGAGTTGCTTCAATGTCAAGTGTTGATTCCATACCTTTCTTAAATGGTGTTCTCATATTTCTATGGGAGTGCTAATCCTTTCGATCATTGAGATTGTCATGTCAATTCTTTCCAACCGGTGTGCTTCTTTTCAAGTGGATCCGATCATTTCAACATTCGCAAGATCACCTCTCAGTTTTCTCAACGGTGTTTGTTTCATCCGTCCCAAGTTGTTTTTGTTTTCCCGCCCTCCCACCCCTTTTTCTTCAAGGACTCATTTATTTTAATCAAGTATCCATTTATTCATGTGAAGTCACTTCACTGTTTTCGATCAATGTTCTGATCTGGTGATCCCTCGTGAAGATGCTCACGAGCTTCAAGTTCATCATCCTTCATTATTGTTTCTTCTCCGGTGGTGTTAATTTCAAGCTTTCGGTGTTGATCATATTTTTTTTCCTCGTGTCAAATGCTTGTTGATACCGGTGCACCTCTTAATCTTTCACTTCTCGCTTTTCATTTGTTCTGGAGTGCTCAAGATGTCTCGAAGATTCGTGTTTCCACTCTGCATTTGTTCAAGCTCTTTCGAGATTGGTATCTCATTCAAGTCATTTAATTCAACCGGTGCAACATCTCTTTTAAATCTTTTCAACGGTGTTCTTTTGAGTGGGCCCTAACCCACAGGTCTTTTCCCAGGATCTTACCTGACTCTTCTAATTATCACGAGCGATTCTCAAATTCTTTTCGAAGTTTGATGTAAGGATGAGTTATCATCAGTCAAATACTTTTCTCCAAGATCTTTCAAATTCTTTTTATAGTTGGCTCAACCTCTTCGCTTTTGATTCTTCCGGTGTGCCTCAATAATTCTTGGTGGTGTTTCTCGTTGTCATTCTCATCATTTGAAGACCGAAGAAGAGTTTCTCTTTAATCTTGCTCTATTCTCTTCAAGATTCATGGTGCTAGCTTGTGGCCATCCTCTCATAATTGTTTTCGATTGTGAGAATCTTTTTCACCCATCTGGAGTAATTCAAGAGTCTTCTCAGTTTGATTATCCGGAGCCCATCATCAAAGATTTATTCATTCTTAGTTTGCAGTTATCATTCTCCGATCTTACCGGTGCCTTGTTCAAGTGATCTTTAATCGGCTCGTGCTCTCTTCGTTCTCATGTACCTAAATACCCTAAAAGTATCTTCATTCATTTTGCAATTCTTCCCGGTGATTTGTGCATTTGCTACGTTCAATTTCAATTCTTACGGTGGTTCGTTCAAGAGTTCTCTTTCTTTGTTATCATATCAATTCATTCGTTCTTTCCAAATCCTACCGGTGGTTCGTTGAAGACCTTCTCAAGTTTACGCCATATCTCTCTTAATCCTTTCTACAAGAATAAGTGGTATGCCAAATCCGTTGCTTGTCATCAATTTAAATTGGTGAAGGATACGCATAACATAATTCTTATTCTGGTTTCATCCAAGTGATTAATCCTTTCCTTCAGAGTTTGTCCAGGAGGAATAAATTCTTGGCTGCTTGTTGTTCATCTTTCTTCCAGAGTTCTAAGTTTTTCGCATTATCTCGTCGCGAAGCTCCATCTAAATCATCGCAAGGCTTCACCTTGTGTTTTCAACTTCTCTTTCTTTTTATCATCCTTTTATTACCGGAGTTCTTCATGGAGGCTCTACATGATGGTTCATCAAGGATTTATATTTCTTCTTGAAGTGTTCATTGAGATTCTTTTCTAAGAAACTCAAGCTTTCTTCATCTTGCTATCCGGAGTGCAATTTCTTTCTACCGTATCTTTGGAGGTGGTATTATGTCCTTCTTGATAATTCCCCTTCGTTGCTTCGTGAGTCACAAGTTATCAAGAATGAGATATTTTAAATCCATCAATCTCTTCTTTGGAGTTATCTTGAGTTGTATTTTCACCTAAAGCCTTCCCTAAGGTTTGTTGCCATTTATGGTGCTTGTAAATGATCCAAGTACTTCATTTATCCTCCCGGTGAAATAAGTTTCTCGTCTCCTCGTTCATATCAATCCAATTCTTCTTCCCGTGAGTGGCAGGTTGTCATCTCATAATTTGAGATGTATTTCATAAGACCATATCAAGATTATTCTTTTCGTTGTTGGTTTTCAACAACTCCATTCTAGCATTTGTTGTATCTGTGATCTCTCAAGATCTTGTTTCCCTACGTTCCGGAGTCATTGTGATGTTACTCTTTTCAACCCATCATCTCGTTTGTCAAAGATCATGTTCTTTTCGTGCTTATCCATTTAACCAGAGTGTCGTGTCCTCTGCTCAAGTTCTTTTCATCTTATCTAGTCTTGTATCACTTTTCAACCGGAGTGCTGTTCGAAATTGGTCTTCCTTGATCCCCTTCCTTAACCGGCGCATTTTCAATATATATCTTCCCTTCAACCTCAAGGTTTCGCAATGCTCTTTGTCCCTAGTTTCTAACGGAGTGTTGTGAACTTTGTTCTCCTCCGTTGTTTCATTTCTTCCAATTTGTTCAACCCCTTAAGGTTCGTGGTTTCACTCGTTTGTCAGAGAAGCAACTTAGTTTACCTTTTCTCTTTCTCTTCCGTTTTCCCTCCGGTGCCATTCTAGATCTCGGGACGAGATCCTCTCGTAGTGGTGGAGTGTTGTAACGCCCCGAGACCGATGTGCCAGGTGTCGTTCAGTTATTCGTTGTTGTTGTCTTGTCATTGGCTTGCGTGTTGCATTTCATCATGTCATCATGTGCATTGCATCATCATGTTTTCAAAACTTGCATCCGTCCCGGTCTCCTCGTTCCTTCCGTTGTCCGTTCTGAGCCCAGACACACTTGCACGCGCCCGCGGCATGTCCGAAATAGTATTTTATAAGTGGCCGGAAAATGTTCTCGGAATGGGATGAGAGTTGACGTGCGGTCTTATTATAGTGTAGGTAGACCGCCTGCCAAGTTTCATCGCGTTCGGAGTTCGTTTGATAGCCCAACCGTTAAACTATAGCGGCATTATAGCCGGTCTAACGTCGGACGTTTTCGGTCTCCGAAAACAGTCGCCGGGCCTCCCTCTCTTCTCTTCTCTCAGCTCGAGACCGTCTGCACAGCCCACCTAGTCCATCCTCCTTCCCCTCTTCGCTTCCGGAGTTGCCCGATGCGATCGCGCGGTCCGAAACCCTCTCTGCACAGTGCATCGAACCCCTCACGTGAGCGCCCGAAAGCTGTCCCGGGCCCGACTCGGACAGTCGTTACCGCTGTGTCCGGGTCATTCCCAAACATCTGCAAAATATCTTCGTTTTATTATTCGGGCTATTTAACCTATTTATTTACGACCGCCCGATTAGAATCGGACGGACCGGATTAGTCCCTACCTAGTCCCCTGCCTATATAATCAGACCAAATCCCTAAATTTTAGGGATCCATCCCACCGCCGCCGCCATCTTCCTCGGGATCCAGATCCACCCATGCTCCCTCGTTTTCCACAGCGAGCCAACCACTACATCGGGGCCGCCCGAATCCCGCAGCGCCTCCTCCTTCCTCGGTCGCGCCGCCCCTGCCTTCTGGTTGATCCCCTCCTCCACGAGCTGCCCAGCCGGGCCTCTCTTGCAGCTGAGCCCCTTCCTCACGCGTCGGTCTCCTCTCGCTGATCCGCCTCGTCCCGGAGCAAACTCGCCGGTGTTCCTCGTCGTCCTCGCGCTGGTGGTCGCCGGCCACCCAAGAAGCAGTAGTCCGGAGCCCCAGCTGCAACAACCTCGACCCGCGCCGTCTTCCCCGTCAACCACCTCGAGCGTGGGCCTCGTCCAGCCTCATCGTCCCCGACCTTTTTTTCCGGCTGGATCCGCCCCCAGCGCCGTGGTTCCCCGGCGCCTCGAACCTCCCCTGCTTCGTCGCTGCTTGAACTCGGGCACGCTCCCAAGACCCAAGGCACCCCTCCCGTGTGCGCCTCTTCTCGTCCTCCGCGCCGTTTTTCCCGTTGGCCCTGCGCGCTGACCCAATCGCCCCGCCTCATGGTCTGCCGTCGCCGCCGGAGACCAAGCAGCGCCGCCCCGCCTGCACGCCTCTCCCCATGCCCGGATCCGCCGCCGCACGCACATGGGCCGCCTCCCCTTCAACCGTTGACCGCGGCCCCTGCACCCCCTCGCCTCGTTCCTCATCGCGCGGCCCAACTCCCTCCAGGCCCAGCGCGCCCTCCTGCCTCGCCTCCCCTCCGAACCGGCCCAAGGCCCAGGGTGAGCAGCCCCCTCCTCTTGTTTTTTTTACTCTTGTTGGGCTGCCCAGTGCACTGTTCAGATTCGGCCCGATTCATGTTTTTTTCCTGCCGAACGATTTGTCCAATTATTCCAGGGATTGCCAGTTTTACAGATTAGACCCTCATGTTCATGCATTTAATAACTCAAGAACCGTGCATCGGATTAAAATGTTTTATATATGAAACTTGCTCAGAATTTTATGTAGATTAATAATATCCAACTTTCACCTATATTTAAAATGTTAAAAATGTTGTTTGCATTAATTTGCTCCTATGCCATGCTAAAATGCTTTATTTCATAACTAAATAACCGTAGCTTCGAATTAAATAAACTTTATATGTAAATGGGGTAGAATTTTGCCTAGTTTATCATGGTGACCTTTATTTGCATATTAAACAACTCTAAAATTGTGTTTAGGGCAGAACAGGACCTAATCTAAAATATGCATATGGGGAGTTTCCGGAATTGTTGTTCGTTGCTTCCGGCCTCATTTAAACTTGACTAGATAGGTAGTTTTACTTTGCTTCACCCTCTTGCCATGTTAACCAACATTTAATATTGTTGAGTACATAAACGAGATCAAACTAAATAACTTGTTGTGGTGTTTCGTCAATATGCAACTCGTTGCATATTGATCTCCACTTAATTTGTAGAACTGCTTGTGCACTTTGCCATGCCATGCTTCATTAAACCGGACATGCATCATACTCGTTTGTGCATCATGCCATGTTGATGTGTTGGTTATTTACTATGTTGTGTGCTTCTTTTCCGGTGATTGCTTCTTCGGGTTGGTTCCGATACGTCGCGTTTGTGAGGATCCATTCGTCTACGTCCGTTTGTCTTCTTCATGGACTCGTTCTTCTTTCTTGCGGGATTTCAGGCAAGATGATCATACCCTCGAAATCACTACTATCTTTGCTATGCTAGTTTGCTCGCTCTTTTGCCATGCCAATGCTACGATGCCTACCATTTGCTTGTCAGCCTCCCAAATTGCCATGTCAAACCTCTAACCCACCATGTCCTAGCAAACCGTTGATTGGCTATGTTACCGCTTTGCTCAGCCCCTCTTATAGCGTTGTTAGTTGCAGGTGAAGATTGAAGTTTGTTCCTTGTTGGAACATGGAGATGTTCCTTGTTGGAACATGTTTACTTGTTGGGATATCACAATATATCTTACTTAATTAATGCATCTATATACTGGTAAAGGGTGGAAGGCTTGGCCTTATGCCTGGTGTTTTGTTCCACTCTTGCCGCCCTAGTTTCCGTCGTATCGGTGTTATGTTCCCGGATTTTGCGTCCCTTACGCGGTTGGGCTATAATGGGAACCCCTTGACAGTTCGCCTTAAGTAAAGCTCTTCCAGCAATGCCCAACATTGGTTTTACCATTCGCCACCTAGCCTCTTTTTCCCTTGGGTTTCGCGGACTCAAGGGTCATCATTATTTTACCCCCCGGGCCAGTGCTCCTCTGAGTGTTGGTCCAACCTGTCAGCTGCCGGTGGCCACCAGGGGCAACTCTGGGTTGGCCTACCCGTACCTAAGACAAACTGAGTGTGCCCTGAGAAAGAGATATGTGCAGCTCCTATCGGGATTTGTCGGCACATTCGGGCGGTGTTGCTGGTTTAGTTTTACCATGTCGAAATGTCTTGTTGTACCGGGATACCGAGTCTGATCGGAACGTCTCGGGTGGAGGTCTATTCCTTCGTTGACCGTGAGAGCTTGTCGTGGGCTAAGTTGGGACACCCTGCAGGGATTTGAACTTTCGAAAGCCGTGCCCGCGGTTATGGGCAGATGGGAATTTGTTAACGTCCGGTTGTAGAAAACCCGAAGTTGACCTTAATTAAAATACATCAACCGTGTGTGTAACCGTGATGGTCTCTTTCCGGCGGAGTCCGGGAAGTGAACACGGTGTTGGAGTTATGCTTGACGTAGGTAGTCCAGGATCACTTCTTGATCATACCTTTATCGACCGTTCTTTGCCTTCTCTTCTCGCTCTCATTTGCGTATGTTAGCCACCATATATGCTAGTCGCTTGCTGCAGCTCCACCTTATTACCCCAGCCTTCCTATAAGCTTAAATAGTCTTGATCTCGCGGGTGCGAGATTGCTGAGTCCCTGTGGCTCACAGATACTTCCAAAACCAGTTTGCAGGTGCCGATGAGTTTGTGCAGTTGACGCAACCAAGCTCAGGAGGAGCTCGATGAAGATCTTGTCCTTTATGTTGTTTCGTGTTAGTTGATCAGTAGTGGAGCCCAGTTGGGGTCGATCGGGGACCTTTGTCGCATTTGGGGTTCTTCTTTTATTTTGGTTCCGTAGACGGACCTTGATTGTATCTGGATGATGTAATGCTTTATTCATGTAATTGTGTGAAGTGGCGATTGTAAGCCAACTATGTATCTCTTTCCCTTATGTATTACATGGGTTGTGTGAAGATTACCTCACTTGCGACATTGCTTTCAATGCGGTTATGCCTCTAAGTCGTGCTTCGACACGTGGGAGATATAGCCGCATCGAGGGCGTGACAACGGTCAACAGGACAAGAGAGCTCCTGAAGCAGCTGGCGAAGCCACGAACACTCGGCGACGGCGTTGGCCACCCCACGATACTCAGCCTCAGCACTAGAATGAGAGACCGTAGGCTGCCGCTTGGACGACCACAAGATAAGTGAGGGTCCAAGGTAGACACAATAGCCCGAAGTGGAACGACGAGTGTCAGGGCACCCCGCCCAGTCTGCATCGGAGTAGGCGATGAGGGCGGTGTCGGCGGAGGCGTGAAGCGTGATGCCAAGGTCCATAGTGCCACAGATATAGCGAAGAATCCGCTTGACGGCAGCCCAGTGAACGTCTCGAGGAGCATGCATATGAAGACACACCTGCTGCACGGCATACTAGATCTCCGGTCGAGTCAGAGTGAGGTACTGAAGAGCACCAACGATAGACCGATAGAAAGCAGCATCTGAAGCAGGAGAACCATCCGTGGCAGAAAGCTTGGCCTTCGTATCAATAGGCGTAGCGGCAGGCTTGCAGTTAAGCATGCCGGCGCGCTCCAGGAGCTCGTGAGCGTACTTCCGCTGATGAAGGAAGAAGCCATCCGGACGACGCACCACCTCGACACCGAGGAAGTAGTGCAAAGGACCCACGTCCTTGATGGAGAACTCAGCGCGAAGACGAGCCGTAAGTTGACTGAGGAGACCAGCCGTACATGCCGTCAGGATGATGTCGTCGACATAGAGCAGCAAGTAGGCCGTGTCAGAGCCCTGATGATAGACGAAGAGCGAGGCGTCCGAGCGGGTAGAGCGGAACCCAAGCTGGTGGAGAAACGCCGCTATTCGCTGGTACCAAGCGCGCGGAGCCTGCTTGAGTCCGTACAAGGACCGCGAAAGCAGGCACACGTGGTCAGGAAGCGCCGGGTCCACAAACCTGGTGGGCTGCTGGCAGAAGACCTGCTCCTCGAGGTGACCATGGAGGAAGGCGTTGGAGACGTCCATCTGGTGCACCGGCCACGCACGGGAGACCACAAGGTGGAGAACCATGCGTATCGTGCCGGGCTTGACAACCGGAGCGAAGGTGTCGGTGAAGTCGATGCCAGCACGCTGTCGGAAGCCACGAACGACCCAACACGCTTTGTAGCGATCAAGGGTACCATCAGGACGGAGCTTGTGTTTAAAGACCCACTTCCCGGTAATCACGTTGGCGTGCCGTGGACGGGGAACAAGCTGCCACGTCCGGTTACGCAACAGGGCGTCAAACTCCTCTTGCATCGCAGCCATCCAGACCGGGTCACGAAGAGCGGCCCGAACGGAGGACGGTAACGGCGACGGCTCAGAGGTGGACGCCGCATGTACGTAGTCATCCGAGGTGTAGCGCGAGCTCGGGCGAAAAACGCCCGTACGGGCGCAGGTAACCTGACCGGCCACAGGCGCCGGGGGGACCGCGGGCGCTGGGGGCGCCGAGGGGGCCGCGGGCGCCGTGGGGGCCACAGGCGCCGGGGGCACCGAGGGGGCCGCGGGCGCCGTGGGAGCCACGGGCGTCGAGGGGGCCACGGGCGCCGAGGGGGCCGCGGGGGCCGCAGGCGCCAACGTCGGGGGTGCCAGCGCCACGGCTGTAGGAGGCGCCGCATGCGGGGGGCGCGCCTGAAAGCCAGGGGGCGGGCCAAGAGAGGCACGCGAGCGCCCTGGGAGAGGCGTCGAGGAGCCCGCAGCACCGATGGTGGGAGGAACAGCCAGGGGTACCTGGTGAAACGGAAACACATGCTCATCAAAGTAAACGTGCCGGGAAGTGAACACAGGTGGGATACGGGATCGTAGCACCGATATCCCTTGGAGTTGGAGGGGTAGCCGATGAAGATGCAAGCGACAGAGCGAGGTGCGAGTTTATGAGGAGCAGAGTCGACAATGCTAGGATAGCAAAGGCACCCGAAAATACGCAAGCCATCATAAGATGGGGGCGTACCGAAGAGAAGATGGTGAGGTGCATAGTTCCACCGTGGGCGGCAAGGGCGAAGGTTAAGGAGAAGAGAAGCAGTGGCGAGGGCGTCCGGCCAGAAACGAGGCGACACATTAGCATGGAACAGGAGCGTGCGAACGCAGTCGTTCAGAGTGCGAAGGACGCGTTCGGCTCGACCGTTCTGCTGGGATGTATACGGGCATGTGAGACGAAAAATTGTGCCGTGGTGCGACAGAAAAGTGCGGATAGCAAGGTTGTCGAACTCTTTTCCATTGTCAGTCTGAAGAGCAAGGATGGGACGCCCAAACTGCGTGCTAACATAGGAGTAAAAAGCCATCAACGTGGAGAGTGCATCCGACTTTCTGCGCAAAAGAAAAGTCCACACATAATGAGAATAATCATCAAGGATAACCAGATAATATAAATAGCCCGAATTACTAGGAACCGGAGAGGTCCACACATCGCTATGAATCAACTGAAAAGGAAAAGAAGCTATGGTGGTGGAGTTATTAAATGGGAGGCGAACATGTTTGCCGACACGACAGACATGACAGGTGTGATCCTCTATCTTATGACAACTGAAACTAAAACTCCTGAGAATATGACGAAGTGTGACGGGGTTGGGATGATCCAAACGAGCGTGCCAAAGATCGACGCCGGCGGAGAGAGCAACCGGTGCGATGGTGGAGGTGGACGACGAATGCACCGGATAGAGCTCGTCGAGGCTGTCACATCGGTGAAGTACCATCGTGGTTCGAGCGTCCTTGACACAAAACCCAAACTCGTCAAATTCAACAGTAACAGGATTTTCACGAGTTAAACGACGAACGGAAACAAGGTTCTTAATAAGATGAGGTGACACAAGTATGTAAGACAAAGTAATAGGCATGGAATTAGAAGGAAAAGAAGTATGCCCCGACATGTGTGATAGGGAGTGTGGAACCGTCGCCGACAATGATGTGACGGTCGGTGGTGACGGAAGTGAAAGAGGCAAGATTACCAGGATGAGCAAACATGTGAGCCGTAGCCCCGGTGTCCATGTACCAATCATCACCTCCGGTGTAGGTGTTCGGCATAGGAACGGCATGCAGCCCGGTGAGGAGCACCGGGTCCCAGGGCGCTGGCGGCAGGGCCGGCGAGGGGGACGGAGACACCATGGGGAAGTCATAACTGCCGCTCAGCTGCGGTGGTGGGTACTCGCCATACGGCTGCGGAGCCGCGTAGTACGCATGATGCGCGGGAGGGGCGGGAGGCCCGGACGACCCCCACCAGTACTCGGGAGGCCCGTACGCGGGCGGAGCCCCGTACGCCCCGTATGTGGGAACGGAAGCGCCGGAGGACGCCGGCGGTGGGGCGTCGACATACGCCAGCGAAGGCAGCGGGGCTGAGCCGTAGGTGGAGGCTGTCCCGTACGGCGGCGGGGCCGCGCCGTAGGGCGCTGGTGGCGGAGCCGCGACAGAGGGCGCCGACGGTGGGACGGCAGAGGCGGCGGCGGACGGCATCGCTGGTCCGACGGTGGCGGTAGCAGCAGCTCGGGCACGCGCGGTAACTGGCGGGGTGAGATGCGGGCGAGCAGATGAGCTAGCGGCTGCGGGCGATCGGGCGGGCGGGTAGCGCGCGACCCAAGCAGACGGTGCGGCTAGCGAGGCCATGCGCGGCGGCAGCAGCAGCTCGGCCATGAGATACACGCGCACGTAGGGTCTTTGAGATCATACGTACCAAGCTAGCTCCTTGCTGGATGGATATTGAGGCTAGCTAGCTTAGCTCCCTGGATTATCAAGCGAACGTCGCGCGCGGGTGGTAGCAGCGGATCGGGGGCGATGCGTGGTGTCTTGGGCGCGGCTGCAGCGGATCGCGACAAGGATGCAGCGGGAAAAGGATGCAGCGCGTAACGGGGCGGCTGGCGCGATGGGATCGCGCGCGGCAGCGCGTCAAGAGGTGAAGCAGCGGCGGCGGATCGCGACAGAAGGGCGCGGGCGGCGGCGGCTTGGAGCGGCGGCGGCGGCGCGGGTAGACGCACGGCGGCGGCGGCGGCGGAGCGGAAGCGAGGAACAAAACCTAAAAAACTGATACCATGCATGTATGTTGTAGGAATTGCACGATGTATTGCTCTTCGTGCATAGGCACGTATATATGATGTACAAAGGTGGATCACGGACCTCAACTATGCAACGAACTAGGAGGCCGGCCCAATACGCAATATGCACATAACACATATACTCAACACCAAGGACGACTTTTATAGAACGGCCCTGCAAAGAAGTAGTAGCCAAATTGAAAGTATATTGGTACATGCAGCATATCTAGAGCAATTAATGTGTATCATTATGCAGCAACCTGTAGAAGCCAATGAATCCTTAATATCAATGTGTAGCATTAGTTTTTGGGTGTGGCTAGTATCTCTAATCTAAATGAGAATTAAATGTGTAGCATTAATTTTAATCTAGCTCACTTGAGTAGTACTACCTCTCTCTCAGTTTACAGGGCGTGCACATATTCCTAGGTCGTCAATTTGACCAACCTAATACAAGTCATATATTACAAAAAAATATACCAACATAAACTTTGGAGTTTCTACTTTCAAAAGATATAATTTTTATGTTATATAGTTTATATTAGGGTGATAAAATTGGCAACCTAGGTATACGCGCAGGACTTGTAAACTGAAACGGAGGTAGTACATATTTTTCTTTCCTGCTTCCATTTTTTCACTTTTATATTTCCCCATTTTATGTTTTATTCTTGAATTTTTTGTTGCATTTCTATTTTAGAAAATACGCGAATACAGTAGTGGGTGGCATGTGGACATACTGTTGCGCACAGCCGACCAGTCATGCAAGTGTAGTTACACGCGGCGTAAAAATAAATAAAACCCAAATAAACTAATTCGGAGCAGAATGAAAAAAAGAAAAAAACATTAATGTGTATCATTATGCAGTAACCTATAGAGCCCAATAAATCCTTGAAATAAATCTGTAGCATTAGTTTATGGGTGTGTCTATCTCTCATCTAAATGAGAATTAAACGTCATCAAGCCCACTCGAGTATATATTTTTCTTTCCTCATTTTCCATTTTATTTCAGTTCTATATGTTTCTCATTTTACGCATTGTTCTTGACTTTTTTATTGCATTTTTATTTTAGAAAATCTCCAAATGCAGTAGTGGATGGCATATGGACATATTTTTGCACACAGCTGGGCAGTCATGCAAGCATAGTTAAGCCCCGGGGTGAAAAACAATAAATAGAACCCAGATATCAGTAAAAAGGGAAAATCATTAATGTATACAAAATAATGCCTATAGATTTTTGTGAAAGTCAAACTTTGCCAACTTTGACCAAGTATATAAAGAAAACTGTCTACATCTACAATACCAAACATGTACATTTTGAAAATATAATTCATCATATATACAATGATGTGCATTTGGTATTCTAGATGTACCTGCTTTTCTTTATAAATATGGTCAAAGTTTGTAATGTTTGACTTTTGCAAAAATCTATAGGCACTACAGTATGGAACGGAGGGAGTATCATTTTGCAGCAACCTATAGAGCTCAATAAATCCTTAAAATCAATGTGTAGTATTAGTTTATAGGTGTGGATATCTCTGATCTAAATGAGAATTAAACCTCATCTAGTTCACATGAGTATATTTTTCTTTCCTCCTTTCCATTTTCTTCCACTTTTATATTTTTCTCATCTTACATTTTATTTTTGACCTTTTCTATTGCATTTCTATTTAAAAAAAATGCAAATGCAGTTGTGGACGGCTTGTGGACATACTGTTGCGCACAGCGGGCATTCGTGCAAGTGTAGTTGCCCGTGACCTGAGAAAAATATAGAACCCAGATAAAATAATTCAGTAGAAAAGGAAAAAAAAGAAAACAAAAATCATTAATGTGTATCATTATGCAGCAACCTATAGAGCCACGCCCATTGCGGTGCTGGTGGAGATGCAGCCGGCAAGGGCGTCCATGGCGTGGGGTGGTGCTACAGCTTGTGGAGGAGACCGAGTCAGGGAGAGATGCGATGAATAGGAGGAGTTGGCCCCGAGGAGTGATGAGACACACACAGGCGCGCGCGCACATGCGCACTTGAGTATATATTTTTCTTTCCCCCTTTCCCATTTTATTTCACTTTTATATTTGTTCTCATTTTACGTTCTATTCTCGATTTTTCCTTTTGCATTTCTATTTTAGAAAATATAATGTAGTAGTGGGTGGCATGTGGACATACTGTTGAGCACAGCCGGCCAGTCATGCAGGTGTAGTTACACAGGACATAAAAATAAATAAAACCCAAATAAACTAATTCAGTATAAAATGAAAAAAATTATTAGTGTGTATCATTATGCAGTAAACCTATATAGCCCAATAAATCCTTAAAATCAATGTGTAGCATTAGTTTATGCGTGTGGCTGTCTCTGATCTAAATGACAATTAAACCTCATCTAGCTCACTTGAGTATATAAGTTAAGCATCCAATAATGTTTTTTTTTTGAGATGCATACGTATCCATTAAGTCAAAGACAAAACGAGTACAAAATACGTACACACAGGACGGAACGGTCCAGAAGGACACGTAGACTCGTACAATATGCAGAAAGAACCCCAGAAAAGAAAGAAAATTACAAAGGGGCCCTTGGGATCTCCTGCAACATCCGCTCGAATCCGCCGCCCACCTCCGGCGCCAGCCCGGCGAACACCAGAGGAAGAAGTGACGGAAGCCAACCCATCCGAGGTTGAAGCAGCTCCATCGCCGATGAACGGCTTTCTGAACCACCGAAAAGAAGCATCAGAGATGCAACACTTATCTCTGTGGCACGCGGGTCGGGGGACAGCCCCAAGCTTCTGAACAACCTCTAGATCCGGCACCTCCCGTCGAGCACATCGAGGAACAGCACCAGATCCGCCTGCCGCAGACCACGAACACAGCACGGACCACGTCGCCCTTCGGCCTACCGCCAGCCACACCAGGCCGACGGCCGCAGCTCCTGTACAACCTCCCCCATCTCCCCGACGGCGCTGGAGGAGACGCCGGCGTGACGCAGACGAAGAGAACCTATAACCGGACTCCCCATACGGCCATACCCGTCCTAAACGTATGGACGGGCTGCCGGTCAGAGCCCGGACGAGTTTTGGGCACCCAACCGGGTAACCCATAGCGGGCCAAACACCCGGGCTGGCTGACACTTCCCATATTCGGCCCATATCTAGGACAGTTATGGGGAGGTCCGGACGTGTCCGGGCACGTCCGTCACGTAGGACTGACGGATAGGGCCCACACAAGGACGCGGTGAGACCGCTGGTCCGACAGGCGCCTCCTCTGCTCCGCGTCGCGTGGCACCGCTCCCGCGTACCGCCCGAAGGAGGGAGCTGACTATTTAAGCCGGGCAGCGGCAGTAGAACCCTAGCCCGCCCCATTTCTCCCCTTTCTCCTCTCTGCCCAACTTCTACTTTCATCCGCCGCTTGCGATGTCGAGGCGTCGGCTCACCACCTACACCATGCTCACTGCGGAGCGGAGGGTGCAGCTGCTGGAGCAGATCCAAGCGAGGCGGGCTGCTTGTTTCATTGTCGGCCTTCCTCTGGATTCATCGGAGCCATCGGAGGATGAGGAGGAGGAGAAAGAGGAGGAGGAGGAGGGGGAGCAGCCATCGAAAGTGGAGCCCATGGAGGAGGAGGCGTTGCCGTGTGCGGGCTTTGCTATGGCGGACGCATAGGTGGAGTACGAGGCCACTCAAACGATGTAGATGGTGGAGCAGACCGCCATCCTTGAGTCCATCTAGGACGAGGCCTACATCAAGGCCAACCGACAGTTCATCCCGCAAGAACAGGCGGCAACGATGGCTCTGTCCACTGAACTGGACGCCGAGGCAGAGGCGGTGTGGGAGCTTCCACAGGCGCAGGAGCTTCCGCACTTGCCCGTTACCCGATGCCGGACTTGGAGATCGTCGAAATCTCCAAGGATGAGTAGTTGTACCTATGTACATATTTTATTTGCATGGGTATTGTGGATTTGAGGTATGAAGTTTGAGTTTGATGGTTATCGCATGTTTTTGGTGTGGTGTCCGGTTAAGATCCACGGACGCGTTCGGCCGGCTTTTGGGTATTGCCGTTGTAGATGCTCTAAAAACAACAACAAAAACATGTTGATAACTGATCACTTCTAATAAACACTGTTATGATCAGCAAAAGACAATCTCTGCAATTAACCAAAGATGTAGTGATAGATAGACGGACTAAGAAGGAGCTTAAGCAAGTTCTAAAATCATTCAACCAAGTAGTCTAACACAGTCAGACACTGCCAGATGAAATGCAGCAGCATATCAAGACCTACTCCCTCCATTTCAAAATAGATAATCTAACTTTATATTTATTTTGTACTAAAGTTAGTACAAAATTGAGTCATCTATTTTGGTCGGAGGGAGTAGAAAACAAGTGTCCTAGCATCCAACTAAATCAAATGAGCTAGTTCGAAGGATGAGCCATTCATTCAGCCTCCAGGCAACCAACTTAAACGGTTGGGTCAAAGCACACAGTTGATCCTATGAGACCCAAGGCTGCAGTGCTTAGAGAGGTGCTTGATCATCCGGAGAGGGCCATCACCATTGTTGCAGGGCTTCACCTCCACGCCGGTGAGGACGACGAACTCGCGCCCCATGGCCTTACAGAAGGAAACGACGCAGAAGCTACCCGCGCCCAGGCTCACCCAGGTGGCGCTTGTACGGCGACCACTTCTCCTCCGGCACGTTGAGACGATCAAAAGTATGCCGCAATGCCAGCGGCCCGGCACGGGCAGAGCGCATGGCATCGCAGTCCAGAGCACACATGCGGTGGGGGCTGTCAGCAGACAGCGCGAAAGAGAGGCCGAGCTCGGGAACATACTCCGCTCTCCCGTGGAAGGGCAGCGCCCAGTCGCCGGCATGAGTACATTCCTCAGTCGCCGTGTCGAAGGCGTAGGTGCCGACGCCGTTGAAGGATATGCATATGGTCGTGCCGTCGACGATCATGGAGGAACACGTGTCTATGTCGATGTCGACGGCTCTTCTTCCACAGGCACCATCATCGGCAAGAAACGGCGGCGGCGGGAGCCTTTCCCAGTAGAACGAATTGATGTAGTTGTGGTTCAGGCTTTCAGGTTCACAGACGGAGCTGATGTATTTCCGTTGATTGCAAAATTAATGGAAAAAGGTGTGAGCCCGGTTGGAAAAAAGGTTCACAGACGGAGAAGAGATTATTAGAAGCTGAGGACCTTGAAGGAGAAACCGACGGTGGCGGCCGGCGGCGACAGGTCGAGGACATAGAGGCAGGGACAGCCCGAATAGTGACGGTGATCGTCGGGGTCAGCTTGGGGAACCTCCATCTAGCCTCATGTGCACGAAACTGCCACCAATCACCGCCGCCGCTCATGGAGCAAGCCCGGCTAGATCAGGTCTGACCGGAGGCCAGGCCACACGTACAGCCGATCCATCCACCAGGCCCTCCATGTGATTGCCGCCAAACCAAGATCCGGCTGGCCGCAGAGCCGCCCGCCGCCGCCGCGCCGTAGGACCCGACCAGCCACGCCTCCACACGCTAGGGGCCCTGCCCCACCCCAAACCACGGGAGAGAAAGAGAGACCCCAGCCACCGCCATCTACCCCGGGGCTTAGCACGGCGGCGTCACGCGGCGGCGACTGGAGGAGAGGAGGGAGTAGATCGGGGCTCGGCGGCGGCTAGGGTAGTGGCCCCTCAAGTGGCCGGGTGCAGGAGCGACTCAGGGTGCTATCGATAGCAAAACTAGTTTGATACCGAGCTATGAATTTTGCGCATGGGCACTATCAAGACTGAATTTGTCGTTTTGTTTGTTGAAACGTTGTAGTAAATTTGTTTTCAAAAATTCCGTGGCATTATAGACACGTGTATATATAGAATAGACCGAATGAATTAAACTACTCTAGAGGATGAGTACAATGTTAAATTAAGACAGTAATAATGTTTTTGCGGAAAGGCATGAGGCCAAATATTAGCTAAAACCATCCCTTACAAGAACACCATTAATTTTTTGCGGGAATAAGAACACCATTAATAGAAAGCATACGAAATTGCAAGTCCTTAATGAAATTGGCAACATCTTTCTTCTGCATCGACCAATGGAGCACTGTGAGCAAAACTCGTTGTCGATACTGGGCCTCGTCTTATCGGAGCAGCCTTGTTTAAACCCAGGAACTTGTGTAAATCGTCATGTATATCAAAATACGTCAATCGATGACCACATTTTTAATAGATTGCCACCCCCGAAGAAGCTGACACCATGGAGGGACAAAAGATATATAATCCATCTCTGGCCAAACAGAAGAACAAAAACATACCGCGGCGCCATCCCCATCATAGGACGCCGTCAGTCATGTAGACGAAATAAAGATAAAGTGAGTCTCAATATCTGACTCTAAGTGAAGCTCCAGAGACGCCGTCTATTTTTTTTCGGAGGCAAAATATTTGCCTTATCAATTAATTAAGAAGAAAGAAATTGTCCAGTTAATTAACGGAAAACTGGGTGAAAACCGATACATATAGACCACATGTGGACTACTCATTAAGAAAAAAACTCCATGACATCACGGTCAACCCAGCAAACATACATAATACTCGCGGAATGACGTCGCAACGAAACCCTCAACGAAACCACCGAACGCCCACCAAATCCATGGAGACGAGTCAATCCAGCAATCCAGGGGCGGTGGAAGACGGTATATATAGTAAAAAAATCGATAAGAAGAAGAGAAGACTATGCATCTACATGCTGATGGACGCGAATTAGATACTGATGGATTGATTCAGCAAGAATAAATCTAGGGGACTGGATCAAATCATCAGCAAACCTAGCATGTCCCTCTACCCCGCCGTGGTGCCACTCGGCCACGAGGATGACGAAGATGCCGCCAAACCAGCACCCGAAGAAGAGGGCCAGCAGCGACAGGGCGATCAGGGCGGCGCTCGTCGACGCCGGATGGGACTCTTCCAGCAGCGCCGCAGCGTACGCGGAGACCAACATGAAGGCGACCAAGGCAAAACCCATCAGGGAAGTCAACATACGCCTGCTACACTCGTTGGGCTCCGCCTCCCCAACGTCAGGGTTCTCGACGTCGACCATCGAGCTGGAGATGTCGCCGCGCGCCTCGTCGATGATATTCCTGTATATATGTAGTTAACGCGTGCCGTGTGTGACGTGACCGTGTGTCCGTGTCTACGTGCGTGCTTGCGTACATATCTCCGGCCGTACGTGTACGCTTGATATAGTACGGTCGGCTAGACTGATTGGATTTGCAGTGTTCCGGTCGGTTTCAGGATCGAAGAGAGGACGACCACAAGCAATCCGGGGGCTTCTATTATCAATACTACTATTAGGTTGGCGACCACTAAGCGCCGGTGCGCCGGCCGAAACCTTTCGGCCGGTCGGCCCCTAGCCGCCCGATACATGCATCCACAGCCGCTCGATTGGATCCGCAATGTTTTCTTCCTTCACCACAGGAAACAAAAGAAAGCCGTCTGCTCGCATCGAGCAAGGCCGCGCCCCTCCCACTGGCAGATCGAAGTTCCCCTCCGGCTTGCCTCGCCGCCGTCGTGCAGCACGCGCCCCACGCCCCTGCTGTCAACAGTAGCCTCCCGCGCGCCCCTCGCCTGTGCTGCCCACCCTCCTGTCGAAACAAATATGTCCAGTGCTGTAGGCCTTTGCAGCTCAGCGAGTGTCCCCACCCCCACTGGTTGTAGCACCGCCGGGTGGGCGTTTCCAGCATCGCCACCAGCCATCGTCAATCCCGTCAACTGGTCATCGTTGTCGCTGGTGCAGCACCACCGCCTCGCTTGTGGTTCCAGTGGTCATCCCGCTCTGAAAAGAAGTTGTTCCAACAAAACAAATCGCTGGTTTCAACAGAATAAATAGCTGGTTCAATCCCTTCAAGCAATATTATAGATCCAACAAAAATAAAAAAGACGGGTGGTAGCACAAATCAAAGACAGTGGAAGCAAAAAACAAAACGATGGTAGCAAAATTTGGGAGTGATTCCAGCAAGAAGATGGATCCGGCAAAACAAATCAAAAATAAGGTTGTAGCAAAAAATGAAGACGGTGGTAGCAAAATTCAAAGACCGTGTGGCAAAAAATAGAGTGGTTCCAGCAAAAGGATGGATCCAGCAAAAAAAATCAAAAACAGGGATGATAGCAAAAACTAAGACGGCAGTAGCAAAAATAAAAAACCGTGGTAGCAAAACTTGGAATCGTTCCAGCATATAGATGGATCTAGCAAAAAAATCAAAAGACAAGGGATGCAACGGTTGTAGCAAAAAACAAAACCATGGTAGCAAAATTTGGGAGCGGTTCCAGCAAAAAGCACTCTAAAATGTGGATCGTAGCAAAAAAATGTTGCTGATTCCAGCAAAAATAGTAACCGGATGTAGCAAAAAATGTCGCCGACTGCAGCTCCCGCCAAGGCCGTTTCCAGCATCTCGTCCGCTAGTCCACGGTGTAGCCGCCATTCCAGCGCAGGTGGAGGCGCGTCGCTCACCGGAGCAAAATGGGGGCAGGTGGAGGCGAGGCGCTCGCCGTAGCAGCGCGGTGGGAGGTGGATGCGGCTGCTCGCTGGAGCAACGCGGTGGGAGGTGGATGCGTCCGCTTGCCAGAGCAGCACGGCACAGGTGGGTGTGGTGCTCGCCAGAGCAGCGCGGGGCAGGTGGATCCATGGATGGCGGACATCGCCGGATTACAGCAGAATCGTATTTGATTTGGGGAGGACTGAGCGAAGGGGATAAGGTAACAAGTACGGTTTTGGGGCCCACAAGGGACGTGTGGTGAGAAAAGTACGATGGACGTGGCACAAATCAAACCAAGAGATCGGACGCTACACGCGGAGCCGGCCGAAGCTTCGGCCGGTGCGCCGTGTCGAAACGTTTCCCTATTAGGTTTTGCTAATGGTCAGGTGCCTGAATTTTTTAGTATGTGACAGCCACTTTTTTTTCCTTTGACGCATCCCAAAGGTGACCCGTGTTGGTTTGGACTGCACCCTACATTCCACGTATAAACACTACTGGAATTTTCGTATACGCCGGGTGCCAGGCTCTTTGCCGAGAGCCAAACTGCGGACACTCGGCAAAGTAGCAGACGCCGCTCGGCAACAGGCGCATCTCGGCAAACACATGATATTGCAGAGAGTAGGACTCGGCAAAAAGGCAACACTCGGCAAAAGCACTATTTGCGGATATCCATGCAGTGCCTGCATGGCAACGTTTTGCCGTGTGGCACAGCCGGTGTCGGTTAACGGCACGGTCACGGTTTGACTTCTTTACCGAAAGCAGCTCTCGGAACAACCACAATTGGTGATTTAGTCCCACCTTGCCTACCTGTTTAAATAGTCTGATAGTCCAATTCCATTAAACTTCGGTGTTCATTAGTATTAATTTTATGATTCAACCGTGCCTTTATCGAGGGCCGCTCTTCGAATAGCAACGCTTCCCGAGTGTGGCTGTCGGTAAAGATATGGCTGCCATCAAACTTTAGTCCCACCTCGCCCTGAGACAAGCAACAAAACATGTTTAAATAGTGGGATAGTCCAGATGCAGTAAGCTTCGGTCTTCATTACACCCCTGTTAAGAAGATGTACCCTCACTTTGAATCTTCACCTGTTTCGGATAGAGAAGATTCAAAGTGATAGGCCATCTTCGTAATGATGGATGCCGACGCTTTTTATTAATTCAATAGTACCATCTCCGAGCTAGCCTCTAGTATCGAGAGATTTGTGCAGGAAGTGTCGGCGTCAAAACCGGCAGATCTCGGGTAGGGGGTCCCGGACTATGCGTCTAAGGTAAATGGTAACAGGAGGCAGGGGACACGATGTTTACCCAGGTTCGTGCCCTCTCGATGAAGGTAATACCCTACTTCCTGCTTGATTGATCTTGGTGATATGAGTATTACAAGAGTTGAACTACCACGAGATCGTAGAGGCTAAACCCTAGAATCTAGCGTATGATTATGATTGTTGTTTTCCTACGGACTAAACCCTCCGGTTTATATAGACACAGGAGGGGGCTAGGGTTACACAGAGTCGGTTACAGAGAAGGAGATCTACATATCCGAATTGCCAAGCTTGCCTCCCACGCAAAGGAGAGTCCCATCCGGACACGGGACGAAGTCTTCAATCTTGTATCTTCATAGTCCAGCAGTCCGGCCAAAGTATATAGTCCGGCTGTCCGAGGACCCCTTGATGTCTACTACACAACCTTCTTCTTGTAGACGTTGTTGGGCCTGCAAGTGCACAGGTTTGTAGGACAGTAGCAAATTTCCCTCAAGTGGATGACCTAAGGTTTATCAATCTGTGGGAGGCGTAGGATGAAGATGGTCTCTCTCAAGCAACCCTGCAACCAAATAACAAAGAGTCTCTCGTTTCCCCAACACACCCAATACAATGGTAAATTGTATAGGTGCACTAGTTCGGCGAAGAGATGATGATACAAGGGCAATATGGATGGTAGATATAGGTATTTGTAATCTGAAATTATAAAAACAGCAAGGTAACTAATGATAAAAGTGAGCGTAAATGGTATTGCAATGGTAGGAAACAAGGCCTAAGGTTCATACTTTCACTAGTGCAAGTTCTCTCAACAATAATAACATAATTGGATCATATAACTATCCCTCAACATGCAACAAAGAGTCACTCCAAAGCCACTAATAGCGGAGAACAAACGAAGAGATTATGGTAGGGTACGAAACCACCTCAAAGTTATTCTTTCGGATCAATCTATTCAAGAGTTCGTACTACAATAACACCTTAAGACACAAATCAACCAAAACCCTAATGTCACCTAGATACTCCATTGTCACCTCAAGTATCCATGGGCATGATTATACGATATGCATCACACAATCTCAGATTCATCTATCCAACCAACACAAAGTACTTCAAAGAGTTCCCCAAAGTTTCTACCGGAGAGTCAAGACGAAAACGTGTGCCAACCCCAATGCATAGGTTCATGGGCGGAACCCGCAAGTTGATCATCAAAACATACATCAAGTGGATCACATGATATCCCATTGTCACCACAGATAAGCACGGCAAGACATACATCAAGTGTTCTCAAATACTTAAAGATTCAATCCGATAAGATAACTTCAAAGGGAAAACTCAATTCATCACAAGAGAGTAGAGGGGGAGAAACATCATAAGATCCAACTATAATAGCAAAGCTCGCGATACATCAAGATCGTGCCATAGAGAGAACACAAGAGAGAGAGAGAGAGAGAGAGAGAGAGAGAGAGAGAGAGAGAGAGAGAGAGAGAGATCAAACACATAGCTACTGGTACATACCCTCAGCCCCGAGGGTGAACTACTCCCTCCTCGTCATGGAGAGCGCCGGGATGATGAAGATGGACACCGGTGAGGGATCCCCCCTCCAGCAGGGTGCCGGAACGGGCTCCCGAGAGGTTTTTGGTGGCTACAGAGGCTTGCAGCAGTGGAACTCCCGATCTATCTTCGTCTTTGATGTTTTTAGGGTATATGGGAATATATAGGCGAAAGAAGTCGGTCGGGGGAGCCATGAGGGGCCCACGAGACAGGGGGCGCGCCCAGGGGGTGGGCGCGCCCTCCTATCTCCTGGCCTCCTCGAAGCTTCCCTGGCTTGTACTCCAAGTCTCGCGGATCATGTTCGTTCCAAAAATCATGCTCCCGAAGGTTTCATTCCGTTTGGACTCCGTTTGATATCCCTTTTCTTTGAACTGAAACAGGCAATAAAACAACAATATGAGCTGGGCCTCCGGTTAGTAGGTTAGTCCCAAAAGTAATATAAAAGTGTATAATAAAGCCCGTAATCATTCAAAACAGATAATAAAATAGCATGAATGCTTCATAAATTATAGATACATTTGAGACGTATCACCCCTTAATCCCTGACTCCCTCAGTAGCCCCTGAACCAGGCTTCAATGAAGATGAATCCGGCGCGCAAATTGTCTTCGGCATTGCAAGGCGGGTTCCCTCTCCGAATACTCCATAGAAGATATTGAACACAAGGATCATGTCCGGCTCTGCAAAACAAATTCCACATACCACCGTAGAGAGCACAATATTCCACAAATCTAATCTGCTGACAGCTTTTTATAGCATGACATCACGCCACGGTCCGGTCATTATTCGAACCGTTTTTCACAACCAGCTACTACACGTAATGCGAGGCGGTTTCCTTGACATGTCTTGTCAAAGCAGAGATCATGTCCCCTTATCGCGGGATTCTCATCAATACGGGCATGGGTAACCCAACCGCGCCATCAATCGTGGCGCTTGGGGAATAAGCGATTTTAACGGGCAAGTGGGGAGGCGCACAGTTTCTACCGCCTTTATAAAGAGATAGGGATTCTCCTCTTTCACCCACGCCTTCTTCTTCCTTCGCTCATCCATTCTCGCACGCTCGAGCTCCAGCGCCCTAGTTCTCACCTTCTCCGTACAACTATTCCAAACATGTCCGGAGCGGGAGGCAAGTGGATGGCCTCCTCTGTCACGGAGGAGGACATTACAAAGCTCCGGGAGGCCGGATACTTGGCCGCAGACATCGCGCACCGGCTCCCGGACGCAGGGCGGACCGTTCCGACTCCGGAACCCCGTGAGAGGGTTGTGTTCCTCTCCCACTTCGTCCGCGGACTGGGATTCCCCCTTCACCCATTTGTCTGCGGGCTCATGTTTTACTATGGGCTAGATTTTCATGATCTGTCCCCTAATTTCATCCTCAACATCTCGGCGTTTATCGTCGTGTGCGAGGCCTTCCTCCGCATCAAGCCACACTTTGGCCTGTGGCTAAAGATCTTCAACGTGAAGCCAAAGATAGTGGTTTGCCAGCAAGCGGAGTGCGGAGGCGTTATGGTGGGCAAGATGCCCACGTCACCTGGCTTGAAGGCTCCTATGTGGAGACCGTGAACGGGTGGCAGTCGGGGTGGTTCTACATCACCGAGCCGCGCGACGCCAACTGGGTGGCGGCCCCCGAATTCCGATCTGCTATCCCCATGCGGCTTACTTCCCGCAAAAGGAAAGGCTTAGCCTGGGGTGAGCCGGCGGAGCTGACCAGACTCCAGAACTGCGTCAAGAATATGATAAGCAAGAAGATCAAGCTTGTCAACGTGGTCCAGGTCATGCTCTTCCACTGAATCCTCCCGTGTCAAAGGTGGGCATTTAATATGTGGGAGTTCGACCCCGCCGAACACCGGACGCTGCGAGAGCTCTTCGACACGATGTATAACGATGTCTGGAAGGTGTTGTTCAAGGCCGCCGAGGTACCTCCTCCCTTCACCGAAGATCACGGGCTTAGCACAAAGCGCCTCGCCAATCTGGTAAGTTTTCTATGTTTTACAAGATATGCCTTTCCTCAGTATGTTGGTGGGAGGAATCTAAGCCATCATACTGATTTAACAAGGCTATGTAGCGACAGCGGAGCGGATCGACTGTCCAGCTCCGTTGCCTGAAGATCCAGCAACTGATCTCCTGATAGAGATGCTGTTTCCAGCTCCCTATGAGGTGCCGAAGAAGAAAGCCAAGAAGAAGGCCACTGGGACTAGGAGAGGTCTCCGGCGCAAGGTTGTGTCGGACTCATCGTCCGAAGACACCGAGGCGCACTCCTCCAACGAAAACGAGGAGGAGGAAGAGGAAAACCACCTCCCCCAAACCGAGGGAGAAGAAAAGGAAGGCCGCCCCATCCGGGGAGGCCAAAGGGTCCAAGAAAGGGAGGACCCTCCCTCCGGACCACTCCACGACAGCCGCCTACAACGACGAGGAGTGGCTAGCCAGGGACAAGCCCCTGGAGAAGTCGTAAAGTCGTAAGTATCCGGATACCATAATACTTCTGGTATGTTTAGCTTTATGGCTTCTTATCATGTTAAGATATATTCAGGTAGTCCGTCCAAATCCCGCATCGACCTATCCTCCTCGGATGGGTCTTTGAGCTCGTCGGCAATGAACAACGATTCACTCCCGACGGCTGAAGGAAATATGCCCTAGAGGCAATAATAAAGTTATTATTTATTTCCTCATATCATGATAAATGTTTATTATTCATGCTAGAATTGTATTAACCGGAAACATAATACATGTGTGAATACATAGAAAAACTTAATGTCACTAGTATGCCTCTACTTGACTAGCTCATTAATCAATGATGGTTATGTTTCCTAACCATAGACATGTGTTGTCATTTGATTAACGGGATCACATCATTGGGAGAATGATGTGATTGACTTGACCCATTCTGTTAGCCTAGCAATTGATCGTTTAGTATGTTGCTATTGCTTTCCTCATAACTTATACAAAGTTCCTACAACTATGAGATTATGCAACTCCCGTTTACCGGAGGAACACTTTGTGTGCTACCAAATGTCACAACGTAAGTGGGTGATTATAAAGGAGCTCTACAGGTGTCTCCAAAGGTACATGTTGAGTTGGCGTATTTCGAGATTAGGTTTTGTCACTCCGATTGTCGGAGAGGTATCTCTAGGCCCCCTCGGTAATGCACATCACTATAAGCCTTGCAAGCAATGTAGCTAATGAGTTAGCTACGGAATGATGCATTACATAACGAGTAAAGAGACTTGCCGATAACGAGATTGAACTAGGTATTGGATACCGACGATCGAATCTAGGGCAAGTAACATACCGATGACAAAGGGAACAACGTATGTTGTTATGTGGTTTGACCGATAAAGATCTTCGTAGAATATGTAGGAGCCAATATGAGCATCCAGGTTCCGATATTGGTTATTGACCGAGAACAGTTCTAGGTCATGTCTACATAGTTCTCGAACCCGTAGGGTCCGCACGCTTAACGTTACGATGACAGTTTTATTATGAGTTTATAAGCTTTGATGTACCGAAGGTTGTTTGGAGTCCCGGATGTGATCACAGACATGACGAAGAGTCTCGAAATGGTCGAGACATGAAGATCAATATATTGGAAGCCTATATTTCGATATCGGAAACGTTCCGGGTGAAATCGGGATTTTACCGGAGTACCGGGGGTTACCGGAACCCCCCCGGGGGTTAATGGGCCTACATGGGCCATGAGGGAGAAGAGGAGGGCCGGCCAGGGCAGGCCGCGTATCCCCTCCCCCCTAGCCCGAATAGGACAAGGAAGGGGGGGGGGGCGCCCCCCTTTCCTCTTTCCCCTCCCCCCTTTCCTTCTCCACCAAGGCAAGAGGAGGGAGTCCTACTCCCGGTGGGAGTAGGACTCCTCCAGGCGCACCCCTAGGGGGCCGGCCGCACCTCCCCCTCCCTCCTTTGTGTACGGGGGCAGGGGGGCACCTCTGGACACACAAGTTGATCATCGTGATTGTTCCTTAGCCGTGTGCGGTGCCCCCCTCCACCATATTCCACCTCGGTCATATTGTTGTGGTGCTTAGGCGAAGCCCTGCGTCGGTAGAACATCATCATCGTCACCACACCATCATGCTGACGGAACTCATCCCCGACACCCTGCTGGATCGGAGTCCAGGGATTGTCATCGAGCTGAACGTGTGCTGAACTCGGAGGTGCCGTACGTTCGGTGCTTGGATCGGTCGGATCGTGAAGACGTACGACTACATCAACCGCATTGTCATAACGCTTTCGCTTATGGTCTACGAGGGTACGTGGACAACACTCTCCCCTCTTGTTGCTATGCATCACCATGATCTTGCGTGTGCGTAGGAAATTTTTGAAATTACTGTGTTCCCCAACAACGGCCTCCACCCCCGAACCGCAGACGACACCGAAGTGTTGTCTCAGAGGATACCGGGCCAGGGGGAGATAGTTCTGGAAGCGCCTCAAGGCGAAACCCCCGACACCGGGCTCATGGGGGGGAAGATCCCCATGGATTCTGATGAGGGGGGCGCAGCAAGCTTGGCCCCCAGCCGGATACTGCGGCGGAACCTCCCGTGGTTCCGGTTTCAGGCAGGTAGCCCCTCACCAAGGAGGGCGAGCCACCTGTGCCAATGTCCTCTGTCCATCCAGAGGCATCGGATAACTTGCTGGAAACGCTTCAAGACACTTCCATTGATGAAGAACACCATACTCTGATGAGTACGGTGATTGCGAAGGTTCAGTCCGCAAAAAGCGGATTGACCGAAGCCTGCGCCAGCCTCTTAACAGGCTTTGAGGTAAGTAATTAAATAATGAGAAAATATCACAGTATAGACAGTAGCCCCTGATGCTCTGTTTGGTGTTTGGAAAGAAAGGCCGAACAGAGGATCACATATTATTCCTAGGAGTCTAATCATATTATGTCTATGTGAATAAGCCGGCGTCGCTGCTGGCTGCCGCCGCCCTCACTGCGGAGGTCTCCGGACTGAAGCAGAACCTGGGGCGGGCCGAAGAAGAGCTCGGCCTCGTGAAGAGGCAGCTCAAAGAGAACAAAGGTGAGTGTTACCCCGTCCGTGTGTTATATGAAGGAAAAAATCGTTGATGCTAATAGAAGCATGATGAATTTTAATAGGGGCCACGACCGAAGTGGCGGCCCTTAAGAAGGCATTGTCTGAGGCCGAAGACAAAGCGGCCAAGGAGCGCACCGAGCGCGAAAAACAAGAGGCTCGGGTTGATGAGGTCCAGCAAGAGCTCCAGGATTTCATCAAAAAATTCGGGTCCTTGGAGCGTGACTCCAAGATGCAAGAGTCGGAGCTTGCGAAGGCCCGTCAGAGCGCGCAAGATGCCAAGGTCGAAGCCCAAAAGGCCCTCTAGGAGATTGAGGCAGCCAAGAAGATAGGGGCGGGTAAGGCTTTCATTATGCAAAGCAAGCATGTGAAGGATACTTTCCTTTTACTTACCCGTATTCGGAGCTCTCCAGGAGCATTGGCAGATCTGCCGCACAACATGTCTGATGCCGCAGAGTTCTACCAAGCTGAGGAAGGGAGCTTGACAGATAAGCTGTTTTGGTCCCAGTATATTGGGGCCGAACATCCGATGTCCTTGAGCGACCAGCTGAAGCAACTGGTCGAACTTCACAAGGCGGCCGAGCTGGCCTTGAAGGACCTCATAGTCCGGCAGCTACTTCGGCCTTGTCAAGCGGATGGTAAATGCCTGTCCGCGGCTTGAAGTCATTAAGCGGTTCGTCTGTATTGAAGGTGCACGCCGGGCCTTGGCCCGTGCGAAAGTGCACTGGGCGAAGATGGATGCCGAGAAGCTGGTGACAGAGGGGCCACCGAAGGGCAAGGAGCATCGCCACCCCGAACAGTACTATGACAATGTCATTAAGGGTGCCCGCCTTGTGGCGGATGAATGTGCTCAGTATGTAATATTTGAATGAATGTACTCAAGTCATCCTGTAATATGAAAATGAGTTCCTGTGCGCTATATGGCTCTTGTTAATTTAAAATATTACCTTTTGTGCGGCCGTTTATAAAATCTTGAGAGTTGGCCAGTTGTTGGCTTCTGCCTCCATGTAACTAGTACTGGGGTGTTCGAGGTAAATATAAACACTAGTAATCCAAATTTTTGGTCCTTTTAAGGAGGTGTTTAACGCAACGAACAAGGCAATCGAACTATACAACTTTATCACTCTCACTTGGCCATAGAAGTCTACAATTTTAAATTTCGGCAAAGCCCCTAGTATCCGGAAGACCGGACCCGGGGCGCTATACACGCCTAAATCAGGCAAGGCCGATTCCTCGCCTGAAGTGGAAAAAATCTTTAAGGATTTGAGACCTCTCAAACAGCGACCAGCTCTCGCCTCATCATGACAGTCAGTTTTCGGCTTTCTCTACTGAGGTGCTCGTCCGGAAGAACCGGGACACAATCGCAATAGTTCTCCCTGTGCTACCTTAGCCAATATAGTGGAACGTAAGGTACCAAAACATGGGAGCCGGGCAAACCCAACTATTGACCCAAGACATGATCCGGAGCTGATGCATATAATGCTAAAAGTTCGGGGTGCCGCACTGTCAAAAATGTTCGGACTTTTCTTGCCGTGTTATGGGGTGCACTGAAGCCCCTGGCGAGCCGGACGTACCAAAGTGTACGGGTGCAATAAATAAGCAGTAAAGAAAAGGGGTAAATAAATGTAATAGTAAGCTAACGATGTACATTATTTTTCCTTGTTATTCAAATAGTACGTCAAAGCGTACGTATACAAGTAGTGCAATAAGCAAAATAGGACTGTTTGACACATCCTGACCAGGAGCGAGCTGTGTGCGGGTATGTAAAACAGGTATAATGATCGTTATCAGAGACCACCTGAGGATTCCCTTGTACGCCAAAGCTTCTTGTCTTCTTGGCGTGTCCGTCCCGCTATGTGTCCGATAGTCGGTCTTTCGGAAGAGCCTCCCGAAGATAGGGACCTGAAAGAAAAAAGGTGCAAAGATGCGTGGGTCCTGGGGCGGTCGAACCGCATTATGGACTGTGTCATAGTCGTGCCTCCACCTATGCCCATGGTATTTTAAGTGCGTTATTATGTACACGCGGCAAAATTGTACACGCGGCACAAATTTTGCCGCCTGTCTGGGACTAGGACGGAGGCCGAATTGCTAGTCAAGCTCTGGACGTGCCGGATGATCCTGTTGCGGGGTACTCCAGACTCGCTTGACGGTGTCTGGGTTCTTTATCGCCGAATGGGCTGTTTGCCTAAGAAGGCTGTTTTGTACTTCTGCCGCAAGGGCCACCGTGTGCTCCTCCGTTCGGAGCGAGCGCTCTGTGTTTCCATTAACTGTTATAACCCCGCGAGGTCCTGGCATTTTGAGCTTGAGGTATGCATAATGCGGTACCACATTGAATCTGGCAAATGCGGTTCGTATGAGCAGTGCATGATAGCCACTGCAGAAGGGGACGATGTCGAAGATCAACTCCTCACTTCGGAAATTGTCCGGAGATCCGAAGACCACTTCTAGTGTGATTGAGCCCGTGCAACAGGCCTCCACACCGGGTATGACACCCTTGAAGGTGGTTTTTGTGGGCTTGATCCTTGAGGGGTCGATGCCCATTTTGCGCACTATATCCTGATAGAGCAGGTTCAGGCTGCTGCCACCGTCCATGAGGACTCGTGTGAGCTGGAATCCGTCGATGATGGGGTCAAGGACCAATGCGGCCGAACCGCCATGACGGATACTGGTAGGATGGTCCCTGCGATCGAAAGTGATCGGGCAAGAGGACCATGGGTTGAACTTTGGGGCGACTGGCTCCATCGCATAGACGTCCCTTAGTGCACGCTTCCGTTCCCGCTTGGGAATATGGGTTTCATATATCATATTCACCGTTTTCACCTGGGGAGGGAATTTCTTCTGTCCTCCTGTGTTCGGTGGCCGGGGCTCCTCGTCGTCATTGCTATGCAGCCCCTTTTCCTTGTTTTCAGCATTCAACTTGCCGGCCTGTTTAAACACCCAACATTCCCTGTTGGTGTGGTTGGCTGGTTTATCGGGGGTGCCGTGAATTTGACATGAGCGATCGAGTATGCGGTCCAGACTGGACGAGCCCGGATTGTTTCTTTTGAAGGGCCTTTTCTGCTGTCCGGATTTAGAGCCTCTGAATCCGGCATTGACTGTCGTGTCTTTGGTGTTGTCGCCATTGTTGCGATGCTTGTGTCTATTGCGTCGTGGCTTGCCGTTGCTATCCCTGACGTCTAAATCGCCTGAGTTTTTTGGTGTGATGTTGCTACGAGCCAACCAGCTGTCATCGCCCGCGCAAAAGTGGGTCATGAGTGTCGTGAGGGCTGCCATGGACTTTGGCTTCTCTTGGCCGAGGTGTCGGGTGAGCCATTCGTCACGGATGTTATGCTTGAAGGCTGCTAAGGCTTCGGCATCCGGACAATCGACTATTTGGTTCTTTTTTGTTAGGAACCGAGTCCAGAATTTCCTGGCTGACTCTCCGGGCTGTTGGGTTATGTGACTTAAGTCATCAGTGTCCGGTGGTCGCACGTAAGTGCCCTGGAAGTTGTCAAGGAACACGTCTTCTAGGTCCTCCCAACTGCCAATGGAACTTGCTGGCAGGCTATTTAGCCAATGTCGAGCCGATCCTTTGAGCTTAAGTGGTAGGTACTTGATGGCATGTAGGTCATTGCCGTGGGCCATGTGAATGTGCAGGAGAATAATCTTCAATCCATACCGCGGGGTCTGTTGTGCCATCATATGATTCAATGTTCACGGGTTTAAACCCTTCTAGGAATTCATGGTCCATTACTTCGTCAGTGAAGCATAGGGGGTGTGCGGCGCCTCTATGCCGGGCTACATCCCGACGTAGTTCCCATGAGTCTGGTCTGTTGTATTCGGCCCGGACGGACTTTAGTTTATTGTATCCGGCGTGACGGTCATCGTCACGCGTTGTGGCGCGCCCTCGTGATCCGTAGATCGATCTTGACTGTCCTGCTTTGTTTTCCAATACGTCTTGCAGGTCCTTCGTGTGACCCCGGGCCTTAGCATTACTATTTGATTGGCGACGGGGTGCGGTCTGGACTTCGGGCTGGTACGCCGCTCTGTGTCGGCCACGAGGTGGCCGGTCAGCCGCATCATGTGCTGGTAGTGTGGGCTTCAATGCCTCCTCCTTGAGTTGAGGTAACAACCTGTGCTTTGGGTAACTTTTAGTAGGGCGTTCGAGTCCGTATTCCTCGGCAGCCAGGACCTCAGTCCTTCTATCAGTGAGCAGGTCTTGATCAGCTTGATGCTGTTGCTGCTTTTTCTTCAGGCTTCTTGCAGTGGCTATAAGCCAGCGCTTGAAGCGCTCCTACTCGATGGGATCCTCAGGCACGATGAATTCTTCGTCGCCAAGGCTCACTTCATCTTTAGAGAGAGGCATGTAATTATCATCCTCTGATTCTCCATCTGTTACCTGTTTCTTAGGGCTAACTTGCCCATCTTCTTGCTCGGCTTGCTTGAAGTCTGGCTGGGCGGGATTGTTTTCGTCTTCGGCACCATCCGGATTGTTATCATCTCTTGTGCCGGTATCAATATTTTTGCTATGGCGGGGCTTGGAGCGGCGCCTATGACGCCGGTGCCTAGGTTGTTTCTCCAAGGGATTATCTTCAGTTGCCTCATTGCCATTGCTTTCTTTGGGGGTGTCCACCATGTATATATCATATGAAGAGGTGGCTGTCCAGCGCCCTATAGGCGGTGGTTCCTGTTCTTCTCCTGCATCGTCGTCCATACCGTCGATGTCTTCGGAGTTGAAGTCGAGCATGTCGGTTAAGTCATCGACACTGGCTATTAAGTGGGTGGTGGGTGGGGAACGAATTTCCTCGTTGTCTGCTTCCCACTCGAGCTGGACATAGTTTGGCCAAGAATCTCCTGACAAGGAGAGAGATCTTAGTGAATTTAGCATGTCACCCAAGGGTGAGTGATGAAAGATATCCGTGGACGTGAAATCCATGACTGGTGCCCAATCAGATTCGATAGGCACGGTCGTATGCGGTTCGGATCCTGTAGCCGGAGTCGAGTCCGAGGGTCCGATGATCCCGACCTCATAGGAGGTGAGGTCAGTGTTCGGATCCAAGGCCGAGGAGTGTGCGGCCTCCGTGGCGGGGTCTATCCACCCGTCCTCGGATGGCACGATCTACTCCGGATTGATTCCTGGTGCCGCTGCAGGCGTGATCTCCCGAACATTGTCCGATGGCAGATCTAAGTCATGCTCGTCGCGATCGTTCGGCGCACCTGACATGGGCTCGAATCCGTCGAAGATCAAGTCTGCGCGGATGTCGGTAGTATAGTTCAAGCTTCCAAACTTGACCTGATGGCCAGGGGTGTAGCTATCGATCTGCTCCAGATGGCCAAGTGAGTTGGCCCACAGTATGAAGTCGCTGAATACGAAGATCTGTCTGGGAAGGAAAACCTCCCCTTGGACCGCGTCGTTGAAGATGATTGAAGGATCCATCAAGCCTTATCGCGACGGCACAGTGGAACTCTCAATGAAAGCACCAATGTCGGTGTCAAAACTGGCGGATCTCGGGTAGGGGGTCCCGAACTGTGCGTCTAAGGCTAATGGTAACAGGAGGCAGGGGTCACAATGTTTACCCAGGTTCAGGCCCTCTCGATGGAGGTAATACCCTACTTCCTGCTTGATTGATCTTGACGATATGAGTATTACAAGAGTTGATCTACCACGAGATCATAGAGGCTAAACCCTAGAAGCTAGCCTATGATTATGATTGTTGTTTTCCTACGGACTAAACCCTCCGGTTTATATAGACACCGGAGGGGGCTAGGGTTACACAGAGTCGGTTACAGAGAAGGAGATCTACATATCTGAATTCCCAAGCTTGCCTCCCACGCAAAGGAGAGCCCCATCCGGACACGGGACGGAGTCTTCAATCTTGTATCTTCATAGTCCAGCAGTCCGGCCGAAGCATATAGTCCGGCTGTCCGAGGACGCTGCTATGTCTTGAGCTTGCGTTGGTTTTCCTTGAAGAGGAAAGGGTGATGCAGCAATAGTAGCGCAAGTATTTCCCTTAGTTTTTCAGAACCAAGGTATCAATCCAGTAGGAGGCTCCTCAAAAGTCCCACGCACCTACACAAACAAACAAAGAACTCGCAACCAACGCAATAAAGGGGTTGTCAATCCCTTCACAGCCACTTGCGAAAGTGAGATCTGATAGAGATAATATGATAAGATAAATATATTTTTGGTATTTTATAATATAGATTGGAAAAGTAAATATGCAAATAAAAGTAGATTGAAAGCTTATATAATAAAAGATAGACCCGAGGGCCATAGGTTTCACTAGTGGCTTCTCTCAAGATAGCATAAGTATTACGGTGGGTGAACAAATTACTGTCAAGCAATTGATAGAAAAGCGAATAATTATAAGATTATCTAGGCATGATCGTGTATATAGGCATCACGTCCGCAATAAGTAGACTGACTCCTGCCTGCATCTACTACTATTACTCCACACATCGACCGTTATCCAGCATGCATCTAGAGTATTAAGTTCATAAGAACAGAGTAATGCATTAAGAAAGATGACATGATGTAGATGGATAAACTCAAGCAATATGATATAAATCCCATCTTTTTATCCTCGATGGCAACAATACAATACGTGCCTTGCTGCCCCTGCTGTCACTGGGAAAGGACACCGCTAGATTGAACCCAAAGCTAAGCACTTCTCCTATTGCAAGAAAGATCAATCTAGTCGGCCAAACCATACTGATATTTCGAAGAGACTTGCAAAGATAACTCAATCATACATAAAAGAATTTAGATGAGATTCAAATATTTCTCATAGATAAACTTGATCATAAACCCACAATTCATCGGATCTCGACAAACACACCGCAAAAAGAGTTACATCGAATAGATCTCCACAAGAGAGGGGGAGAACATGGTATTGAGATCCAAAAAGAGTGAATAAGCCATCTAGCTAATAACTATGGACCCAAAGGTCTGTGGTAAACTACTCACAACTCATCGGAGGGGCTATGGTGTTGATGTAGAAGCCCTCCATGGTCGATTCTGTTGGTGAATGTAGTAATTTCAAAAAAATTCCTACGCACGCGCAAGATCATGGTGATGCATAGCAACGAGAGGGGAGAGTGTGTCCAGGTACCCTCGTAGACCGAAAGTGGAAGCATTAGCACAACGCGGTTGATGTAGTCGTACGTCTTCACGATCCGACCGATCAAGTACCGAACACAAGACACCTTCGAGTTCAGCACACGTTCAGCTCGATGACGTCCCTCGAACTCCGATCTAGCCGAGCTTTGAGGTTGAGTTCCATCAGCACGATGACGTGGTGACAATGATGATGTTCTACCGACACAGGGGTTTGCCTAAGCACCGCTACAATATTATCGAGGTGGACTATGGTGGAGGGGGGCACCACACACGGCTAAGAGATCCAAGGGATCAATTGTTGTGTCTATGGGGTGCCCCCTCCCCCGTATATAAAGGAGTGGAGGAGGGGGCCGGCCAAGAGGAGGAGGCGCGCCTAAGGGGGGAGTCCTACTCCCACTGGGAGTAGGACTCCTCCTTTTTCCTATTTGGAGAAGGAGAGGGAAGGAAGAGGAAGGAGGGAGGAAGGAAATGGGGGCCGGCCCCCCTCCCAATTCGGATTGGGCTTGGAAGGGGGACGCCCCCTCCCTTGCTCCTTTCCCCTCCTGTCCACTAAAGCCCATTAGGCCCATATACCCCCCGGGGGGTTCCGATAACCTCCCGGAGCTCTGGTATTGTCCCAATCTCACTCGGAACCATTACGGTGTCCAAATATAGTGGTCCAATATATCGATCTTTATGTCTCGACCATTTCGAGACTCCTCGTCATGTCCATGATCAAATCCGGGACTCCGAACTTCCTTCGGTACATCAAAACACATAAACTCATAATATAACCGTCATCTAACTTTAAGCGTGCGGACCCTACGGGTTCGAGAACTATGTACACATGACCGAGATACGTCTCCGGTCAATAACCAATAGCGGAACCTGGATGCTCATATTGGCTCCTACATATTCTACAAAGAGCATTATCAGTCAAACCGCATAACAACATACGTTGTTCCCTTTATCATCGGTATGTTAGTTGACACTACTAGGAAAATGTTTATAGATAGAAGTTTACCAGTAGCGCGTTTTTGTGACCCCACGCTACTAGTACTTACCAGTAGCGCTGTGTAGAAAACACGCTACTACTAACATATAACATCATCGTTTGTTTGCTTGGGCCGCGCTACTGTTACATGGGCCGCAGGGCAGAAACAGTAGCCAAATTAGCTGTAGCGTTTGTTCTGAAAGGGCGCTACAGCTGGTGGGCTTAGCAGTAGCATGGTGCTCCAACCAGCGCTACTACTATAGCTAAAGAAAACCGGCCCGATCGAGCACCCCCGCACCCCTCACTCTCACAATCGATCCCCTCCGCCCGACGCCGCCGTCGCGGTTAGGGTTCATCCCCGGCCGCCTCACCCCCGTCGACGGTGCCGTGCGCCGCCACCACGCGCGGTTGCCTCTCGCCTCCTCCAATGCTCCATCCCCATAAGTCCCCTCTCAATCTCCTCCTCCCTGCGCGTGCCACACTAGCTAGGCTCCAATCAATTTGACGCGGCGGCTCGCCATGTTTTGGGATTTAGGGATTGCATGGTGGCTCCGCGCTTTGATGCATGGCTCCAATCGATTTGCCACGACGGCTCGCCACTCCCCTTGCTGCCCCTACGCGGCGCTCCACCCTCTCTTTTTTTGCGGGAATGCCCTCTCTGTTAATTAGTATCACATATGGATTAATAGGATTAGTATCACATATGGATTAATAGGATTAGTATCACATATGCATCTCTAGATCCTACTGTTAATTAGTATCACATAGGGGAGAGAGTAGAGGATTTTGTTGCTCACCGAAACTTAGGAGAGAGTATAGAGAAGTAGCTAGAGAATTGTAGAGGCTTTTAGCACATATAATTGAAACTTGGGTTTCAATTCTTGGCTGCTGCCCCTGGAGGAGTGGTGGTGGCGGCGGTGCCTAGTGTTCTAGGGTTTAGAGAGGGGGCGTCCATGTCGTGCCTTTTCCGGAGAGGAGCCACGGGCGGCATCGGTTGCCGTGCCGTTTCGTGCCTCCACACGCTCAAGTTTGTCGATGGTGGTCGTAGGATCGGCTCCCCTTCTGAAATGGTGCCATGGGAGCTTTCGAGATACGCTCCTAGAGCCCTGGTGTCGTCTAGCTCGATCTGATATGACGACAACGGATGAGGGTTCACCATAGTGCTCGACCGTAGAATCATGAGCATTTTTTAGCTCTGATATGACAACAACGGTTGAGGGTTTCAATTCTTGGCTACTGCCACTAGCTTCTTTGTTGGACTGAACTTTATGTTTACTTTTTAGTTGTTATTTTGCTTGCCATGTGAACTCTAGCTATGAAAACTTTATGTTTACTTTTTGGATCGTTAATCCTTTAATCATATTGCTTTAGGGAAATGGCGCCACCACCACCACCACCACCATGTCGACGGTGCAAGTCAAGGTGCGCCAGCAGCCTTGCAACTGGCACGCTGTTTGGCATCTACTTCGAGTCTAGTTTTCTTCATGCGGCGGTAATAAATTATATGAAACTAGTAACTACTATTTTGTTTTTAGTGTTATTGGCATTAATGCATCGTGTATATATCATTTTGCTTTTTGTACACAGATCGTCCCATGCAATGTGAGGTCAGAATTCAACAATCTGACTGGAGACTCTGTGACCTTTGAGGCTCTTGGGGGCCCCTACACTATGGAGATCGAGAAAGGACGAAAGATGACACGGGTGGGAGGATATGGATGGGTCCGTTTCATTGACAACATGCGTATCACCGGTGGTGAGTTGATCAGCTTCTCCTTCAGAGCTGAAAGACTCAAGCTAGCCGTGATTTATATCAACAAAGCAGAAGATTATGAGGATGAAGAGGATGATGAGGATGATGACGACCCACTCGGTGATGCCATCGTAGCTCAAAGAATGAAGTTGAGCGAGGAGGATGTGTGCAACCTATGGGACATCATTCCGCCACGTGCTGACTTCGTCGGCGTGCCATTCGTGACCCGCCTGACAAGTACCATGGTTGATCGGCATATGATGGTATGTTGCATTTGCTGTAGTTTTTAGAGTAATTTGATGATATGCTTTATTGTTATACTTAGTGTAGAGTCCGATGATATATATGCTTAGTGAATCTTATATGCTTTATTGTTATACTTTAGTGTAGAGTCTGATCATATATATGCTTAGTGAATCTTATATGCTTATTGAATCTTATATGCTTAGTGAATATTATATGCTTTATTGTTATACTTAGTGTAGAGTCCGATGATATATATGCTTAGTGAATCTTATATGCTTAGTGAATCTTATATGCTTTATTGTTATACTTAGTGTAGAGTCCGATGATATATATACTTAGTGTAGAGTCCGATGATATATATGCTTAGTGTAGAGTCCGATGATATATATGCTTCGTGTAGAATGTGTGAGGCTACTTATTAATTGATATGTTTTTCTTATTCAGAAATTGCCAAAGAGCCTATCTGAGAGTTGTGGTATCAAGCCTGATGAAGAAGGCTTTGCTGGAATACGCCTTACCGCAAGGGGCTCCATCACCACTTGTGCGTATGGCGTGGACACGGACGGTCGCACACACTTCAACTCGGTTGGGTGGAAGAGCTCCTCGTCGGCAAGAATCTTCATGTTGGACAGGCAATCCTAATTACTATCAGGAACACCCACCGCCCAGGCTTGAGGATGATGGTCGTCATCGACATCATCTAGAACTTCATATGCATGTGTGTGGCTGTTGAACCATATATATATGCTAGTATGACTACCTAGTAGACTTATCAACTATGATCTATCCATGCATTGTTGACTACTATATGAGTTTGTGAGATTGTGTGGTTATATTAAATGTGGTACTATCGTTAATGTTTGTGAGATGGTTCTGTGAAATTAGTTTATTTGCACTGGACTTGTCTTGATTTCCATGAATATTGCACCTGATTGCTTTTTTTTTATTTCTATTTGCCTAGTTGTAGCGTGGGGAGAAAACAGGGCGCTACTACTATGTAATGATAGTAGTAGCGCTGGTGGAGGAAGCAGCACTACTAATAAGTATTTTAGCTGCAGCGCTTGTTCAAAAACGCGCTACTGTTAAATAATAGATGTAGCACCCTAGCAGTAGCGTGGGTGCCCGCGCTACTGGTATTTAAAAGACCAGCGCCACTAGTCAGCTTTTCTCTAGTAGTGTGCCCGAGATTCGATCGTCGGTATCTCAATACCTAGTTCAATCTCGTTACCGGCAAGTCTCTTTACTCGTTACGTAATGCATCATCCCATAACTAACTCATTACCTACATTTCTTGCAAGGCTTATAGTGATGTGCATTACCGACAGGGCCCAGAGATACCTCTCGGACAATTGGAGTGACAAATCCTAATCTTGAAATACGTCAACTCAACAAGTACCTTCGGAGACACCTGTGGAGCACCTTTATAATCACCCAGTTACGTTGTGACGTTTGGTAGCACACAAAGTGTTCCTTTGGTAAACGGGAGTTACATAATCTCATGGTCATAGGAACATGTATAAGTCATGAAGAAAGCTATAGCAACATACTAAACGATCAAGTGCTAAGCTAATGGAATGGGTCAAGTCAATCACATCATTCTCCTAATGATGTGACCCCGTTAATCAAATGACAACTCATGTCTATGGTTAGGAAACTTAACCATCTTTGATTCACGAGCTAGTCAAGTAGAGGCATACTAGTGACACTCTGTTTGTCTATGTATTCACACATGTATTATGTTTCCGGGTAATACAATTCTAGCATGAATAATAAACATTTATCATGATATGAGGAAATAAATAATAACTTTATTATTGCCTCTAGGGCATATTTCCTTTAGATTCCCCCTCCGGCGGAGCGCCGGCGAAGGCTCCAAGATGGGATCTCACGGATACAGAAGGTTACGGCGGTGGAACTAGGTTTTCGTGGCTTGTTCTGATGTTCTCGGGGTACATGGGTATATATAGGAGGAAGAAGTAGGTCGGTGGCCACCCGAGGGGCCCACGAGATAGGGGGGCGCGCCCTGTGGGGGTGGGCGTGCCCTCCACCCTGGTGGCCACCTCAGCTGCTTCTTGACTTGCACTCCAAGTCCTCTGGATCACGTTCATTCCAAAAATCACGCTCCCGAAGGTTTCATTGCATTTGGACTCCGTTTGATATTCCTTTTCTTCGAAATACTGAAATAGGCAAAAAAATAGCAATACGGGCTGGGACAATGATATAAATGTGTAAAGTAGGTTAGTCCCAAAAATGATATAAATGTGTAAAGTAAAGCCCATAAACATCCAAAACAGGTAATATAATAGCATGGAACAATCAAAAATTATATATACGTTGGAGACGTATCAAGCATCCCCAAGCTTAACTCCTGCTCGTCCTCGAGTAGGTAAATGATAAAAACAGAATTTTTGATGTGATATGCTACCTAGCATAATTCTCATTGTAATTTTCTTTATTGTGGCATGAATGTTCAGATCCAAATGATTCAAAATAAAAGTTCATATTGACATAAGAAATAGTAATACTTCAAGCATACTAATCAAAGCAATCATGTTTTCTCAAAATAACATGGCTAAAGAAAGTTATCCCTACAAAATCATATAGTCTGGCTGTTGCTCTATCTTCATCACATAAAGTATTTAATCATGCACAACCCCGCTGACAAGCCAATCAATTGTTTCATACTTTAGTAATTTCAAAAAAATTCAACTTTCACGCAATACAAGAGCGTGAGCCATGGACATAGCACTATATGTCGAATAGAATGGTGGTTGTGGAGAAGACAAAAAAAGGAGAAGATAGTCACACATCAACTAGGCATATCAACGGGCTATGGAGATGCCCATTAATAGATATCAATGTGAGTGAGTAGGGATTGCCATGCAACGGATGCACTAGAGCTAGAAATGTATGAAAGCTCAACAGAAGAAACTAAGTGGGTGTGCATCCAACTTGCTTGCTCACGAAGACCTAGGGCATTTTGAGGAAGCCCATCATAGGAATATACAAGCCAAGTTCTATAATGAAAAATCCCCACTAGTATATGAAAGTGACAACATAGGAGACTCTCTATCATGAAGATCATGGTGCTACTTTGAAGCACAAGTGTGGTAAAAAGGATAGTAGCATTGTCCCTTCTCTCTTTTTCTCTCATTTTTTTCATTTTTTCCTTTTTTTCTTCTTTTTTTTTCTTTCTCTTTTTTTGGCCTTTCTCTTTTTTTTTCTTTTTTTTAGTCTGAAGTCTCATCCCGACTTGTGGGGGAATCATAGTCTCAATCATTCTTTTCTCACTGGGACAATGCTCTAATAATGAAGATCATCACACTTTTATTTACTTACAACTCAAGATTACAACTCAATACTTAGAACAAGATATGACTCTATATGAATGCCTCCGGCGGTGTACCGGGATATGCAATGAATCAAGAGCGACATGTATGAAAATTATGAAGGTGGCCTTGCCACAAATATGATGTCAACTACATGATTATGCAAAGAGCAATATGACAATGATGATGAGTGTCATATAAACGGAATGATGGAAAGTTGCATGGCAATATATCTCGGAATGGCTATGGAAATGCCATAATAGGTAGGTATGGTGGCTGTTTTGAGGAAGGTATATGGTGGGTGTATGGTACCGGCGAAACTTGCGCGGCACAAGAGAGGCTAGCAATGGTGGAAGGGTGAGAGTGCGTATAATCCATGGACTCAACATTAGTCATAAGAACTCATATACTTATTGCAAAAGTCTACAAGTCATCAAAAACAAAGTATTACGCACATGCTCCTAGGGGGATAGATTGGTAGGAAAAGACCATCGCTCGTCCTCGACCGCCACTCATAAGGAAGACAGTCAATAAATAAAAGTGTGCTCCAACTTCATCACAAAGCGGTTCACCATACGTGCATGCTACGGGAATCACATACTTCAACACAAGCATTCTTTAAATTCATAATCACCCAACTAGCATGACTTTAATATCACTACCTCCATATCTCAAAACGATTATCAAGTATCAAATTGATCATAGCATCCAATTCACTTTCTATGATAGGTTTTATTATACCCAACTTGGATGCCTACCATTCTAGGACCAATTTTATAACCATAACAAATACCATGCTGTTCTAAAAGACTCTCAAAATAATATAAGTGAAGCATGAGAGATCAACAATTTCTTCAAAATTAATCCACCACCGTGCTCTAAAAGATATAAGTGAAGCACTAGAGCAAAAACTATCAAGCTCAAACGGTATAAGTGAAGCACATAGAGTATTCTAATAAATTCTAATCAAGTGGGATTCTTCCCAAAAGGTGTGTACAGCAAGGATGATTGTGGTAAACTAAAAAGCAAAGACTAATATCATACATGACGCTCCAAGCAAAACACATATCATGTGGCGAATAAAAATATAGCCCCAAGTAAAGTTACCAATGAACGAAGACGAAAGAGGGGATGCCTTCCGGGGGCATCCCCAAGCTTAGGCTTTTGGCTATTCTTGAATATCTTGGGGTACCATGGGCATCCCCAAGCTTAGGCTTTTGGCTATTCTTGAGTATCTTGGGGTACCATGGGCATACCCAAGCTTAGTCTCTTGCCACTCCTGATTCCATAGTCCATCCAATCTTTACCCAAAACTTGAAAACTTCACAACACAAAACTCAACAGGAAATCTCATAAGCTCCGTTAGTGAAAGAAAGCAAAAACACCACATAAGGTACTGTAATGAACTCATTCTTTATTTATAGTGGTGTTAAACCTACTGTATTTCAAGTTCTCTATGGTTCATACCACTTAATACTAGCCATAGATGCATCAAAATAAGCAAACAACACACGAAAAACAGAATCTGTCAAAAACAGAACAGTCTGTAGCAATCTGTAACCCACGTATACTTCTTGAACTCTAAAAATCCTACCAAAATAGAACGTCCTGGGAAATTTGTCGATTGATCTACATCAAAAAGAATCAACACAAAAGGATGTTTCTTTGATTTAACAAAACTAATTTCCTACCAAAATAGAACGTCCTGGGAAATTTGTCGATTGATCTACATCAAAAAGAATCAACACAAAAGGATGTTTCTTTGATTTAAAAAAACTAATTTCGTGCGTGCAAAGTTTCTGTTTTTCAGCAGAATCAAATTAACTATCACCATAGGTTATCCTAAAGGTTCTACTTGGCACAAACACTAATTAAAACATAAATACACATCTAAACATAAGGTATATGCAAAATTTATTAATAAACAGAAACAAAAACAAAAAACACAAATAAAATTGTGTTGCCTCCCAACTAGCGCTATCGTTTAACGCCCTTAGCTAGGCATAAAAGCGAAGATAGATCTAAGTAGTGCCATCTTTGGCACTCAATTCCTCAATAGAGCACTTATAATATTTAGGGGTTTCTACCTTTTTAGCAATGATTAAACCCTTAGGCAAGAATTCGAGAAATTCATTTGTAGCAAAAGGTTCCTTAATGATAGAGAGACAATTGGGATGAATACTCATTGATTTGAGATCCGCATTCCCCTTACTAGAAGATTCACCCTTATTTTTAGGAACATAGATAAATTTGGTTGTTTTTGTAGGAGGATTTGGAGTGTTTTTCACGGAAGAAAACACCGACCCTTAGTTGGTAATGATATCCTCAAGTTTACTGATTCTTGTAGAATCTAGATCTATTTTTTCATTGACTAAAGGTTCTTTCTCTTTAAAAAAATTCAAAGTAACTCCAACCCTAGATCCATATTGGGTAATTTGATTATGAATCTTTTTATCCAAATTTTCAATCATCTCAACAGTGGCAACTTTATTTTCAATAATTTCAAGCCTTTGCATCACATGTTCAAAGTTAAAACAGTTCCATTAACCAAAAGTGGTGGTGGGCCAAACAAATCTAACATAGCATTATATGAATCAAACGTATGGCTTCTCAAGAAATCCCCTCCAGTAACGGTATCAAGAATACATCTATTCCAAGGAGTAATGCCTACATAAAAATTGCGAAGAAGAACGGAAGTAGAAAGCTTCCTAGTAGATTTATTTTGAGCATTGCAGATTCTATGCCAAGCATCTTTTAAGTTTTCTCCCTCCCTTTGCTTAAAATTAAGAATTTCATGTTCGGGAGTAATAATGAGGATAGGAGGACTAGCCATAATGACAAGGTAAACGAGCTAACACACGAGCAAACATAAAAAGGCAAGCGAAAGAGAGACAAGAAGATTGGGAAAGAGAGGGCGAATAAAACGGCAAGGGTGAAGTGGGGGAGAGGAGAAGGAGAGGCAAATGGCAAATAATGTAAATGCGAGGGAGATGAGTTTGTGATGGGTACTTGGTATGTCTTGACTTGAGCGAAGACCTCCCTGGCAACGGTGCCAGAAATCCTTCTTGCTACGTCTTGACCTTGCGTTGGTTTTCCTTGAAGAGGAAAGGGTGATGCAACAATAGTAGCGTAAGTATTTCCCTCAGTTTTTGAGAACCAAAGTATCAATCCAATAGGAGGCTCCTAAAAAATCCCACGCACCTACACAAACAAACAAAGAACTCGCAACCAACGCAATAAAGGGGTTGTCAATCCCATCATGGCCACTTGCGAAAGTGAGATCTGATAGAGATAATATGATAAGATAAATAATTTTTTGGTATTTTATAATATAGATTGGAAAAGTAAAGATGCAAATAAAAGTAGATTGAAAGCTTATATGATAAAAGATAGACCCGGGGGCCATAGGTTTCACTAGTGGCTTCTCTTAAGATAGCATATGTATTACAGTGGGTGAACAAATTACTGTCGAGCAATTGATAGAAAAGCGAATAATTATGAGATTATCTAGGAATGATCATGTATATAGGCATCACGTCCGCAACAAGTAGACCGACTCCTGCCTGCATCTACTACTATTGCTCCACACATCGACCGCTATCCAACATGCATCTAGAGTATTAAGTTCATAAGAATGGAGTAACGCATTAAGAAAGATGACATGATGTAGAGGGATAAACTCAAGCAATATGATATAAACCCCATCTTTTTATCCTCGATGGCAACAATACAATACGTGCCTTGCTGCCCTGCTGTCACTGGGGAAGGACACCGCAAGATTAAACCCAAAGCTAAGCACTTCTCCTATTGCAAGAAAGATCAATCTAGTAGGCCAAACCAAACTGATAATTCGAAGAAACTTGCAAAGATAACTCAATCATAATAAAAAAATCAGAGGAGATTCAAATATTTGTCATAGATAAACTTGATCATAAACCCACAATTCATCGGATCTCGACAAACACACCGCAAAAAGAGTTACATTGAATAGATCTCCACAAGAGAGGGGGAGAACATGGTATTGAGATCCAAAAAGAAAGAAGAAGTCATCTAGCTAATAACTATGGACCCGAAGGTCTGTGGTAAACTACTCACAACTCATCGAAGGGGCTATGGTGTTGATGTAGAAGCCCTCCATAGTCGATTCCCCCTCCGGCGGAGCGCCGGCGAAGGCTCCAAGATGGGATCTCGCGGATATAGAAGGTTACGGCGGTGGAACTAGGTTTTCGTGGCTAGTTCTGATGTTCTCGGGGTACATGGGTACAACGGCAGAGCCAGGAATTATGCACAAGGGGGGCCGAACATTGAGCAAACTCTGAAGTTCAACACGATGTGTGGATTTTTTTTGGGGAAAATATATTTGAATGAGCCGTGCGTATGTATAGCGAAATATGCACTATTGTTACTGAGAAAGTGTTGGTAACATAAATACGTCACATAGATATCATGGAAGCAAAATATGCAATTAGATGATGATGAACTAACAATCATCAATTGAACTGCATATACATTTCTTTCTATTAAATCCAGCAATGACTACTTTCTGTAGGTTTTAAGTTGAATAAAATGCCAGAGTGAACTTTTAAAATTATTTTGAAAACAAACTAACCAATAGTTATTTATAAATTACAATGCCAGATTTTTTTTAGAGGAAACTACAACACCACCACACCAGATTTTGCCTTGTCCTTATATATCTAGCCTCGTACTACTTCTTTTTGCGATGCATAATAGGGAGAGAGAAGAGAAACTGCAGGAATAAAAAAGAGACACAGGGGAGTGTGACTCGTGTGTGTGTGTGTGTGTGTGTTGCACTTTTCAACATATCTTTCAGTGGGATCTTCTGTGAGGAACGCTATACTCTAGTTTGTCAAAATGCTGTTCGGGAGAGGGATGTACAAGCAGCCACATAGCTCTTTACATATATGATCCGACTACTCCATGCAGAGTATATCTACAAAATATTCTGCATGTTGAGGGCAGCCGTGGCCCCTGCTGGTCCCCCTGGCTCCGCCGTTGCATGGGTATATATAGGAGGAGGAAGTAAGTCAGTGGCCGCCCGAGGGGCCCATGAGATAGGTGCGCGCCCTGTAGGGGTGGGCGCGCCCTCCACCCTCGTGGCCGCCTCGGCTGCTTCTTGACTTGCACTCCAAGTCCTCTGGATCACATTCGTTCCAAAAATCACGCTCCCGGAGGTTTCATTGCATTTGGACTCCGTTTGATATTCCTTTTCTTAGAAATACTGAAATAGGCAAAAAAACAGCAATACGGGCTGGGCCTCCGGTTAGTAGGTTAGTCCCAAAATGATATAAATGTGTAAAGTAAAGCCCGTAAACATCCAAAACAGGTAATATAATAGCATGGAACAATCAAAAAATATAGATACGTGGGAGACCTATCAGACCCCTTAATCCTAGACTCCCTCAGGAAGTGCGGGTCCTGTTGCTCCATTGGCCTCGAAACTTCTCGTGCTCTCAAAGGAGGCAATCGCATGGCACATGCCATGCCCCCGCATTTTTCGGACACGCCTGCAATATTCGAGAAATTTATAGCTCTGCTAGGGCTTTTGTCGTGGGGGATGCACGATCACCAATGGGGCACGGCCGCCCCTTTGAGGTTCGGTGAGGGGGATGGTCACATTGCACAAAGAGCAGAAACGATAGGGCAGCACGGTGAGGGACAACTCTCATTTACCCAGGTTCGGGCCGCTTTGTAGCATAAAATCCTACTCCTGATTTGGTGGATTGATCATAAGGAAGACAAAGACATGAAGCACTCTAGCCCGACAAGGGTGCCTCGGGAAGAACAACTACATGCATACAAGTGTTGGGTTGTCAAAATGTTCGAACCCTTTGCTCGGTTTCCTCCAGCCTCCTTTTATAGGTTAAGTGATGCGGAGCATCCCTCGCTCATCACCATGGACGCTCCATCACCACCGCAAGCACGGAGAGAACCTATTATGAGAGCTCAAGCACGCGCCATCAAGAACGAGGTGAACTCCTTCCTCTTCGAGCTCCACTCAAATTCATTCGAGAGTCGGACTCTACCTCAAATGGAAATGTTATGCATTCTTAGGTACTTTGGAGATCGTCATGAGGAAGCACGGAGGAAGCACCAAATTCACCGGAGACCCAAAAGGAAGGAGAGGGAGAAGGACGCGAAGACGTGGAGGCTCGGGACACCCCGGGTGCCCGGACCCCATGCCTCCGGGTGCCCGGCCTCCGGCTGGGAGATGGCCCTGGTCGCCCCGGGTGCCTGGCAAGGAGACCCCCGGGTGCCCGGCCTCCCAACCTGGGAGCTGCACCGCCGCCCCGGGTGCCCGGGCCGCTACACCCGGGTGCCCGGCCCTTCCCCACCTGGCGCTGGAGATGCCCTCGGGTGCCTGGGCCGCCACTCCCCGGGTGCCCGGCCCAGCAGCCTGAGCGCTGCCCCTCCACCCCGGGTGCCCGGCCTTCTCCTGGCCGCTGGCCTAGCCGGCACCGGGTGCCCAAGCCCTCAGCCCTCGGGTGCCCGGCCCCAACGGCAGCAAGGCTGAGGTCTCTCTGACCAGACCGGGTGCCCGGTCCTCCGTGCCCCGGGTGTCCGGACCTCTCCGTATGCCTGCGTGCATTTTATGAGTTTTGATCCTTGTACCCCTCTCTTGCCCCTAATTCGTCCCTAGACTATAAGTACCCCCCACCTAGCTCATTTGGACGATAGCAAAGTATTGGATAGACAAAGAGAGAGCTTTCCTCATCTTCCTCCTTTTGGAGATCTAGACCTCCTCTTGGAGAAGCTCCTCTTGGAGATCAAGGCCTCCTCTTGGAGAAGCTCCTCTTGGAGATCAAGCCCTCCTCTTGGAGAAGATCCCTAGGGATTCAAGCCCTCATCTCCTTCATAGGACTTGGGATGAACTCTACCATGTATCTTGTTTCCCTTTGATTGTTCATGTACCTTGTGGATCTTGTGTGTTTGTTGGTCTAGTGGATGTGTGATTGGACTTGTTCTTGAGTGTTCCTCTTGTTTTCTCTCTTGTGTTCATCTTGTTCTTGGGGATTCCCCCTCCAATTCGTGAAATATTTTCACTTAGGGTTTCACCCTACAACATCTTGGTATCATGAGCCATGGTTTCTCACGAAATTGGAGCCCCCCTTCTTGTTCTCTAGCCTAATTTTGTTGTGTTCTTCCCCAAATTCGAAAATTCCCCACCAAAAATAGCCCCAAAATATTTTGTGATTTGTTAGTTTTATGAGGTTTTGTTGAATTTGATGCATGGATTTGCTTGGTTTCAAGTGGATCTAGCATTCCCCCATCCATCCCCACCTTTCCCTCCACAAAATCCACCAATTTCTCCCATTTTCCCACGAATTTCCGCCCAAATCCGACACCCCCGGGCACCCGGACCTCAAACCCCGGGCGCCTGGACCACACCCCTCCCCCGCCCACCCCCGCTGACCACCCCGGGTGCCCGCACCCCAAACCCCGGGCACACGCACCCCCGGGCTGTTTGCCTCGGACCACCCCGGGTGCCCACACCTTCCACCCCCGGGCACCCGCACCCCCAAGAATCAGTCGCGTGCACTTTATGTTTTCCCTCATAATTTTCACTCCCGAACTCCGATTTGGGTGTTCTTCGGCTCGTTAAAAAGCTAGCAACGTGCCCGAGCTGCTCATCTTGGTTTTACCACCATTTGACTTGATAATTTTTTTGGCATTTTGGCATCTTTGTCTCGGCCATCCACCATATCATCTGCAACACCACCATAACTTTCCGCAACCTAACCCATTTTTGCTCCATATAGCATTTGTGGTTGCTTGAGTGGTGACTTGAGTCTCCTAAGGTGTTTCGGCTACTTAGGGATGGTTGCTTCATCATCAACCACCACCATCACATCCGCATTGCTAACTCCAGAACCACCAACGCATTCCGCTACCACCATTTGACATTTGCCTTTGGAGATTTTGAGTTTGCGGTTTTTACCGTTTCCTTAGGTGTTTCGGCTACTTAGGGACGGGTCTACATCATCTTGGTATCTACATCAAGAACACGGCCACTCATCATCTCCACGAGGTCGTCATCGACATCGACCACTTCACCATTTTGACAACCTAACCGTAAGCAAGAACGGTAACCTCCGTATCACCTTGGTATCATGGTATCCCTTCATTGTACATTCTTGCCATTACATTGTTAACCCTTTAGCCCATTTTGCGTCACTTGCCTATTGAGACTAGCCATTGAGTATTGCCGGCAACGTTACTTGTGCACATTAGTGATCCATACCTTCCATTGCATACACCATATCATATTGGTATCATCTCGGCATCATATCATCCCTTGTGTCACAAGATTGTTCCTGCATGTACAAAATTGCTATCTTGGTTTGTGCATTTCGCATAAGTGGCCATATAAAAAAAAGAGAATAAGCTTTTAAGCAAAAAGAGAGAAAAGAGCTTGTGAGCAAGAGCCATATCATAAAACCACATTGCACATAAGATTGTCATATCTGATCATCTTGGATCATCTTGAGAAAAAGATCGGGAACATCATATACACATAGCATACTTGGGATCGAAAGCTCATACATTTTGCATCTTATAGGTTGTGCACAAGTGTCGTATCCGCCTATTGAGAAATCGTGCTAGCGTCTCTCTTGAGTTGTGCAACACGAGCGTTTTCCGTGGATTCCACATTTTGTGCTCATTCCTTGGTTGCACAACCCCATTTATCTATCCGTGTGTGTGTTTCCATGTGCCACATATTGCTATTGGTCTATTTGTTTCACTTGTGAATTTGTGAATCTTTTCCAACATTATTGACTCTTGCTAACATTTTGCATCACATTTTTGTGCCACTATCCTCACCGAGCTCCACCATAAGCTTTACTTGATAGGTGTGAGTGAACAAGTCCGGTACCAATTCCACTATTCTTTCATCTCACATTGAGTGAAACGGAATACATCCTCAACTTTGAGAAAAGGTAACTTGGTATTGTTTATCTCATTTCCTACTCACCTCTACTCGAGTCTTGTGATGGATAGGCAAGGCATTTCATCTCCGGTCTTCCACGACAAAGACAACGCGAACAACTACATCACCAAAACGTCCGTCTCCGCACTACAACGAGCAATGCAAGGCATCGACTCGCCATCGACATTCGCCAAAACAAAGCAAGGATAAGGGACTACCTCGACACCAAGTTGGACGAACAAAGGGATCAAGTACGAGACATGATGGCCAACTACAAGTCTTCTTCCCCTTCATCATATTCAAGGCAGCGATGCTCAAGTGTCCAATCTTCGGAACGTCATCGAGCTCAAGCACTACAACACCATCAAGATGAAGATGCTCGCGATGCATACACCTACAAGTCCCAAAAATCACTACATCAAGCTACGGCCAGACGTCATGAGCACAAGAGCAGACCGCGAGACAAGCACCACCAAGAAGGAGCTACGACTACTTCGACCACTTTGGCATCTTCGCCAAGTGTCATCAAGGCATCTTCACCTTTGGACGTATGGCATCTTCGCCTACCTCCGACGAGTACGCCTACATTGGCCTTCCTCCAAGGCGACGACGACGAGATGGTTGAGCATGGGATTTTCCCTTCGACCACAACGATGAATGATGACTTGAGTGACTTGTGCCACCATATAGAGAGTGAGAGTGACTTCACCACTAGCCCCATATATGATGATCTGCCACAATTCCCATGTGAGGAGAGCCACAACTCCCACCACTTGAGTGAGACCAGTGACTCCACCATATGTGACATTGAGTGCACCTACCTTGAGGGAGTGAGTGAGCCACCACCACATAGAGAGAGTGAGGTCATTTTGATTTCTAACAACTTAACCTCTACCTCTATGGTGTCTTCTCATTTGGTGCTAGGTCCCATATATGATGATGCGCCGATCCGCGACGACTTCATCCTTCCTATGGACAAGACGATGGCCATGGTGGCCTATGATGCACCCCCCACATGGTTCCATCAAGATGAAGATGATGACCACCATTTGGTCTTTGCCACCTCACCTACACCGCTTGAGTGGAATGAACAAGGTAACATAGGTGAAGGTGATGCTCTAGTCCCACTAGTGGACATCCTTGGTATTGATTGCTTGCATGATGTTGATCCACCTATTACCACGCTTCATGATAGTGTGACTTCCCCATGTAATGATTTACCCATTTATGATGAGTTTGATGATTGCGATGAGGAGTCTATTAGTTGTGATGCCATGCTACATAGGATTTCTTGTGATAATTCTCTTGGTCGCATCATGTTTGACAATCCACTTGACTTGTCATATGCTATGCATGAGATCAACCATATGTCATATTTGCAATCTCTTCATAGTGACTATGCATATTCCATCAACATAAACCCAATTTGCACATATGGCATAGACGACAAGCCCTTGGTTATTGGCATTTGTTTTCCTTGTGATGATATTGGTATGCTTCCTTTGCATCATTTATCTCATATGCCATGCCATGACCACCTAGCTTCGGATATGCATTGTTTTGGATGTTGTCAATATTCTCAATGTGATGTTTTCCTGAATGCTCATGAGGACACCCCCATAGTTTCCTCTTACATTTTAGGAGATTTTGATTCATCCTATCCATTGCATGATCCCACTACTTGTGTGCACCATATGCTCCCCATGAATAAACATGCTAGTGATGTGCCATATACTTGCATTCTCAATTTGTGTCTCCATTGTGTCATACATAACAACTATTATTTCATGATGGATGACATGTTCTTATACCATGCATCAAATTTCTTTGAGCAATGCTTATCTTGTACTAACTCACACGTGCACATACACATCATGATGGATGATGTGTACATTTATCACGAACACAATTTCTTTGGTTTGTGTCTCTTTTGTGTAGGTACCCATGAATACTTGTCAACCTCGCAATCCCATGAGTTGAAAAAACGAGCTCTCAAGAGCAACGATGACTTGGGATTCCATGGAGTGTCTTTCCCACTGCTCTCTTCGCGCAAGGACTTCGCGCATTTCTTCTACATGGCTCTCACTTGGTTATGGGTTATTTACCACTTCTCACTTTATGCCCATATTGCCATGTCCACTTTGCATGATATGCCCATTCCTATGCCTTTGCCATGCATTTGTGACCCATGCTTTGCATTACACATGATGATTGATTCTACTACATGCATGTGTATTTGCAAGCTTGGTGGAGATATTGCTTGTTATTGCCATGTTTGCTATATGCTCCATTCCTATGATGATATCTTGCTTTGCAATCGTGCTTGTGATATGCCATGTGCATTGCCTATGCCTACTCTTTGCTCGCATGACATGATTGCCATGATTTCCTCTAGTGTGTTGCATTTTCGCTCCACTAGTTTGCATGACTTGATTTCTATGCTTTCTCATGTTGCATCCAATTCTTGGATTACTTGCTCCTATCACATGTTTGGTTGCAACAATGTCATTCCTTCACATATGACATGTCCCATTGATTGCTACATGCTTGCCTTGATTGCCTCACATGACGAATAATTGCTATTTCTACTGTGTTGAGTGCCACACTATTTTCACTATACCATGTGCACATTATGATCGGATTGTCTTGCACTTACCCCATGTGTTTAGACATCGTCTCTTATTTGGTGTTGTGAATGACTCTTATGCCTACCATAGACCATTCATTGAGAGTCTTATGCATGCTTGCTATGACATTGAGGTAGATGCTTGTTCACGTGTCCCACATATTAGCACCTTTACCTCACCCTTGCATGATTGTTCCCATGCTTCTCCATGTGCTCAATTTATGTGCTTACATGCCATGCCACACCACCTTGTCACACCATATGCTATGCTTGATGACGACACTTGTTTGGTGAATCACCTCTCGAATGCTTGGTTTTTCTCTAACGCTAACCACATTTGTTTTTCCAAGTGTTTGTTGTACTTGCTAATTTTGAAGGAATCAAAAGATGGTGCGACATCTGAGAGTGACCATTTCGAGCTTGACGATGATGAGTGCTTGGTGGTTGTCCACTCCTACACGTCGACGCCATCTCTTTCCCATGGTGATGAAGATCACGATTCATGGACGGATCTCTTCCAAGGGGGGGGGGAGATGATGCGGAGCATCCCTCGCTCATCACCATGGACGCTCCATCACCACTGCAAGCATGATGAGAACGTATTACGAGAGCTCGTGCACGCACCATCGAGAACAAGGTGAACTCCTTCCTCTTCGAGCTCCACTCAAATTCATTCGAGAGTCGGACTCTACCTCAAATGGAAATGTTATGCATTCTTAGGTACTTTGGAGATCGTCATGAGGAAGCACGGAGGAAGCACCAAGTTCACCGGAGACCCAAGAGGAAGGAGAGGGAGAAGGACGCGAAGACGTGGAGGCTCGGGACACCCCGGGTGCCCGGACCCCATGCCTCCGGGTGCCCGGCCTCCGGCTGGGAGATGGCCTTGTTCGCCCCGGGTGCCCGGCCAGGAGACCCCCGGGTGCCCGGCCTCCCAACCTGGGAGCTGCACCGCCGCCCCGGGTGCCTGGGCCGCTACCCCCGGGTGCCCGACCCTTCCCCACCTAGCGCTGGAGGTGCCCCCGGGTGCCCGGGCCGCCACTCCCTAGGTGCCCGGCCCAGCAGCCTGGGCGCTGCCCCTCCACCCCGGGTGCCCGGGCCGCCACCCCCGGGTGCCCGACCTTCTTCTAGCCGCTGGCCCAGCCAGCACCGGGTGGCTGGGCCCTCAGCCCCCGAGTGCCCGGCCCCAACAGCAGCAAGGCTGAGGTCTCTCTGACCAGATCGGGTGCCCGGTCCTCCGCGCCCCGGGTGCCCGGACCTCTCCGTATGCCTGCATGCATTTTATGAGTTTTGACCCTTGTACCCCTCTCTTGCCCCTAATTCGTCCCTAGACTATAAGTACCCCCCACCTAGCTCATTTGGAGGATAGCAAAGTATTGGATAGACAAAGAGAGAGCTTTCCTCGTCTTCCTCCTTTTGGAGATCTAGACCTCCTCTTGGAGAAGCTCCTCTTGGAGATCAAGCCCTCCTCTTGGAGAAGATCCCTAGGGATTCAAGCCCTCATCTCCTTCATAGGACTTGGGATGAACTCTACCATGTATCTTGTTTCCCTTTGATTATTCATGTACCTTGTGGATCTTGTGTGTTTGTTGGTCTAGTGGATGTGTGATTGGACTTGTTCTTGAGTGTTCCTCTTGTTTTCTCTCTTGCGTTCATCTTGTTCTTGGGGATTCCCCCTCCAATTCGTGAAAGATCTTCACTTAGGGTTCCACCCTACAACATTAAGGGGTGACCACAGTGGCAAAACAGTCATTTTGGTGTGACTGGAAGCTAATAGTGCTATCATACCTAACTCTGGCAGTTAGGACAAAGTGCATTAAATCCACTGCTAGGTGTCATGCTGAGGTTGAAGCCCGGCAAGCCTGCTGCGCTACTTATCCATCTTATCCTTATTAGCGTGACACGCCATCTGGACGGGTGTTAATAAACTTAATCTTCTCTCCAGCAGGCTGCCATGTACCTGACAGGATCCACTTGGCTACCTAAGAGCTCGACACCTCACTAATAAGTGACTGGCGTATGATGAGGTGGAGCCGTGGCGTTTTGCTGAAGGTTTTGCCAGTGTGAAGCTTGCTGGGGGTTGCCTGGAGTCTTTGCTTCGACCTTGGCGGACCTTGGAGGCCTTGCCGGGGAGGGGCTTGGCCTTGGTTCCATTCCCAGTCTCGACCCCGCAAGCCTCGCCTGCCTGGCAGGGGAAACATTCCTGGAGGATCCTTTGGTCGCCTTTGTCTTCTTGATTCCCTCCTTGACCTCATGAAGAGCGGTTTCACTGGCTCGCCTTGTATCAAACATTGCTCCTTGTAGTATGACCCGTCATGCGCCTGTGCGCAAGTCTGGGCAGCGAACGCGATCGATCGCTGCACCGACAATTTCATCGCCAGAAATTGCAGATCAGCAAGGCAGCACATGAAATCATGCCCGATAGCGGCATGGAAATCCTTTGTGATATCCTTGCGGCATGCCTAGGCCTTGCACAGACAAGAGAGGGGCATGCCCTGCCACTGGGTTACCGAAAGTACCTCGGTGGCATGCCTGATGCAACAGTTGTAATCCTCAGGAAATCGTATGATAATGGAATTCCTCGAGATCTGGCATGGTGTCATCACATGGCCCGTGTAAGGTGTGGTAAAAGTTTGGTCGCGTTTCGAATAAGCATCCCCTGAGGCTGCTTGTAAACTTCACCATCCTCGAGCTAGTCTCTGGGTATCGAGAGGGACTGTGTTCGGATTGTGTAGGAAGTGTGGTTCATGTTGCTCTATTGGCCTCGAATCTTCTCGTGCTCTCAAAGGAGGCAATCACATAGCACGTACCACGCCCCTGCATTTTTCGAACACGCGTGCAATATTCGAGAAAGTTATTGCTCTCCTAGGGCTTCATCGCCTGAAATTGCAGATCAGCAAGGCGGCACATGAAATCATGCTCGGTAGTGGCATGGGAAATCCTTGGTGATGTCCTTGTGGCATGCCTTGGCCCTACACAAATGAGGAAGGGGCATGCCCTGCCAGCGGGTTATCGAAAGTACATCGGTGGCAAGCCTGATGCAACCGTTGAAATCCTCAGAAAATTGTATGACGCCGGACTTCCTCGAGAGCTGGCACGATGTCATCACATGGCCCCTATAGGGTGCAGTGAAAGTTTGGGTGCGCCTCGAATAAACATCCCCTCAGGCCGCTTGTCAATTGCACCGTCCCCCAAGCTAGTCTCTGGGTATTGAGAGGGAACGTGTCCGGTTTGTGCAGGGAGTGCGGGTCGTCTTGCAAAGATGGCCTCGAAACTTCTCGTGCTCTCAAAGAAGGTAATCGCATGGCACGTGCCCCCTCCCCCCGGGCACACATTTTTTTGACACGCGTGCAATATTCAATAAATTTATTACTCTGTTAGGGTTTCATGTCCAGAAATTGCAGATCAACAAGGCGGCACATGAAATCATGCCAGGTAGCGGCATGGGAAATCCTTTGTGATGTCCTTGCGCCAAGCCTAGGCCCTGCACAGACAAGAGAGGTGCATGCCCTACCACTGGGTTATTGAAAGTACCTCGGCAGCATGCCTGATGCAACCCTTGAAATCCTCGGTAAATCATACGGTGTCGTAATTCCTCGAGAGCTGGCACGGTGTCATCACATGGGCCTTGTAGGGTGTGGTAAAAGTTCGGGCGCATTTAGAATAATCATCCTTTGAGGCTGCTTGTAAACTGCACTATCCCCGAGCTAGTCTCTGGGTATCGAGAGGGAACGTGTTTGGTTTGTGCAGGAAATGCGGGCCCTATTGGAAAGATTGCCTCGAAACTTCTCATGCTCTCAAAGGAGGCAATCGCATGGCAGGTGCCATGCCCCCGCTATTTTCGGACACACATGCAATATTCAAGAAATTAATTGCTCTGCTAGGGTTTCATTGTGCGAAATTGCATATCAGCAAGGCGTCACATGAAATCATGCCCAGTAGCGGGATGGGAAATCCTTTGTGATGTCCTTACAGCAGCATGCCTAGGCCCTGCACAGAGGAGGGAGGCGCATGCCCTGCCATCGGGTTACCGAAAGTACCTCAGTGGCATTCCTGATGCAACCGTTGAAATTGTAGGAAAATCGTACGATGCCTGTATGTTCTCCTCGGGATGTTGATCACTCCCCCATGTATCATGTGATGCCGACATAGACGCCAGATATTCGTATGCTCCTGCACGATGTAATGTTAAGTCATGAAGAATGAGGTCGCCTCAATTAATATTGAGAATAATAAATATGAAGACACACACCTGCTAGCTGTGACAGCTGCTCTGGCTCAAACACGAAGCTTGACGAGGGACCGTGCTGCTGTGGCTGTGGAGAAAACACGAAGCTCGACGTGGGACCATAGTGTTGTGGGTGCTGCCATGTTGAACTACCGGGTTGGTCAGGAGGGGGTGGCCTGGTCGTCCGCTGATGTGCTAGACGTGGACGTGGTTGATGTCGATGCGTGGAGGGACGCGACTGCTGCTGCTGGTGCTGATCAACGTTGCTTCTGCAGGCGCACGTGATAGCCTCGTAGACAGCCCGTGTCTTGTTCTGCATTCGTTCCAAGAAGGGTTGTAGCACAGGACGGTGCTGAAGAAGAGTTCCAGACGACAGTGATTGTCCAAAGGTGGTCACGTTGTCGTAGAGTCCGTGTGTCAAGGTAGCCTACAAATTTTCATGACGATTATTAAGTATGCACGTCAAAGTATGTGACAACATTACTTAAAGAAAATATATCTTACCACGTGCTGCCTAGAGCCTGAAGTATCATAGCTCAGGTACATATCTAACGGAGTAGGGTCAGGTATCTCCTCTGGGTGAGAGTGCTCAATGATGCGTAACCATGTGCCGGTCATGTAGCGCCACAAATAGAGATTGAATTAATTGAGATCAAAATCGTGATTCTCGTGCCATATATGTGTGTTTGTTGTCTCCCATTCTGTAACATACGGCTCTAGTATAACTAGCCAGTCAGCAGTTGTCCTAGTCATGCCCTTCCTTGTCGTCCTAAAATTGTGGTGTGTGTTCAACAATTACCTAATGCTTCGAATGGAGTACTATGAAAGATAATGCAACATTGAAAAATTGGTTAATACTTGTGGATGTGTGCTGGCACCGGGTTCTCTGTAGGGGGAGGCAGCTCCAAATGCAGAAGACCGTACCTTGCTCCATGTGTGTCATGTAGCAAAGACCACCTTTCCAGAGGCTCATGCTCTATCCACTGCTGGAAGGTTTTAATCGACCTCCCAAGCCTTCTCCTAGTACCAGGTGGGTCAAAGCCTGGCAGGTCACATGGCCCAGAAGGCTCCTCCATGGCTGTTGTTTCTGTTGCCAACTGTGCAGCTACTGTTTCAACATGTGCACTCACCGCTGCATCTCTTGCAGCTTTCTTGTCCCTAACATGTCTCTGCGTGCAGACATTAAGTCTGTCACATATCAAATTGTACTTCCATAACTGGTTCTACTTGCAGAGTTTTTTGAACAGATTCATCGGGTTCTTATTTCTAAACTGCGAGAAGAAATTAGCCCCAAGATGGCGCATGCACCAATGGCTCTGCAAGTCCTGCCATGGAGCTTGTTCCTCAGGGCCTAGGTTTGTCAGTGTCCTTATCACACTGAGTATACCTGCATGCATGTCATGATCGGATGCACACATTGGGCTTCTCCTTCACAACTGATATTTTCAACTGCCTGAAGAACCATGTCCAACTTTTAATGTTCTCACTCTCCACAAAAGCAAATGCAAGTGGGACAACTTGATTTTGGCTGTCTTGACCTATGGCTGTTAGGATCTGACCCTTGTACTTGCCAGTGAGAAAAGTACCATCAACACATATCATCGGTCGGCAATGCCTGAAAGCTTCGATGCATACACCAAAAGATAAGAAGAGACGATGCAGCACCCTCATAGTTGGGAACTCTGGCATGAAGAGGTCTTGGATATCGATATAGGTGCCTAGATTCTGCTGCTGCAGTGTGTGGAGGAGCTGGATAACAGAGTCATATGCATCAAAATACGAACCAAATCTCCTCTCAAGCACCACATGCTTAGCCCTCCAAGCCTTGCCATAAGAGATTTTGTACTTGAACCCGGCAAAGACTTTTGTCTACATTACCTTCACTTCCATAGCTCTGCCCTGCACTATCTCATCGTAAAAGAACCATGCAATAAGCATCGATGAAAGGTTGGCATGATCTTGAGGGATGCAGGTAATAAGACAAGTGTGATTAACTAAGTCACTGATCACCCAACTTGTGCCATACTTAGGGAGATAGTCGTGCAGCCTGGCAGGATGATACGTCTTCGTCGTATCTATAATTTTTGATTGTTACATGCCAATATTATTCACTTTCATATACTTTTTGGCAACTTTTTATATTATTTTTGGGACTAACATATTGATCCAGTGCCCAGTGCCAGTTCCTGTCTGTTGAATGTTTTTTGTTTCGCAGAAGCCCAATATCAAACAGAGTCCAAACGGGATAAAAACGGACGGAGATTTTTTTGGAATATTTATGATTCTCTGGAAGTAAAATCAACGCGAAACGGTGTCCAGGGTGGTCACGAGGTAGGGGGGCGCGCCCTACCCCCCTAGGCGCGCCCCTGACCCTCGTGGTCCACCCGTAAGGCGGTTGATGCTCTCCTTCTGGCGCAAGAAAGCTAATTTTCAAGGAAGATCTGAGCGAAAGATTCACCCCAATCGGAGTTACGGATCTCCAGATACAAAGGAAATGGTGAAGGGGTAGAATCTGCCAATGCAGAGAACGCAGAAACAGAGAGATAGATCCAATCTCGGAGGGGCTCTCGCCCCTCCCAAGCCATGGGAGCCAAGGGCCAGAGGGGAACCCTTCTCCCATCTAGGGAGAAGGTCAAGGAAGAAGAAGAAGAAGGGGGGCTCTCTCCCCCTTGCTTCCGGTGGCGCCAGAACGCCGCCAGAGGCCATCATCATCACCACGATCTTCACCAACACTGCCGTCATCTTCACCAACATCTCCATCACCTTCCCCCTTCTATATCCAGCGGTCCACTCTCCCACAACCCGTTGTACCCTCTACTTGAACATGGTGCTTTATGCTTCATATTATTTTCCAATGATGTGTTGCCATCCTATGATGTCTGAGTAGATTCCTATTGTCCTATCGGTGATTGATGAATTGCTATGATTGGTTTGAGTTGCATGTTTTATTATTGGTGCTGTCCTATTGTTCCCTCCGTGTCACGCAAGCGTGAGGGATTCCCGCTGTAGGGTGTTGCGATATGTTCATGATTCGCTTATAGTGGGTTGGTTAGTGACTGAAACACAAACCCAAGTAAGAGGGATTGTTGCGTATGGGATAAAGGGGACTTGATTCTTTAATGCTATGGTTGGGTTTTACCTTAATGAATCTTTAGTAGTTGCGGATGCTTGCTAGAGTTCCAATCATAAGTGCATATGATCCAAGTAGAGAAAGTATGTTAGCTTATGCCTCTCCCTCAAATAGAATTGCAATAGTGATTACCGGTCTAGTAACATAGTCAGTTGCCTAGGGACAATTTCACAACTCCTACCACCACTTTTCCACACTCGCTATATTTACTTTAGTTGTGTCTTTATCTAAACAGCCCCTGGCTTTTATTTACGCGTTCTTTACTTTCTTGCAAACTTACCCGAAAACACCTACAAAGTACTTCTAGTTTCATACTTGTTCTAGGTAAAGCGAACGTCAAGCGTGCGCAGAGTTGTATCGGTGGTCGATAGAACTTGAGGGAATATTTATTCTACCTTTAGCTCCTTGTTGGGTTCGACACTCTTACTTATCGGAAACTGTTGCGATCCCCTATACTTGTGGGTTATCAAGACCTTTTTCTGACGCCATTGCCGGGGAGTCATAGCGTGGGGTGAATATTCTCGTGTGTGCTTGTTTGCTTTATCATTAAATAATTTTTATTTGTTGTTCTTAGTTGTTCTCTATCTTTAGTTATGGATATGGAACACAAAATACCAAAAAAATTAGGTGTACTTGCTACTCATGAGGATGGGGTAACTCCTAAAACCCTCGATTCTCATCATGAGAAAAATATTTTGTACTACTTTGATAATCCTGAGAAAACCCCATTCAACTTTATAATGGGAGTAATGTTGGATCAATGTGAATACTTTAGGGATTATCGCTCGACACAAAAAGGGAAACTATTATGGGATCAAATTAATATGTTGAAGTGGTATGCTTGGCAACTATGCGTGAAATATGATTATACTTGTTGCTCTAGGATGAATTCTCTGCACCTTCCCTTTTCATGCAAATTTAATGATAATAAAACCTTAGCTTCTTATGCTAATGGTATATATGATTACTATGATGTGGAACAAATAGAAGAATTTGTTGCTTTTATGGGTGCTTATGAAATTGAAGCTATGTGTAAAGAGTTCGAGGATTTTGATGATGTTGTTTATAGGTCTGAAAATTTAGCTATCCTCAAATATTTCTATGAGAATTATAAATACAATTATGAAATTGATGCACTTATTAAGAAAGTCTCCGATGTCCAAGAAGAGACTAATATTTTGCAGGTATCTATGGAAGAAGAAATCGATGAAACTATGAGCTCATTGGATGAAAGAGATGAGGAGGAGAGCGAAGAACAAAAGGAGGAAGAGAGGATTGATCACCCGTGCCCACCTTCTAATAAGAGTAACTCTTCAACTCATACATTGTTTAATTCCTCTTCGTGTTTACCGAAGGATGGTTGCTATGATGACTGTTATGATCCCTATGATTCTTTTGAAATATCCCTTTTTGATTATGCTTGCTATGCTTGTGGCCATGATGCCAATATGAATTATGCTTATGGAGATGAACTTGCTATAGTTCCTTATGTTATGAATGAAATTGTGGCTATTGCACCCACGCATGATAATCCTATTATCTTTTTGAATTCTCCCAACTACACTATATGGGAGAAGCTTGCACTTATTAAGGATTATATTGATGGGTTGCCTTTTACTACTACACATGATGATTTTGATGAATATAATATGCATGTGCTTGCTGCTACTACTTGCAATTATTATGAGAGAGGAACTATATCTCCACCTCTATGTTTCCCACACGATAAAATTGCAAGAAACTGTTTATACTATGCATTGGCCTTTACTATGTGTGCATGAATTGTTCTTTTATGACATGCCAATGCATAGGAAGAGAGTTAGACTTCGTTGTTGCATGATATATGTTACTTTGTGCTCACTGCTAAATTACAAATCATTGCTAATTAAAATTGGCTTTGATATACCTTGGGATCCGGGTGGATTCATTACTTGAGCACTATATGCCTAGCTTAATGGCTTTAAAGAAAGCGCTGCCAGGGAGACAACCCGGAAGTTTTAGAGAGTCATTTATTTCTGTTGAGTGCTTTCATATAGTTAAAAAACAAAAAAATAAAGAGGGGAACCTAAAACTTTTCAAAAAGGAAAGTGAAAGTGAGAGAGACAAGCATTGTTGAAGTGGGAGAGCTCCTTGAACTTTGTTCATGCTCACTGAAACTTTGTGAATCTTAATTACAGAAACTTTTCATCAAAAATAATTATCCCCTTGTACAATTCCATTGTATTATAAAAATAATGTGCCAAGGTTTGCCTTTAGGATGTTTACAATGCTTGTTGGTTTGTACGATGCAGGACAGAAACTTTTGCTGTAGTGCGCGATTTTACATTTTTAACTGGAACGTCAATTGGTTCTGATTTCTTTTGCACTGTCTTGCTTTACAACTTGTTTATTTTTCCTAATTTTGGTAGAATTTTTGGCTTACTAGAAGTATGGTGGTTTTTCAGATTGCTACAGACTCTTCTGTTTTTGACAGATTCTGTTTTTGATGCATAGTTTGCTTGTTTTGATGAATCTATCAATTTATATTAGTGGATTAAGCCATGGAAAAGTTATATTACAGTAGACACAATGCAAAAACAAAATATGAATTGGTTTTCTACAGTACTTAGAGTGGTAATTTGCTTTATTATACTAATGGATCTTACCGAGTTTTCTGTTGAAGTTTCGTGTGGATGTAGTGTATAATCGAGGATGTTTCGATGTGAGAAGAAGGAAGAGAGGCAAGAGCTCAAGCTTGGGGATGCCTGAGGCACCCCAAGTAAATATTCAAGGATACTCAAGCATCTAAGCTTGGGGATGCTGGGGAGGCATCCCCTCTTTCTTCAACAAGTATCGGTATGTTTCGGATTCGTTTCGTTCATGCATTATGTGCAAGTCTTGGAGTGTCTTTTGCATTTAGTTTTCATTTTTATTTTATGCGCCATGCTGGTATGAGATAGTCCTTGGTTGATTTATAGAATGCTCATTGCACCTCACTTATATCTTTTGAGTATGGCTTTATAGAATGCTTCATGTGCTTCACTTATATTATTTGAAGTTTGGATTGCCTGTTTCTCTTTATTTAGAAAACCGCCATTTGTAGAATGCTCTTTTTGCTTCACTTATATTTGTTAGAGCGTGGGCATATCTTTTGTAGAAAGAATTAAACTCTCTTGCTTCACTTATATCTATTTAGAGAGATGACAGGAGTTGGTCATTCACATGGTTAGTCATAAAATCCTACATAAACTTGTAGATCGCTGAATATGATATGTTTGATTCCTTGCAATAGTTTTGCGATATAAAGGTGGTGATATTAGAGTCATGCTAGTGGGTGGTTGTGGATTGTAGAGACACTTGTGTTGAGGTTTCCAAGTCCCGTAGCATGCACGTATGGTAACCGTTGTGTGACAAATTTGAAGCATGGGGTGTTTCTTTAATTGTCTTCCTTATGAGTGGCGGTCGGGGATGAGCAATGGTCTTTTCCTACCAATCTATCCCCCTAGGGGCATGCGTAGTAGTACTTTGCTTCGAGGGCTAATAAACTTTTGTAATAAGTATATGAGTTCTTTATGACTAATGTGAGTCCATGGATTATATGCACTCTCACCCTTCCATCATTGCTAGCCTCTTCGGTACCGTGCATTGCCCTTTCTCACCTCGAGAGTTGGTGCAAACTTCGCCGGTGCGTCCAAACCCCGTGATATGATACGCTCTATCACACATAAGCCTCATTATATCTTCCTCAAAACAGCCACCATACCTACCTATTATGGCATTTCCATAGCCATTCCGAGATATATTGCCATGCAACTTCCATCATCATCATATTCATGACTTGGGCATTCATTGTCATATTGCTTTGCATGATCGTAAGATAGCTAGCATGATGTTTTCATGGCTTGTCCATTTTGATGTCATTGCTACGCTAGATCATTGCACATCCTGGTACACCGCTGGAAGCATTCATATAGAGTCATATCTTTGTTCCAGTACCGAGTTGTAATATCGAGTTGTAAGTAAATAAAAGTGTGATGATCATCATTATAGAACATTGCCCCATAAAAAGAAAGAGGAAAGGCCAAAGAAGCCTAAATAAAAAAACGGGGTCAAAGAAGCCCACCCAAAAAATGATAAAAAGAAAAGGGGCAATGTTACTATCTCTTTTTCCGCACTTGTGCTTCAAAGTAGCACCATGTTCTTCATATAGATTGTCTCCTATGTTGTCACTTTCATATACTAGTGGGAATTTTCATTATAGAACTTGGCTTGTATATTCCAACGATGGGCTTCCTCAAATGCCCTAGGTCTTCATGAGCAAGCAAGTTGGATGCACACCCACTTAGTTTCTTTTGTTGAGCTTTCATACACTTATAGCTCTTAGTGCATCCGTTGCATGGCAATCCCTACTCCTCGCATTGACATCAATTGATGGGCATCTCCATAGCCCGTTGATTAGCCGCGTCGATGTGAGACTTTCTCCTTTTTTGTCTTCTCCACATAACCCCCATCATTATATTCTATTCCACCTATAGTGCTATATCCATGGCTTGCGCTCATGTATTGCGTGAGGGTTGAAAAAGCTGACGCGCGTTAAAAAGTATGAACCAATTGCTCGGCTTGTCATCGGGGTTGTGCATGATGGGGGCATTTTGTGTGACGAAAATGAAGCATGGCCAAACTGTATGATTTTTCAGGGATAAGCTTGCTTTGGCCTTGTTGTTTTGAAAAGACATGATTGCTTTATTGGTACGCTCGAAGTATTATTGTGTTTATGTCAAATGATAGACTATTGCTTTGAATCACTCGTGTCCTAATATTCGTGCCATGATTAGACACATGATACAGATTATGCTAGGTAGCATTCCACATCAAAAATTATTCTTTTTTATCATTTACCTACTCGAGGACGAGCAGGAATTAAGCTTGGGGATGCCATCGTATCTATAATTTTTGATTGTTCCATGCCAATATTATTCACTTTCATATACTTTTTGGCAACTTTTTATATTATTTTTGGGACTAACATATTGATCCAGTGCCCAGTGCCAGTTCCTGTCTGTTGCATGTTTTTTGTCTCGTAGAAACCCAATATCAAACGGAGTCCAAACGGGATAAAAATGGACGGAGATTTTTTTGAAATATTTATGATTTTCTGGAAGTAAAATCAACGCGAAACGGTGTCCAGGGTGGTCACAAGGTAGGGGGGCGCGCCCTACCCCCCGCCCAGGCGCGCCCCTGACCCTCGTGGTATACCCGTAAGGTGGTTGATGCTCTCCTTCTGGCGCAAGACAAGGAAGATCTGAGCGAAAGATTCACCCCAATCGGAGTTACGTATCTCCAGATATAAAGGAAACGGTGAAGGGGTAGAATCTGCCAACGCAGAGAACGCAGAAATAGAGAGATAGATCCAATCTCGGAGGGGCTCTCGCCCCTCCCAAGCCATGGGAGCCAAGGACCAGAGGGGAAACCCTTCTCCCATCTAAGGAGAAGGTCAAGGGAGAATAACAAGAAGGGGGGATCTCTCCCCCTTGCTTCCGGTGGCGTCGGAACACCGCCGGAGGCCATCATCATCACCGCGATCTTCACCAACACCACCGTCATCTTCACCAACATCTCCATCACCTTCCCCCTTCTATATCCAGCGGTCCACTCTCCCGCAACCCGTTGTACCCTCTACTTGAACATGGTGCTTTATGCTTCATATTATTTTCCAATGATGTGTTACCATCCTATGATGTCTGAGTAGATTCCTATTGTCCTATCGGTGATTGATGAATTGCTATGATTGGTTTGAGTTGCATGTTTTATTATTGGTGCTGTTCTATTGTGCCCTCCGTGTCGCGCAAGCATGAGGGATTCCCGCTGTAGGGTGTTGCAATATGTTCATGATTCGCTTATAGTGGGTTGGTGAGTGACTGAAAGACAAACCCGAGTAAGAAGGATTGTTGCGCATGGGATAAAGGGGACTTGAGGCTTTAATGCTATGGTTGGGTTTTACCTTAATGAATCTTTAGTAGTTGCGGATGCTTGCTAGAGTTCCAATCATAAGTGCATATGATCCAAGTAGAGAAAGTATGTTAGCTTATGCCTCTCGCTCAAATAGAATTGCAATAGTGATTACCGGTCTAGTAACATAGTCAGTTGCTAAAAGTACATGTAGTCACCATGTGTGGTTTTGGTAATTAGTTAATGACAATCCTTATGGACTAATGTTTGCATTGATATATACATTTGAAGATTAGTCCCATTGGAAAATGATTGAAGAATAATGGAAGAAAACTCCTTTGAAGCAACAAGTACATCGAGATGATCAAAATGGAGTTCATTGGAGTATCTTAAGGGTTGCCATGCTTAGAGCTATGGTTTGAGCCATAATGGATCACGATCTTAAAAAGGATGATTCGAATGCTGAATTCTAGGAGTGGCTCAAAGATATGATCATAATGGACTCATGTGTTGAGACATGATTGAGCAAGCTATTCAAGTGAAGAATTCAATATATCCTTCATGACGTCAAGATTAAACATGGAGTAGAGATATCGGTTGACCAAGTTGAAGCTCGGAGATTGAACTCTAAATGGTCAACACACGAGCGCAAATGATGCACCACATAAGATCTTGTGGTATGATAAGAAATTATCAATTGCACTCTGTGTACTAACCCATACTATGTGTTGTCTATGTTTTCGAGGGTTAGGTGATTCTCATGGGCTCGCATCGAGAGAGAGAGATTTCAAGTGTCTATGAGAGGATAACATCAAGTGTTGGTGATCATGGTTGATAAGGGCAAGTTCAAGATAACCATCCCGAGGGATTACATGCTTGAAGCTTGTGGATGATCACATGATGGGCAAGTGAAGATGAATACAAAGCAAGGCCTCCCATATGTGGGAGCTAATTGAAGACTTCACCAATGTCTTGCCTTCAACTTGAGCCAAGAAGAAACATAAACATCAAGCTCAAGTTAAAGGCTTGAGTCAAAGGTATTAGTTCCTTTGGCGTTAGTGTTGTGGATAGATGACCACCGAAGAAAAATATACACTCAAGAATGGTTCTCGATAGCTATGTAATATAGCTCTTTTATGTTTCTTGAGTTATAGGGATCCCGCACTATTAAGAGGGGATCAAAGGGGTTAGTGCTAGATTTGCTCAAGTCAACATCTTCTATTTCTACTTCCTCACATCATATTCCAACATAGGCATATTTCACTCCTATCCAACACAATTCCACTCATATCCTATATACCAAATAAATCCATAGCCAACTAGGTTCCCGAAAATATATGATCTAACCTTTGCATACTTTGCATCCTCCATTTTGGTTTATCTTGGGTGGTTCTCTATGTGAGGACCTGGAGCTTTTCCATAGCTTCAAAAGGAGCCCAAGATCATCAAAATTGGAGTCCGGATGAGAATGTTATGGATGTTTTACTTTTGGGGCGCCTGCAGTTTTTGTGTTGGCCGGATATCCGGGACTTAGCCCGGAAATCCGGCCGTAGATGTCCAGAACCGTGTTGAAATGTTAGTTGTGTCCTCCGGATGTCCGGCCCTTGCCCGGATGTCCGGCCCAACACAGCCACTTACTCACAAACGGCTAGTTTTCTAGGCTTGCTATATATACCCCTCTACTAATCCGGTACAGGGTTGATCAACACATTCATATGAACTCTAGGACACAAAAAGGCTCCCTCTCACTTCTCCTACACCAAATCTTAGATCTCAGAGAGGTTTGTGAGAGTTCTTGAGAGATTTTCCAATCAAGTGATAGATCCACTCCCTCTCCCTCTCTTGACCAAAGGAATTCGTGATTTGAGCAAGTCATGAGCATTTCCCCTTTGTTCTTGTTACTCTTGGAGGTTGGAGACTCCTAGGCGGTAGGAGTGCTCCGGTGAGGAATCAACTTGTGATTTGTCCCCCGGAAAGTTTGTGAGGCCGCCTCAAGGTCTACCACTAGTGGTTGAGAATCGCCTTCGTGGTGATATCTCAAGGAGAATAGGGTGAGCCTTCGTGGCGTTGGTGTGCCTTCATGGTAACATCCACCTCTCTAACGGTGACTAGCTTCCCTCCAAGGAAGTGAACATCGGGATACATCCTCGTCTCCGTGACTTTGGTTATCCCTAATCCTAACTCCTTACTTGTGGTTTACTTTGGTCATTTGACCGTGGATTCACTATATCTTGTTGTCCTCATTATATTGTGGTGGTTGATTATATTGTGTTGGCCATTTCCTTGTAGAGATTATTTAGGCCTACACTTCATATTCCGCAATTCATACTTGCTACTATTGATATACATTGTGATTAGTGTGAATTGCTAACTTGTGTTATAAACTTCCATATATTGTGATATTGCTCAAGTAAGTTTGTGTAACTTACTTGAGTTTGCTTGTATCATTCAATTCCATATATTGTGATACAATTTGTGTAAGCTTGTATTGATTACTTGTGGTTGTGTGTATTATTCATTTCCATACCTCGTGATATACACTGAGTAAGTTTGTGTGACTTACTTGTGCTTACTCATATCCTGTTGTTCTCATCTTGTTTATGCTAAGTTGTTGGTGCACTTAGTGAGCCTAGTATATTTAGGATTTGTGCTTGAAAAGTATCCGCTTAGTTTATTTCCGCATTAGGATATAGCCAAATCCATAAAAGATTTTAAAACGCCTATTCACCCCCCTCTAGGTGACATCGTGGTCCTTTCAATTGGTATCAGAGCAAGGTCTCTCCTTATTAGGCTTAACTGCCTAGAGAGTAACGATGTCGACTAGTGAACTAGTGCACGATGACACATTTTGTTTTAATGGCACAAATTACATTATGTGGAGATTACACATGCTTTGTCATTTTCAGGCCATGGGTCCAAATGCTTTGTGGATTGTGGTTGTAGGAAATTCAAATCTAAAGGATGGACAATCTCTGTCACTTGGTGATATGCATCTTGATAGTGAATCTTTAAGTATCATTCACCAAGCTATAAGCTTCGAGGTGTTCAAGTCAATCTCGTCTTGTTCGTTGGCTCATGATGCTTGGACCAAAATTGAAGATATATATGGTGGGTCCAATTGAGGGAGTCCTGGACCAGGGGGTGTCCGGATAGCCGGACTATCATCATCGGCCGGACTCCAAGACCATGAAGATACAAGATTGAAGACTTCGTCCCGTGTCCGGATGGGACTTTCCTTGGCGTGGAAGGCAAGCTTGGCGATACAGATATGTAGATCTCCTACCGTTGTAACCGACTCTGTGTAACCCTAGCCCTCTCCGATGTCTATATAAACCGGAGGGTTTTAGTCCGTAGGACGAACAACCATTACAACAATCATACTATAGGCTAGCTTCTAGGGTTTAGCCTCCTTGATCTCGTGGTAGATCTACTCTTGTACTACCCATATCATCAATATCAATCAAGCAGGAGTAGGGTTTTACCTCCATCGAGAGGGCCCGAACCTGGGTAAAAACATCGTGTCCCTTGTCTCCTGTTACCATCCGCCAGACGCACAGTTCGGGACCCCCTACCCGAGATCCGCCGGTTTTGACACCGACATTGGTGCTTTCATTGAGAGTTCCTCTGTGTCGTCACCGATAGGCTTGATGGCTTCTTCAATCAACAACAACGCAGTCCAGGGTGAGACTTTTCTCCCCGGACAGATCTTCGTGTTCGGCGGCTTTGCACTGTGGGCCAATTCGCTTGGCCATCTGGAGCAGATCGAAAGCTACGCCCCTGGCCATCAGGTCAGGTTTGGAAGCCTAAACTTCACGGCTGACATCCGCGGAGACTTGATCTTCGATGGATTCGAGCCATAGCCGAGCGCGCCGCACTGTCACGATGGGCATGATTTAGCTCTGCCACCGGACAGTACCCTGGAGGCCGCACATGAGTCCGCTCTGACCCATAGTTCGGAGCCGACCGCGCAGATCGAGGACAGGTGGCTGGACACTGCCTCGGGGGCTGCAACTTCTACGACGATGGAGCCGAATACTGACCTTGTCCTTTGCAAAGCTCGTGAGTCCGAGGTGCCGGACTCCTCGCCGGACTCCGAACCTCCTGCGCCCCTGCCAATCGAATCCGATTGGGCGCCGATCATGGAGTTCACCGCTGCGGACATCTTTCAGCACTCATCCTTTGGTGACATCCTGAATTCGCTAAAGTATCTCTCGGTATCAGGAGAGCCCTGGCCGGACTGCGGTCAGGATGGTTGGGATGCGGACGACGAAGAAATTCAGAACCCACCCACCACCCACTTTGTAGCCACTGTCGACAATTTAACCGACATGCTAGACTACGACTCCGAAGACATCGATGGTATGGACGACGATGCCGGAGACGACCAAGAACCAGCGCCTACGGGGCATTGGAAGACCACCTCTTCATACGACATATACATGGTGGACATCCTAAAGGATGGGAACGGCGAAGAAGCAGCGGAGGCAGATTCCTCTAAGAAACAGCCCAAGCACCGACGTCAGCGGCGCCGCTCTAAATCCCACGACAGCAAGAATGGAGATTCCGGCACCGGAGACAATAACACCTCAGAGAGTGCCAAAGACAACCCCCTCCAGCAGGATTCCGCACAGGAGGACGGAGAAGCCAGCCCTCAAGAGAGAGAGCGGCAGACGAGGAGATAGAGGACGATAATTACATGCCTTCCTCCGGAGACGAGGCAAGCCTCAACGACGACAAATTCGTCGTGCCCGAGGATCCCGTCGAACAAGAGCGTTTTAAACGCAGGCTAATGGCCACGGCAAACAGCCTAAAGAAAAAGCAGCAACAACTTCGAGCTGATCAAGACCTGCTGGCCGACAGATGGACCGAGGTTCTCGTGGCCGAAGAGCATGAACTCAAACGCCCCTCCAAAAGCTGCCCAAAACTCAAGTTGCTCCCCCGATTAGAGGAGGAGGCATACAAACCTTCATCACCAGCGCACAATATGGCAGACCTACCACCTCGTGGCCGCGATAGAGAGGCATCTAGGCCCTCCACCAGAACCGTACCCCGGCACCGCTCGAAAAGTGCGAAGCCATGGGGGAATGCGCCGGACTTGCGAGACATATTGGAGCACAAGGCAAGAAAATCAAGATCTATCTACGGATCACGTGGGCACCCCACGATCCACGGCGACTACCGTCACGCCGGATACAGCAACTCCGGCCGGGCCGAACACAGCAGACAAAGCTCTCTTGAGCTACGTCGTGATATTGCCCAGTATAGAGGCGCCGCACACCCACTATGCTTTATCATCAAATCCCTAAAGGGTTTAAACTCGTGAACATTGAATCCTACGATGGCACAACAGACCCCGCAGTTTGGATCGAAGATTATCTCCTTCATATCCATATGGCCCGCGGTGACGATCTCTACGCCATCAAGTATCTCCCACTTAAGCTTAAAGGACCAGCTCGGCATTGGCTTAACAGCTTGCCAGTCGAGTCAATTGTGTGTTGGGAGGACCTGGAAGCCGCATTTCTCGACAACTTCTAGGGCACATATGTGCGACCACCAGACGCCGATGACCTAAGCCACATAATTCAGCAGCCAGACGAATCAGCTAGACAGTTCTGGACACGGTTCCTAACAAAGAAAAATCAAATCGTCGACTGTCCGGATGCTGAGGCCCTCGCAGCCTTCAAACATAACATCCGCGACGAGTGGCTGGCCCGGCACCTAGGACAGGAAAATCCGAAATCCATGGCAGCCCTCACATCACTCATGACCCACTTCTGTGCGGGGGAAGACAGCTGGCTAGCCCGTAGTAACAACCTCAGCAAAAATTCTGGCAGTCCGGACAACAAGGACCGCAATGGCAGGTCGCGTCGTAACAAAAACAAACGCCGCGTTAACGGCGATAACACTGAGGATACGGCAGTCAAAGCTGGATTCAGAGGCTCTAAACCCGGTCAGCGGAAAAAGCCATTTAAACGAACTACTCCGGGTCCGTCCAATTTGGACCGAATACTCGACCGCTCCCGCCAGATACATGGCATCCCCGAAAAGCCAGCTAATCACACCAACAGGGATTGTTGGGTGTTCAAGAAGGCATGCAAGTTAATTGCCGAAAACAATGACAAGGGGCTGCATAGCGATGACGAAGAAGAGACCCGGCCGCCGAACAGTAGAGGACAGAAGGGTTTTCCCCCACAAGTGCGGACGGTAAACATGATATACGCAACCCACATACCCAAGAGGGAGTAGAAGCGTGCACTTAGGGACGTATATGCGATGGAGCCAGTCGCCCCGAAGTTCAATCCATGGTCCTCTTGCCCGATCACTTTTGATCGAAGGGACCACCCCACTAGTATCCGCCATGGCGGATTCGCCGCATTGGTTTTAGACCCAATTGTCGATGGATTTCACCTCACCAGAGTCCTGATAGACGGCAGCAGCAGCCTGAACCTGCTTTATCAGGATACAGTGTGCAAGATGGGCATAGACCCCTCAAGGATTAAACCTACAAAGACGACCTTCAAAGGCGTCATACCAGGTGTTGAGGCCAATTGCACAGGCTCAGTCACACTGGAAGTGGTCTTCGGATCACCGGATAATTTCCGAAGCGAGGAGTTAATCTTCGACATAGTCCCATTCCGCAGTGGCTATCACGCTCTGCTCGGACGAACCGCGTTTGCAAAGTTCAACGCGGTGCCGCTTTATGCATACCTTAAGCTCAAGATGCCAGGACCTCGTGGAGTCATCACGTTCAACGGAAACACTGAACACTCCCTCCGAACGGAGGAACACACAGCGGCTCTCGCGGCGGAAGTACAGAGCAACCTCTTAAGGCAATTTTCGAGTCCGGCCGTCAAACGACCGGACACGGCCAAACGCGCCCGGAGTAACATACATCAAGACCACCTGGCACGTTCCGAGCATGCGTAGCAATGCGGCCCCAACCCCAGCCCCTGCATGATTGCAAGACTAGCCCTTCGCATACATCATTACACTCTGGAGATACCATGGGCATAGGGGGAGGGGCACGACCAAGACAGGCCTAGAGTGCGGCTTAACCACACAGGGGCTCCTAAGTGCGTCGCTCTTTTTCTTTTTCTTTTTTTTCTTTCTTCCACAGGACTCCGTTCACCAGAGGCCCTGTCCGGCAGCGGACCTGCCGAACTCACGATGCAACAGCCAGGGAAGGACAATGGCTACGACGAACACTCAGGTGGTCTCCATTATGAGCATTAAATCTGTTTAATACATCATTCCACAGCCTACCCCTGGAGGGGGACATGTCTAACAGTCCAATCCCTTGCTTACCGCACTACTTGTATCATTCTGCACTCATGGCAGAATTATTCCTTGAATAAACAATGCATCACTTTTCTCTTATAATCGCATTCCTTTCTTACATATATGTTAATTTATGACATTTTGCATCCGTACACTTTGGTACGGCCGAATACACCAGGGGCTTATGTTCCCCGCATTATGGTGTGATAAGTCCGAACACTTTCACAAGTGCGGCACCCCGAACTTATAGCACTATATGCATCGGCTCCGAATCATGTCTTGGGTCAATAGTTGCGTTTGCCCGGCTCCCATGTTTTGGTACCTTATGTTCCGTTCTATCGGCTAAGGTAGCAGTGGGAGAACCACTGCGATTGCGCCCTGGTTGAGCTGGGCGAGCGCCTCAGTGGAGAAAGCTAAAACTGACCGTCATGATAAGGCGAGAGCTGGTCGCTGTTCGAGAGGTCTTTTCGAGTCCCTAAAGACTTATGCCGCTTAGAGCAAGGAACCGGCTGTGTCCGGCCCAGGCGTGGATAGCGCCCCGAACTCAGTCTTCCGAACACTAGGGGCTTCGCTGAAATTTAAAATTATAGAATTCTGTGGCTAAGTGAGAGTGTTCAAGCATTATAAGTCCGGTTGCCTTGTTCGTCGTGTTGAGCGCCTCCCTAGATGGACCCAAAAATGGGAACAAGAGCGCTCAAGTTTATCCCGAACACCCCAGCACTCGTGGCATGGGGGCTGAAGCCGACGACTTTCCATCTCTCAGATTTGATAAACGGCCGCACAGAAGGTAATATTTTAAATTAATAAGCGTTGCTTAGTGCATATGAACAAAGTTTTCAGTGCACAGGATAACACATTGCGAGTCTACTCAAATATTACATCTTTGGGGCACTCATCTGCAATCTTGCGGGCACCCTTCAGGACACTCTTATAATACATTTCGGGCGTGCGATACTCCTTGCCCGCCAGCGGCGCGTCCGTCAGAAGCTTCTCAGCATCCAGCCTGCCCCAGTGCACTTTTGCGCGGGCAAGGGCCCGACGGGCACCTTCAATACAGGCGGAGCGCTTGATGACTTCCACCCAGGGACACGCATCCACCAGCCACCGCACCAGACCGAAGTAGCTCCCAGGCATGGCCTCTTCGGGCCACAGCCGAACTATGAGGCCATTCATGGCCTGCTCGGCTACCTTGTGGAGCTCGACCAGCTGCTTCAGCTGGTCGCTAAGGGGCACCAGATGTCCGGCCTCAGCATACTGAGACCAGAAGACCTTCTCCGTTGAGCTCCCCTCCTCGGCCCGGTAGAATGCGGCAGCATCGGACACGCTGCGAGGCGGATCTGCAAACGCTCCTGGAGAGCTCCGAATTCGGGTAAGTAATAGGTAATTCACATTCACATGCTTGCTTTGCATGAAAAATGCCTTACCCGCTGCTATTTTCTTCACCGCCTCAATCTCCTGGAGGGCCTTATGGGCTTCGGCCTTCGCGGCTTTGGCACTCTCAAGAGCCGAGGCAAGCTCGGACTGTCGAGTCTTCGAGTCGCGCTCCAGACTCTCATGCTTTTCCACGAGAGCCTGGAGCTCTTGCTGCACCTCCGCCACCCGCGCCTCCTGCTTCTCTCGCTCCGCTCGTTCCGCGGCCGCATTACGCTCGGTCGTGGACACGGCCTCCTTCAGGGTCGCCACCTCGTTCGTGGACCCTGCAGTGCCCACGTTATCCTTGTTATTTCTCTGGCAACCAAAATCCTTTTCTGTAAGGTACAAATTTAATACGGTGTTACTCACCTTCTTTGTCCTCGAGCTGCTTCTTGGCAAGGCCGAGCTCGTTCTCGGACCGCTCGAGGTTCTGCTTCAAAGCATCGACCTCCGCAGTCAGTGCGGCAGAGGTCAGCAGTGCAGCCTGCAATCCCATATTGACATAATTATTAGAACTCCTGCGTATATCTTTTTAGATCCTCAGTCCGGCTTTTCTTACCAAGCACCGAACCGAGCATCAGGGGCTACTATCTATGCGGTATTACATTACATATTTTAAAATTTCTTACCTCAAAGCCTGTTAGAAGGCTGTTACAGGCTTCGGTCAACCCGCTCTTGGCGAGCTGAACCTTCTGAATCACCGCACTCATGACAGTGCGGTGTTCTTCCTCGATGGGAAGCGCTGTTGAGCGCCTCCAACAAGTTGTCCGGCACCTCCGGTTGGACGGAGGCTGCCGGTGTCACGGTCTTGCCCTTCTTACGAAGGGGCCGCCTGCCGGACTCCGGAACCACCGCGGGTTCTGGTGCGGAGTCCGGGAGGTTGCCTTGTGGCACCTCCGGAGCCTCCCCCTCCTGGCGGGTCCCCTCCTGGGATCCCACCTCGGCGTCCTCAGCGTCACGAGGGGTGGAGGCGGTCGGAATGGAATCCACATCCGACGGAGCCAAGGACCCGCTCGAGGAAGCGGGAAGATCGTCCTCGGCCGGACTACAGGTTGTATGCGGCATTAGAAGGACACCATGTGGCAAAAAAGAGAAATTATAAATCATTCAGGAATCCGGATACTTAAGATCTTGCCGGAGGCTTGGCCCTTGAGGGCCACCCCTCGTCGCCGTCGTCGGCGTTGGCGGAGCAGTCCGGAGGAAGGGTCCTTCCCCTCTTGGACCCTTCGGCCTCCCCCGTTGGGAAGCCTTCCTCTTCCTCTCTCCCCCCTCCTGGGGAGAGTCCTCTTTCTCCTCCTCGTCTTCGGGGGAGGAGTCCGCCTCGGAGCCATCGGATGATGAGTCCGATACCACCTGGCGCCGGGAAATCCTTCGGGTTCCCGTGGCCTTCTTCTTGGCCTTCTTCTCCGGCACCACGTAAAGGGCCGGAACCAGCAGCCCCGTCAAACGGGTGTCCGCTGGGTCTTCGGGAAGGGGAGCCGGACAGTTAACCTGTCCGGACGTCCTCTGCCAGTCCTGTTAAAGGCATTGGGAGTTTTAGATCCCACATAGAGTCAAACTATGAAAGAAATAAGTGTCCCATAAAGGATAGCAAAGCTTACCTCGCCGGCCGGGCGCTTCGTGCTGAATCTGCAATCTTCAGTTGCGGATGCGGGGGCTTCTCCCCCCTTGAACAGCACCCTCCAGGCAGCTTTGTACGTCGTGTCGAAGAGCCCGCTCAGGGTCCGGTGCTGCGCCGGATCGAACTCCCACAAATTGAAGGCCCGTTGCTGGCAGGGGAGAATCCGGCGGACGAGCATGACCTAGATCACGTTGACAATCTTGAGCTTCTTGTTCACCAGGGTCTGGAGACAGGACTGGAGACCGGTCAGCTCCTCCGAACTACCCCATAGCAAGCCCTTCTCTTTCCAGGAGGTGAGCTGCATAGGGGTACCATATCTGAACTCGGGGGCTGCCGCCCATTTAGGGTCACGCGGCTCGGTGATGTAGAACCACCCCGATTTCCACCCTTTGACGGACTCCACGAAGGCACCCTCGAGCCAGATGACATTGGGCATTTTTCCCACCATGGCGCCTCCGCACTCCGCTTGGACGCCCTTCACTACCTTCGGCTTGACATTGAAGGTTTTTAGCCACAAGCCGAAGTGGGGCTGGATGCAGAGGAAGGCCTCGCACACGACGATAAACGCCGAGATGTTGAGGATGAAGTTTGGCGCCAGATCATGGAAGTCCAGGCCGTAGTAGTACATGAGCCCCCGGACGAAGGGATGAAGTGGGAAGCCCAGTCCGCGGAGGAAGTGGGGAAGAAATACGACCCTCTCATGAGGCCTGGGGGTGGGGATGAGCTGCCCCTCGTCGGGCAGCCGGTGCGCGATGTCGCTGGATAGGTATCCGGCACCGCGCAGCTTCTCGATGTGCCCCTCCGTAATGGAGGAGGCCATCCACTTGCCTCCCGCTCCGGACATGGCTGGAGAAGGTTGAGACGAGATGTGCGGACTTGGGCGTTGGAGCTCGAGTGCGCGGAGATGGATAAGCAAAGGAGGAAGAAGGTGTAGGTAAAAAAGGTGGATCCTTATCCCCTATATATGGGCGGACGAAGACTATGCGTCCCCACCGGCCTGGTAAAACTCGCTTATCTCCCAAGCGCCACAATCAATGGCGCGGTTGGGTTACCCACGTCCGTATTGATGAGAATCCCGGAATAAGGGGAACACGATCTCTGCTTCGACAAGACGTGCCAAGGAAACCGCTCCGCTAAACGCGCTGAGGTGGTATAATAAAAACGATTCAAGCAAAGTCTTGGTGGTGGCGTGACGTCATGCCACAAAACACGTCAGCAGATTGAACTTGTGTACATATTATTCTCTCTACGGTGGTATGTGGAATTTATTTTGCAGAGCCGGACACTATCCTGGTGTCCACAATCTTCTATGAATTATTAGGAGGAGGAACCCGCCTTGCAATGCCGAACAATATGCGCGCCGGACTCATCGTCATTGAAGCCTGGTTCAGGGGCTACTGAGGGAGTCCTGGACTAGGGGGTGTCCGGATAGCCAGACTGTCATCATCGGCCGGACTCCAAGACCATGAAGATACAAGATTGAAGACTTCGTCCCGTGTCCGGATGGGACTTTCCTTGGCGTGGAAGGCAAGCTTGGCGATACGGATATGTAGATCTCCTACCATTGTAACCGACTCTGTGTAACCCTAGCCCTCTCCGGTGTCTATATAAACCGGAGGGTTTTAGTCCGTAGGACGAACAACCATTACAACAATCACACCATAGGCTAGCTTCTAGGGTTTAGCCTCCTTGATCTCGTGGTAGATCTACTCTTGTACTACCCATCATCAATATCAATCAAGCAGGAGTAGGGTTTTACCTCCATCGAGAGGGCCCGAACCTGGGTAAAAACATCGTGTCCATTGTCTCCTGTTACCATCCGCCTAGACGCACAGTTCGGGACCCCCTACCCGAGATCCGCCGGTTTTGACACCGACACCAATCTTCATGAAGACAATATTCTTTTTGGGGAGTTAATGGAGGAGTTCTCCACATTTTTAAATCATGAAGAGCTCTCTATTGCTTCCACCTCCGATTACTTGCATACCTCAACATCTTTCATTTCACCAACATGTGGCATACCACAAGGTAATGACATGGTGAATGAAGAAATATCCTGTAATGATGGTGTTAAGCTCATTTGTGATGATATGCTTGATTTCCCATGTTGCCATGATAGAAATGTTTTGGTTTCCTCTAGTTTTTCTATGACTAACCATGTAGAGGAAATCAAGAAAGATGAGGCATGCTTGATTGATGAAGAACCCTCATCTCCAAAATAATCATCATCAACCCCTTTTGTTCACATGTGCCTCATGGCAAGAGGTAATGACGAGGTATCATCTTCTCTTAGTGATAATGATGATAGTTGTAATGAGGAAGATGATGAAGTCTTGACTCAAAATCTCTATGATATTGCGAAAACTCTTTGTAGAGCTAAAAATAACACTTATAAAAGGCTCCAAGATGTTCTTGCTTGCTTTCAAAAACGTAATGACTTATTTCTTTACGAGCAAGAAAAAAGTGAACAACTTGAACATGAACTTGCTATGGCTCATCAATGTCTTAGTGACTTGAGGTCTTTAAAAGAAGAGATTGAAGTTACTCATTGTAAACTTAAAGAGGATTTTGAGCACCTTGACCTTGACTAAAAGAAGGTCAGAGGAGAGCTCACCAAACTCTCTAAGTCTCATGAGGAACTTCAAGCTACTCATGCGGAGACTCTAGCTTCTACATGCTACTTTCATATTGATAATGATGCTTGTGCTACTAACTCTATCTTGTGTGAAGCATCGATATTAAAAGAAAATGTTGAGCTAAGGACTCAACTTGATTTGCTAACTAGCAATTATGGAAAATTGGGAGAAAGTCATAAAAAGCTCTTAGGCACTCATGAGGATCTTCTAATCTCTCATGATGAGTTAAAGTTAGCTCATGAGGCTATGGTCACCAAGGTAAAATCATGTGAGTCTCATGTGGATATTAGCACATCTTCTACTTGAAATGCCTTATTGTCATGTGCTAGTCCTTGCAATTCCTCTCTACATGATATTGGTACATCTTGTAATAAATTGCTCACCATGCCTTGTTTCTCTAACAATGAAGCTTCTACTTCATCTAGTTCTTTTGTTAATACTAACCTTGTAGAGGAAAATAAAGAGCTCAAGGCCCAAGTCACTAGTTTGAAGAAAGACTTGGAAAAATGTTGTGATAATATCTTGAGTGTGCAAAAGGACCCTCAAGACAAAATAGGACTTGATTTGATCTCCAACAAGAAGAAGTCCAAGAACAAGAAGAAGGGACAAGATCAAGTCAAGAATTCGGCCAACATTACTTGCTTCAAGTGCAAGAATGTTGGACACCATGTGAGATCTTGTCCATTAAAGAAGAAGGCTTCAAATGTGAAGCATCAAGGGAAGTGGCCTCAAGTTCAATATCAAGATAATTAAAGGCCTCTTCCCATGCCTAACCAAGATAATCCTCTCCAAGTTGAAAAGGTAAAGAAGAAGAGAAAGGGGAGCACATGTTGCTATATTTGCCGTAAGAAGGGACACATAGCTTCATCTTGTCCCAACGGTAACATATCTAAGCCTCCTATAGTCAATAATCATTATTCGCTAAGGAAGGATATTGTTGGCAATGTGTTTGCCAAGTTTGTGGGTTCCCAAAGAAGTTTGAAAGTGGACAAGACCATTTGGGTTGCCAAGCCTATTGTTACTAACTTCTTAGGACCCAACTTGGTTGGGGACCATCAAGCTCAAACTTGATCAATAGGTGTGTGGAGGGCATTGGAGACTTGGCTACTTCATGAAGAAAAACTATTTTCACCATATGTTATGGTTAATGCCAAGTCAAGTGGATTATCATCATATCTATCAATCCAATGCTCCTCTTTGCGGTAACTTGTACTTGCATTGTTTACATTGAAAGTTACTATGTCCCTTGCATGTTTAGGTTTTGTACCTAGCATGTGCTTTTATAGTTGTGCTTTCTAGTATGCTTGATTTGTGTTATCTAGCATGTATAGGTCGCAATGCACTTCATATATTTGTGCGTGTGTGGTTTCAAGCCTTTATTGCTTCATTAGTTGAATCTTCCTTGGCTGGATCATGACATTATGGGGGAGTGCTATGTTTCACGGATATCACAAACCTTAAATGTGTATGTATGTGGGATACCACCTAGTATTGTTAGTGCAATATTATCTAGTTACTATGTGGTATGTAAAGCTCATTTGAAACTCAAATTCTCATCCATTAATTATCCTTAGTTGGGTTTCATTTGCCTCTTGTGGATAATACATGGATCATCATATTATGGGGGAGGAATATGCTTTGTGCATACCACAATCCTTGTTAACATGAACAATTGAGTGATGCCACATAGAATTTATATTTGAGATTATCTTATATCTCTGTGGCATGCAATGTCTTGTTTACGTATGGCATTCTTGTGCGGTTTTGCCCATGGTTATCTTTAAAATCATATTTGGAAAATCATTTGATTAATGCTATTCCAATTATTGCTTTACATGATGATCTATCTAGTTGGAATGTTAATATTATGCTATCCAAGCATTGTGGTTATTTCTAAACTCTCATGTTATGCTTGTGTTAGTATAGATGATCATGTACTTATTTGGTTTCTACACCGAATGATAACCCGAAATACCATTTTTTTTCGAATTCATCTTATTTCTCTATATGAGAGTTTGTTATCTCATTGTTTATAGTGTCCTATATCTACTTGAGTGGGATATTCCTATGAGTATGTGTGCAATGCATATCTTATATGCTCATTGTTTCTTTTTCCTTGGTTCATATGTTGAACTTTGTGTGCTATCATATGTTGATTTGTAACTTTGATTCATTTTGGACAACATGAATGACTAGTGATGTTATTGGAAGTATTAACTGTTATGTGGTCATTTGTCCAATTTGTATCTCCCTGGATTTTGGTAGGCTTGTGCATGCATATTTACTATGTGTAAATTCACATGCCTTGTTTGCCTTATTTGATCCAATATATACGTATATGGTAAATCCATCAAATTCTTAATAGCTATGATGTGCATGAAATTCAAATTCATATCAATAGGCACATATTTAAGTGGTTTTACCCTATGCGTTGTAGTTATGCTAACTACTTCGGACCCAATAAGTTTGGGGACCATATTGTACTTAAAATGTTTTAGGTACATTTGAGAAGCATTGGGTGCTTAGCTTATTCATGAAGGTGGTGGCACTATGAGGAAATTAGAGCCAAGCTTGGACATTTTATTGATCTACAACTTCATACCAATGCTATCTCGGTAACAAGTATTGACGTCATGCATATATATAGAAATGAGGTCAAGCTTGTGTTGGTTGCATCATGGCATGAATTTCTTGACTCGTTCCTGTGATACTTGTTTCCTTTCTCAAAGCATCCCAACAATGATCTCTTGTTGCTAGTTGTGATGTCTTTGATGGTTGTGTGTTTGGAGTTCATTAAAATACAATAAGATTATATTAAGCCATGTGCCATGCTTTCAAGCAAAGATCTCATTGGTATATTTTATGACTCCCATTTTGATATCTTATTCCTTCCTTTTGTAAGTATTTTATGTGTACATCCTTCTTTGTGGATATCATCTACCTAGTATCTTATACACGTGAGAGAAGTTACATCTCTAGTTGATATCCCTATTCTTTCATGTCCACCATTTCATTCACTTTTTATATCTTTTTGGTGGCTCCATGGAAGCATTTGTTGAATGAGTGCATGTCTAACCTCTTTGCATCTTTGTGCACTCGTGTTTGGTGAAGATTGTTGTCCTCATGCTTGTCTTGACAAGCCTATTATTTCCTATCTTCATCATGGGTTATCACAAGATTTGATTTTTAGTTTGCTATTAGTGAGCTTGTGAACCCATTTCTTGATGTGTGTGTGACCTTCTCAACTTCGTGTGTGTGGGAAAGGACATGTCTTGCACCTTGTATCTCATTTACTCAAGGCTGTGTTGATGCTTAATTCTCATCCTTATACTAGTCTTCTCAAGTGCTTTGACGTGACTCACACACATCATTTTGGTTGTGTCTATTCTTAGGTTGCCTCATGTACATGTTGCTCAACCATATGTTTGTTGCAAATGCTAGGCTTCTTTTCTTATCTATGTTTGCTTGCAATTGTTGTGTGTTCCTATTGATTTTGGGGGAGTGATGATTCTATTTTGTGCACTTGTACCCAAATAAAAAAAGTCTAAATTGTGCACATATCATGGGGAGATTCTCTATTTTCCTTAGAACACTCCTTTACCCAAATCGTAATATTCTTTTATCCTTTTGGCTCGTCGGATCTTTTGATTGCTTGCTTCACTTTGTGTTATGCAAATGAGATCAATTTGTGCCATGAGCTTTGTGCCATGTACCTTGCTATTATGACTAGGCTCAAGTTGTATAATAGTGGATTCACCTGTGGATATCATGTTCTTATCAATTGCAACCTTTCTTTTTGTGTATATGAGTTTCTTTATGGATACATATCATGATTATTATTGGCCACATAGAAATTTTTATACATGAAAAAGTTCATATCTTCGTATCTGATTCCATTATATAGATTCCGAGCTCCTTTAATTGTTCATCATTGAATATGTGCATTTTTTTCACTCACATGTTGTGATATGCACACATCAAGGAAAAACTCATACTATATTGGTCTGCTAGATGTTTTGTCTTGCATTTTGGCATTTGGTGCCAATGGGGGAGAAGTTTAGAGGGTTTAAGATGAATATCTTTTATAGTTCTTGTTGTCACTCATGCATATCTACCCTTGTTATATATTCTTATTGCATGAATGAGTATTGTATATAGAGAAATCTCCTCCTAGGTTATGTCAACCAATATATGCAATGACATTCAAAGTTCATTCACACATGCATATATTGTGGGGGAGTTTGCTCTATATACTATGGGTGTACTATCATAAATGCTTATGTAGTGTCTTGATGATAGTACAACCATCCCAAGTATACAATTTATCCTCGGATAAATTGCATGATTATTTAAAAATTCATTATACAAACCCTCTTGTCGAGATTGTCATCAATTACCAAAATGGGGGGGATTGAAAGTACATGTAGTCCCCATGTGTGGTTTTGGTAATTAACTAATGACAATCCTTATGGACTAATGTTTGCATTGAGATATACAATTGAAGATTAGTCCCATTGGAAAATGATTGAAGAATAATGGAAGAAAACTCCTTTGAAGCAACAAGTACATCGAGATGATCAAAATGGAGTTCATTGGAGTATCTTAAGGGTTGCCATGCTTAGAGCTATGGTTTGAGCCATAATGGATCAAGATCTTAAAAAGGATGATTCGAATGATGAATTCTAGGAGTGGCTCAAAGATATGATCATAATGGACTCATGTGTTGAGACATGATTGAGCAAGCTATTCAAGTGAAGAATTCAATATATCCTTCATGACGTCAAGATTAAACATGGAGTAGAGATATCGGTTGACCAAGTTGAAGCTCGGAGATTGAACTCTAAATGGTCAACACACGAGCGCAAATGATGCACCACATAAGATCTTGTGGTATGATAAGAAATTATCAATTGCACTCTGTGTACTAACCCATACTATGTGTTGTCTATGTTTTCGAGGGTTAGGTGATTCTCATGGGCTCGCATCGAGAGAGAGAGATTTCAAGTGTCTATGAGAGGATAACATCAAGTGTTGGTGATCATGGTTGATAAGGGCAAGTTCAAGATAACCATCCCGAGGGATTACATGCTTGAAGCTTGTGGATGATCACATGATGGGCAAGTGAAGATGAATACAAAGCAAGGCCTCCCATATGTGGGAGCTACTTGAAGACTTCACCAATGTCTTGCCTTCAACTTGAGCCAAGAAGAAACATAAACATCAAGCTCAAGTTAAAGGCTTGAGTCAAAGGTATTAGTTCCTTTGGCGTTAGTGTTGTCGATAGATGACCACCGAAGAAAAATATACACTCAAGAATGGTTCTCGATAGCTATGTAGTATAGCTCTTTTATGTTTCTTGAGTTATAGGGATCCCGCACTATTAAGAGGGGATCAAAGGGGTTAGTGCTAGATTTTCTCAAGTCAACATCTTCTATTTCTACTTCCTCACATCATATTCCAACATAGGCATATTTCACTCCTATCCAACACAATTCCACTCATATCCTATATACCAAATAAATTCATAGCCAACTAGGTTCCCCAAAATATATGATCTAACCTTTGCATACTTTGCATCCTCCATTTTGGTTTATCTTGGGTTGTTATCTATGTGAGGACCTGGAGCTTTTCCATAGCTTCAAAAGGAGCCCAAGATCATCAAAATCGGAGTCCGGATGAGAAAGTTATCGATGTTTTACTTTTGGGGCGCCTGCAGTTTTTGTGTTGGCCGGATATCCGGGACTTAGCCCGGAAATCCGGCCGTAGATGTCCAGAACCGTGTTGAAATGCTGGTTGTGTCCTCCGGATGTCCGGCCCTTGCCCGGATGTCCGGCCCAACACAGCCACTTACTCGGATAAATTGCATGATTATTTAAAAATTCATTATATAAACCCTCTTGTTGAGATTGTCATCAATTACCAAAATGGGGGAGATTGAAAGTACATGTAGTCCCCATGTGTGGTTTTGGTAATTAATTAATGACAATCCTTATGGACTAATGTTTGCATTGAGATACATTTGAAGATTAGTCCCATTGGAAAATGATTGAAGAATAATGGAAGAAAACTCCTTTGAAGCAACAAGTACATCGAGATGATCAAAATGGAGTTCATTGGAGTATCTTAAGGGTTGCCATGTAAGGGAGTCCTGGACTAGGGGGTGTCCGGACAGCCGGACTATCATCGTCCGCCGGACTCCAAGACTACGAAGATAAAAGATTGAAGACTCCGTCCCGTGTCCGGATGGGACTTTCCTTGGCGTGGAAGGCAAGCTTGGCGATACGGATATGTAGATCTCCTACCATTGTAACCGACTCTGTGTAACCCTAGCCCTCTCCGGTATCTATATAAACCGGAGGGCTTTAGTCCGTAGGACGAACAACCATTACAACAATCATACCATAGGCTAGCTTCTAGGGTTTAGCCTCCTTGATCTCGTGGTAGATCCACTCTTGTACTACCCATATCATCAATATCAATCAAGCAGGAGTAGGGTTTTACCTCCATCGAGAGGGCCCGAACCTGGGTAAAAACATCGTGTCCCTTGTCTCCTGTTACCATCCGCCTAGACGCACAGTTCGGGACCCCCTACCCGAGATCCGCCGGTTTTGACACTGACATTGGTGCTTTCATTGAGAGTTCCTTTGTGTCGTCACCGATAGGCTTGATGGCTTCTTCAACCAACAGCAATGACGTCCAGGGTGAGACTTTTCTCCCCGGACAGATCTTCATATTCGGCGGCTTCGCACTGCGGGCCAATTCGCTTGGCCATCTGGAGCAGATCGAAAGCTACGCCCCTGGCCGTCAGGTCAGATTTGGAAGCCTAAACTTCACGGCGGACATCCGCAGAGACTTGATCTTCGACGGATCCGATCCGCAGCCAAGCTTGCCGCACTGTCGCGATGGGCACGATCTAGCTCTGCCGCCGGACAGTACCTTGGAGGCCGCACACGAATCCGCTCTGATCCTTAGTTCGGAGCCGATCGCGCAGATCGAGGACGGGTGGCTGGACACCGCCTCAGGAGCTGCAACTTCTATGGCGACGGAGCCGAACACTGACCTCGTCCCTTATAAAGCTCGCGACTCCGAGGTGCCAGACTCCCTGCCGGACTCCGAACCTCCTGCGCCCCTGCCAATCGAATCCGATTGGGCGCCAATCATGGAGTTCACCGCCGCGGACATCTTTCAGTACTCACCCTTTGGCGACATCCTAAATTCGCTAAAGCATCTCTCGCTATCCGAAGAGCCCTGGCCGGACTATGGCCAGGATGGTTGGGATGCGGACGACGAAGAAATTCAAAGCCCACCCACCACCCACTTTGTAGCCAATGTCGACGATCTAACCGACATGCTAGACTACGACTCCGAAGACATCAACGGTATGGACAACCAGCGCTCACAGAGCACTGGAAGGCCACCCCAACCCATGATGTATATATGGTGGATACCCCAAAAGGAAGCGATAACGAGGACCAACGGGGCGCGGCAAAGGATAATCCCGCCGATAAACAACCAAAACGGCGACGCAGACGCCGCCCTAAGTCCCGCCTCGACAACAACAACGCTCCTAATGACCCAGCAATAGAGCAGGGCAAACCAGTGGACGACGAACATGCAGCCAACCAACCGTCCGAACAGGACGAATCGGATAATCAATCCATGCCCAGCGAAACCAACAGTCCAGACGACCTCACGCCGGACACATCACCGGAGAATAAGAGCCTTCGCAAAAGACTCGTCGCCACTGCAAGAAGTCTGAAAAAGGAAAAACGGAAGCTCAAAACAGCGGAAGACATACTCAGAATGAGGTGGAGCAAAGTGCTCAAAACCGCAGACAAATACGGCAATGGCCATCAATCAAAGAGCTACCCGAAGCGCAAGCTGCTGCCAGAATTTGACGAGGAAGCCATAGAGCCCCCACAGTCAAAAAACAAAGAGGCCGCCTGGCCGGATAGACGGCCAGATGATAGGCCAAAAACTACAAGCGGCGCCGCACACAAGCCGACTCATGATCCTGGGAAAACAGATGGCCCAGCCAGGTCCATTTACGGGCCAAAAAAGAGGGCCCCAGGAAGCAACACAACACGCCAAGTGTTCGAAGACAGCGGTACACCCAAATACAGGGGCGCCGCACACCCACTATGTTTCACCAATGAGGTGCTGGATCATGAATTCCCAGCAGGGTTTAAACCCATAAACATAGAGGCTTACGACGGAACAACAGACCCTGGAGTCTGGATAGAGGATTATATACTACACATACACATGGCTAGAGGAGATGACCTCCACGCCATAAAATATCTACCCCTCAAGCTCAAAGGGCCAGCTCGGCATTGGCTCAAAAGCCTCCCAGAAAACACTGTTGGAAGTTGGGAAGAGCTTGAGGACGCGTTTAGAGCAAATTTTCAAGGGACTTATGTCCGCCCTCCGGATGCAGACGATCTAAGTCATATAACTCAACAGCCCGGAGAGTCAGCGCGCAAATTCTGGAACAGGTTCCTTACTAAAAAGAACCAAATAGTCGACTGTCCGGACGCCGAAGCCTTAGCAGCTTTTAAACATAACGTCCGAGACGAATGGCTTGCCAGACACCTCGGCCAAGAGAAGCCAAGGACAATGTCCGCGCTAACAAGCCTCATGACCCGCTTTTGCGCAGGGGAAGACAGCTGGCTAGCAAGACGCAGCACCAGCGACCCAAGTACATCCGAGATTAGAGATGGAAATGGAAAATCACGGCGCAGAAAAGATCAGCGCCGGAATAAAGAGAAAATCCCAAAGAACACGGCGGTCAATGCCGGATTCAAAAGCTCGCGGCCAAACAACAAAACACTGCCTCTTAAGGACAACAGTGATGAGCTATCCAATTTAAACAAAATTTTGGATCGGATATGTCAAATCCACAGTACCTCCGGAAGGCCTGCAAACCACACCCACCGAGATTGTTGGGTTTTCAAACAGTCCGGCCGACTCAACACCGAACACAAGGGGCTCGACGCACCAAGCGAGGATGATGACGAACCCCACCAGCAGGGCACCGGAAAACAGAAGACTTTCCCACAAGAAGTCAAAGCAGTAAACTCACTTCATGTGATAACACGGAAAAACAATGCGGCACCCGCTAAGATGGGTCTCGCACGGTCCACCCCAGCGGGACCTCGAGATTGGATGTCAAAACCAATCACTTTTGATCACCTGGATTATTCCAGAAGTGTTCGACATGCAAGATGGACTGCTCTGATATTGGCTCCTATAATTGACGGACTACAATTTACACAAGTCCTGATGGACGGCGGCAGTGATTTAAACCTGCTATATCCGAACACAATCCGCAAGTTGGGGATAGACCTTACTAAAATTCGACATAGCCGCACTTCCTTTAAAGGAGTGACGCCAGGCCCTTACGCCAAGTGCACAGGCTCCTTATTACTAGAAGTTGTGTTCGGGTCACCGAACAACTTCCGACGCGAAAAACTAATCTTTCATGTCACCCCATTCAAAAGTAGCTATCAAGCACTATTGGGACGTGAAGCTTTTGTCCGCTTTAACGCCATACCACATTACGCGTCTCTTACACTTAAAATGCCCGGTCCACGCGGCATCATTTCATTAAGAGGGTCATTCAGAGACCCCGGACACGGCTAGACGAGTCCGGCATAAATAAGCTAGGGGCTCCCTAGCCGCACACCCCTTCACAAGGGGTTGTGCGTATAAGAAATAATGAGCTAATATAGACTCCGCTTTATTCATTTATTAATATTTTGCATGCACTTTTTCGCACGATTTCCTTTCAAACTAAGTTCCTCTCTTTTATAGATGAACAACGTGCATACCCGTCCAGGATAACGGCACAACGGAGACACAGGCGCAGACGTGCAGTAGGGACCCGTCGCAAGGATTCTTTTCAGATTAAGACCCCGCGTAAACCTTTTTTACTGTCTCTTGTTGCTATAATCCCCTGGTTTCTCATTATAACCAGAGTGGAGACTGACGTTTTGGCATCGGCCGCGTCAGAGGACCTCGCCCGTACCTGGACACTAGGGGCTTAGGGCATTGTTCTGCCCATTATTATAAAGACCGAACACCTTAGGGAGTGTTCGGCATCTCGAGTTAGGCCTTATATGCCTCAGCTCCGAATCATGTCTTTGGTCAAATGTTGGGTTTGCCCGGCTCCTGTGTTTTGCTGCCTTACGTTCCGTATCATCGGCTAACGCGGCACCAGGAGAACTACTGCGATTATGCCCCAGTTCGGCTGGGCGAGCACCTCAGTAGAGAAAGCCGAAAACTGACTGTCATGATACAGCAAGAGACTGGTCAACCACTCGATCGACCACCGGAATGTTTAGAATTCCTCCGCTTTGACGAAGGACCATTTCCCGGTCAGGCACACACGCGCCCCGAATTCGGAGACCGCGGTGCCCCCAGGGGCTATATCGTAGTCCCACCCTCGAACTCCAATGGCTAAGTGAAAGTGATAAAGCATCATAGTCCGGTTGCCTCGTTTGCTACGCTACCACCTCCTCAACAGGACCGAGACGTCGGATTACGTGTGAAAATGCGCTATTTTTGCGAACACCCCCGCACCTTGTGCGTGGGGGCTAAAGCCGAAGACTGCCATCTTTCAGGTTATACACACGTATACATAAACGGCCGCATAGGAGATATTTCAATACTTGAAGGCACAAGTATAAAAAGCGATTACATCATAACCATTGTTTTACAAAATAAAACGTTCATTTGAACGCGACATTTTTCGAGCACTGCGACTCTATTACACGAGCACCACGCATAACTTCCCCAAAATAGTGCTCGGCGGGTAACCGGCTTTCGTCCGAACCCTAGGTTGCAACAGCGGTGGCATCCATCTCTGTCCAATGTGTCTTCACACGGGCGAGGGCCATCCGCGCACCCTCTATGCAGGCCGACCGCTTCATCGCCTTGATATGCGGCACCGCCCCAAGAAACTGCTGCAATAGGCCAAAATAGCTCTTCGGCTTGGGCCTCTCCGGCCAGACACGAGTCACGATATCCGTCATGGCAAGTCCGGACAACCTATTCAGCTTAGCCCATTCGGCCAACCGATCGGTCAGCGGAAGTGAACGATCCGGACTATGGAATTGAGACCAAAACATCTCTTCCGTCTTGTGATCCTTCTGACTTCGGAAGTGCACAACGGCATCCGCCGCACTCGCCGCTAAGTCCATATATGGATCCTCCGGACCCCACAGCTGGCCAAGCTGGGCATACTTTGGATCCGTAAACCTGCGGCGCAGCAGAAAAGGCTTGCCAGCCACAATGTCTCCGGCCTGACGCAGCTCCTCCTTTATAGCCCGCATTGCAGAACGGGCATCCTTGGCTTCGGCGGTGGCCTTCCCCAGGTCTTCTCGCTCCGATAGGCGCTCCTTTTCAAGAGCCTCATTGCGGTCGGTAGCATCCTTCAATCTAACGGCCAGTTCGGCCATCTCTTCCCTGCTTCGGCAGTGTGCAGCCCTTTCGGCTTCTAACTCTTCGACCGCCCTCGAGGCAGCCGCATTACTCCTTCTGGCTTGCTCCTTGGCTTGAGCAAGTTCTGCCCGAAGGCTCTCCACAGCAGCAGCACCATCTGCGTCAAGCATAAATATTGTAAGAAGTGGGCTTTGACTCCCTTAATAGGTGACTGCGGAGAAACAACTTACCTTGCGACTCGTCAAGTCGCTTGTTGACTAGCGCGATGTCCGCATCCACAACATCGAGTTGCCGCATTAATTCAGCAACTCCATCAGTCCGGCTAGCCCCCGGACTATCCCCCACCTGCATAGGAAAGGCGACACTCAATACCTGCGATTTTGATCCTCGGCACGATGTCGCTTTTCGACAACCTACCGAGTCTCAGGGGCTACTATCTATACAGGGCGCACTTTATGTGCAAAACTGTCAAAAAGGGGTGTCATTTTTACATACCTCAAACCCCGCCAGCAAACTCCTGAGGGCATTATGCAATCCGCTTTCGGCGGACGAAATCCTTCTAATCACCGTACTCATCAATGCACGCTGATCTTCTGAGATGGACGCCCTCTCAAGCAGATCCTTCAGCTCCCCCGGCCGAACATTAGTCGGCGCCGAACTCTTCGGCTCCGCCGGGTTCGGGGATACCCTCCGTGACGACACTTCAGGCTCGTCCGCCCTCTCCGACGGTGCAGCAGACGGAGGCGTCTCACTCTCCATCATCTCCGGACGAAGATCCCCCGAAGACGAGCTCATCTGAGAAGGTCGGAGATCCGAACTACAAGGTAAAAAACTCGGTTATCCTTAGAAGCACAAATAGGGATGTCTCTCGTTACCGAACTCCCTTTTTTCTACTCACGGCTCGCTGGAGGGCTGATGCTTTAGGGGAGATTGTGCGGCCGGGGCCTCCCCGGACGTAGGACCCTCTGGTGAAGACTTCTTCCCCCGCTTAGGGGCTTTGGCCTCCGGGTCTCCAAATGCGGTCCTCTTCTCCCCTTGGCGGGAGGGATTCTCAATCCCCCCTTTTTCAAGAGACTCCTTGGGCGAGGCGGTAGCTCCCTTATTTTCCCCTCCGCCTTCTTCTGAAGGCGCAACCTCCAGCATCTGGACCAGCACGGGATCCGGCGCGGTCTCTGGGAGGGGGGCCGGACACCGTATCAGCTTTGCTTGCGCTATCCACTCCTGTTGAAGGATAACGGGTTAAAAGGCGAATTGTAGAAAGGCAAACAAACGGTACGTCCGAACACTGAGCTACTTACTTGAGTATCCGGGCGATTGCAGCTTAGACCGGCATCCTCGGTCAATTTCGGACGCGCCGCCTGTGATCCGAAGAACAACTTGTACATCTCCATGGGTGTCGTACCCATAAAGTGTTGGAGAATCCGTGGTCCCTCCGGATTGAACTCCCATAGCCAGAGAGGACGACGTTTACAGGGCAGGAGACGCCTAATTAGCATAACCTGCATCACCACGACCAGATCGATCTCCCTCGCCTGGAGGTCTCGAATCCGGCCCTGCAATAGGGGCACGTCTTTTGACGGCCCCCAGTTGAGCCCTTGGTTGACCCACGACATCAACCGTCGAGGAGGTCCCGAGCGGAATATGGGCGGCGGCTTCTACCTGCTGCCCTTCGGAGCGGTGATACAGAACCACTTCTGCTGCCACAAGCCGAGCTCCTCTTGGAAGGAGCCCTCGGGCCACGGGGCATCGGCCCTCCTACTTATGGCCGCCCCGCCGCACTCTGCTTGACGCCCCCCAATCATCTTCGGCTCCACATTGAAGGTCTTCAGCCACAGGCCGAAGTGGGGGGTGACGCGGAGGAAGGCTTCGCAGACGACAATAAATGCGGAAATATGGAGGATGGACTCCGGAGCCAAGTCATGGAAATCCAGCCCGTAGTAGAACATGAGCCCTCTCACGAAAGGATCCGTCGGGAAGCCTAAACCCTGACGGAGGTGGGATACAAAGACGACGTACTCGCCGGGCTCGGGGGTGGGTATGGCCTGCCCTTCGGCGGGCAGCCTGTGCGAAATCTCGTAAGACAGGTACTTGGCCTCTCGCAGCTGTAGCACGTCCTCCTCCGTGACAGAGGGGGGCATCCACCGGCCCTGAAGGTCGGAGCCAGACATTGTTGAAGGTCCGAAGCACACGAATCTGGGGCTCTGGGTGTTGGAACTTGGAGCGAGGAGAAGATTCGATGGAGGATTGAAGAAAAGAAACGAGCCTTGGTCCTATTATAAAGAGGGAGAATACCAAGAGCCGTCTCCATGACCGTTCGGGACTCGCCTTTGATAGAGGGGGCGTGGCGACGGGCGCGGTTGGGTTACCCACGTCCGTATTGATGAGAATCCCGGAATAAGGGAACACGATCTTTGCTTCGACAAGACGTGCCAAGGAAACCGCTTCGCTAAACGCGCTGAGGTGGTACAGTAAAAAACGATTCAAGAAAAGGCTTGGTAGTGGCGTGACGTCATGCTACATAATACGTCAGCAGATTGAACTTGTGTACATATCATTCTCTCTACGGTGGAATGTGGACTTTATTTTGCAGAGCCGGACACTATCCTGATGTTCACAATCTTCTATGGATTATTCGGAGGAGGAACCCGCCTTGCAATGCCGAACAATATGCACGCCGGACTCATCGTCATTGAAGCCTGGTTCAGGGGCTACTGAGGGAGTCCTGGACTAGGGGGTGTCCGGACAGCCGGACTATCATCGTCCGCCGGACTCCAAGACTACGAAGATACAAGATTGCAGACTCCGTCCCGTATCCGGATGGGACTTTCCTTGGCGTGGAAGGCAAGCTTGGCGATGCGGATATGTAGATCTCCTACCATTGTAACCGACTCTGTGTAACCCTAGCCCTCTCCGGTGTCTATATAAACCGGAGGGCTTTAGTCCGTAGGACGAAGAACCATTACAACAATCATACCATAGGCTAGCTTCTAGGGTTTAGCCTCCTTGATCTCGTGGTAGATCCACTCTTGTACTACCCATATCAGCAATATCAATCAAGCAGGAGTAGGGTTTTACCTCCATCGAGAGGGCCCGAACCTGGGTAAAAACATCGTGTCCCTTGTCTCCTGTTACCATCCGCCTAGACGCACAGTTCGGGACCCCCTACCCGAGATCCGCCGGTTTTGACACCGACACCATGCTTAGAGCTATGGTTTGAGCCATAATGGATCAAGATCTTAAAAAGGATGATTCGAATGATGAATTCTAGGAGTGGCTCAAAGATATGATCATAATGGACTCATGTGTTGAGACATGATTGAGCAAGCTATTCAAGTGAAGAATTCAATATATCGTTCATGACGTCAAGATTAAACATGGAGTAGAGATATCGGTTGACCAAGTTGAAGCTCAGAGATTGAACTCTAAATGGTCAACACACGAGTGCAAATGATGCACCACATAAGATCTTGTGGTATGATAAGAAATTATCAATTGCACTCTGTGTACTAACCCATACTATGTGTTGTCTATGTTTTCGAGGGTTAGGTGATTCTCATGGGCTCGCATCGAGAGAGAGAGAGATTTCAAGTGTCTATGAGAGGATAACATCAAGTGTTGGTGATCAGGGTTGATAAGGGCAAGTTCAAGATAACCATCCCGAGGGATTACATGCTTGAAGCTTGTGGATGATCACATGATGGGCAAGTGAAGATGAATACAAAGCAAGGCCTCCCATATGTGGGAGCTACTTGAAGACTTCACCAATGTCTTGCCTTCAACTTGAGCCAAGAAGAAACATAAACATCAAGCTCAAGTTAAAGGCTTGAGTCAAAGGTATTAGTTCCTTTGGCGTTAGTGTTGTGGATAGATGACCACCGAAGAAAAATATACACTCAAGAATGGTTCTCGATAGCTATGTAGTATAGCTCTTTTATGTTTCTTGAGTTATAGGGATCCCGCACTATTAAGAGGGGATCAAAGGGGTTAGTGCTAGATTTGCTCAAGTCAACATCTTCTATTTCTACTTCCTCACGTCATATTCCAACATAGGCATATTTCACTCCTATCCAACACAATTCCACTCATATCCTATATACCAAATAAATCCATAGCCAACTAGGTTCCCCAAAATATATGATCTAACCTTTGCATACTTTGCATCCTCCATTTTGGTTTATCTTGGGTGGTTCTCTATGTGAGGACCTGGAGCTTTTCCATAGCTTCAAAACGAGCCCAAGATCATCAAAATCAGAGTCCGGATGAGAAAGTTATGGATGTTTTACTTTTGGGGCGCCTGCAGTTTTTGTGTTGGCCGGATATCCGGGACTTAGCCCGGAAATCCGGCCGTAGATGTCCAGAACCGTGTTGAAATGCTGGTTGTGTCCTCCGGATGTCCCGCCCTTGCCCAGATGTCCGGCCCAACACAGCCACTTACTCACAAACGGCTAGTTTTCTAGCCTTACTATATATACCCCTCTACTAATCCGGTAGAGGGTTGAGCAACACATTCATATGAACCCTAGAACACAAAAAGGCTCCCTCTCACTTCTCCTACATCAAATCTTAGATCTCGGAGAGATTCGTGAGAGTTCTTGAGAGATTTTCCTATCAAGTGATAGATCCACTCCCTCTCCCTCTCTTGACCAAAGGAATTCGTGATTTGAGCAAGTCTTGAGCATTTCCCCTTTGTTCTTGTTACTCTTGGAGGTTGGAGACTCCTAGGCGGTAGGAGTGCTCCGGTGAGGAATCAACTTGTGATTTGTCCCCCGGAAAGTTTGTGAAGGTTTGGAGGCCGCCTCAAGGTCTACCACTAGTGGTTGAGAATCGCCTTCGTGGTGATATCTCAAGGAGAATAGGGTGAGCCTTCGTGGCGTTGGTGTGCCTTCATGGTAACATCCACCTCTCTAACGGTGACTAGCTTCCCTCCAAGGAAGTGAACATCGGGATACATCCTCCTCCCCGTGACTTTGGTTATCCCTAACCCTAACTCCTTACTTGTGGTTTACTTTGGTCATTTGACCGTGGATTCACTATATCTTGTTGTCCTCATTATATTGTGGTGGTTGATTATATTGTGTTGGCCATTTCCTTGTAGAGATTATTTAGGCCTACACTTCATATTCCGCAATTCATACTTGCTACTATTGATATACATTGTGATTAGTGTGAATTGCTAACTTGTGTTATAAACTTCCATATATTGTGATATTGCTCAAGTAAGTTTGTGTAACTTACTTGAGTTTGCTTGTATCATTCAATTCCATATATTGTGATACAACTTGTGTAAGCTTGTATTGATTATTTGTGGTTGTGTGTATTATTCATTTCCATACCTCGTGATATACACTGAGTAAGTTTGTGTGACTTACTTGTGCTTACTCATATCCTGTTGTTCTCATCTTGTTTATGCTAAGTTGTTGGTGCACTTAGTGAGCCTAGTATATTTAGGATTTGTGCTTGAAAAGTATCCGCTTAGTTTATTTCCGCATTAGGATATAGCCAAATCCGTAAAAGATTTTAAAACGCCTGTTCACCCCCCTCTAGGCGACATCGTGGTCCTTTCAGTTGCCTAGGGACAATTTCACAACTCCTACCACCACTTTTCCACACTCGCTAAATTTACTTTAGTTGTGTCTTTATCTAAACAGCCCCTAGCTTTTATTTACGCGTTCTTTACTTTCTTGCAAACTTACCCGAAAACACCTACAAAGTACTTCTAGTTTCATACTTTTTCTAGGTAAAACGAACATCAAGCATCCATAGAGTTGTATCGGTGGTCGATATAACTTGAGGGAATATTTATTCTACCTTTAGCTCCTCGTTGGGTTCGACACTCTTACTTATCGAAAATTGTTGCGATCCCCTATACTTGTGGGTTATCACGGGACAATCTGCGTTCTTGCATACCATTGTCAGGAATTTCTGACTTGACACCTGAGCTGTGAAAACCCTTTGCGTGGACATTGCCCAATTAATTATTGCATCCTTCAGAGCTTGCTTGTTGGGATACATAGCACCCGTCGCAATATTGTTCTGGTGATATTGCAGGCAGAATCATGTCTATCATTCACAATCATTGCAGATGAGAAGTCATGATTCCATGATGCAGGATTCGGGACCTCCTCTGCATTTTCTTCTTCATCCGACTCGTCGGAATCATCGGCATGACCCCTATCAACATCAGTGCCTTCTTCTTCCATCTGGTCCTGTATGTGCCCATCTACCTTGTCAGCGTCCACCTCACCATTGTAATCACCATCGGCATTTCCTCCTTCTACCTGACTACTCTGCCCTGGTTCATAACCATGAGCTTTTCCTCCTTCTACCTGACTGCTCTATCCTAATTCGTAACCATCATCTCCAGCATTTGGCATAGATAACTGCCTCCCTCCACTTCTCTGTCTAGGATCATAGCCACCCTCGCCTTCATGTGCAGTGACCTCCTTCATGACGGGAAGCACTAAGGCAACAGGATTGCATCCCCTGCGTTCACAACCTTGTAACCACCGCACCCAATTAGAGTCTCACTCTATTAGCCTCAAATAAAAATAAATTGTTGAACTTGATCGTGTCCACAATGCATGAACACCGACGGTGTGTGTTTCAGTATCAAGCCCTAAACATGCCGTAATCATTCTTTCAACTGACTGACAGACCATGTTTGAGGTGCGCTCATTGGCACCTGTATGTGAGTAAATTCACTCAGACCAGCTCCCATCTCAGTTGTTTAGACAGTACCAGGGCTGTAGTAAAATATGAACTTCACTACATCAGACAGCTCAGCTCACCTAATTTGTTTTCAACAACGAAAAACAAGTATTAAGCAACAACTTAAAATTTCCCCACTACTAAATATTAGACATGTATATATATTAGCTAGCTATATATTACGGAATATTAACGGAGCAACTAATACAATTCACACACCTACAAGTATATTACGAATATTTCTCGGATCAACTACAAATATTGACAGATTTAAATATTTGGCATCTACATATATTACAAATTTTACTGGAGCAACTCCAAATACTGACACACCTAAATATTTGACATCCACTTATAGTATGGAATATTACCAGAGCAACTAGTAATTTGCACACAACTAATTAGTTGACATCTAAATATATTTACGTATACTACCGGAGCAAATAACAATAATCGCACACCTAATTTATTTCATATCGAAACATATTAACGAATACTACCGAGCAACTTCGAAAAATAAAATGTTTGTTGAGATATACCCGTGGAGCGTGCGTGCGAACGACGAACGGCGGCCTTCAATCACCGGAACCGGAGCCGAAAACTCCACCAAACTGCCGGAGCTTCATGTCCACCACATTGCCCTAGCTTCACCACCACCACCTCCACCTCCACCGACCACCGCCGCCACAACCTCCACCAATGAGCTGAAAAAAAGCTCCAATAAAATGCTCACCACGACCACCACGAGCTACCCCATCAGTAGATCGAGGTCTCTTTTGGCTCCCCTAACTATGTAGAACCCATTCACGGTGCCAAATCCACAAAAAAGGGGTCATTTTGATGTACAAATTGATTTCGTGTAAGAGAGAGGAGGAAGGAAGAACAGAGAGAGGTGTTGCGCGGTGGGAGAAAAGAGGAGGAGAAAGGAGAAGGAGAAAGGAGGAAGAGGCCAGGCGCTGCGGGGCCCGCTCCATGTTGGCCAGCAGCTGACGGATCGGTCGGCAGCAGGCTGACAGGGGCGCCCGTGACCCAGCTGCGCCGATAGCGCCCGGCGCGACGTGGCCTGGCCAATAGTCGGCCTGCACGTGGCCGATGGGCCAGCTATCGGCCCGCTGTTGGCTGATAAGGCCTAGTTGACCTGCTGCTGGCTGACTAGGCTGAGTCGGCCTGCTGCTGGCTGATTGGATATTAGTTTTGAAAATAAAAATATCAGCGTAATATTTGTGCAAATTAATAAAAAAAATGTATTATTTAAAAAATAGCGTTTTTAGACGGAGGTGAGGACTCTATGTATTTTTTTTTTAAATGAAAATGTGCAGAGTCCTTCTCCTCAAGCGGCGCACCGGTAAAGATAACATGTATACATGCATTCATTGAGGGTGAGTGTACGTGCAATGTGTTTCTATTAAAAAAATCCAAGAAAAGAAAAGCGGGCCGGACGGGAGCGTGATTATGCCACGCTGCCGGATCTACTAAAAAACCTGGCTGGCAGGGCGAGACAGAAACAGAAGCGGCTCCTCATCCAGACCGGTGCCGCCGCCGGACTTCCATCACCATCTCCAAGCGCGGCCGCCCGCTGCTTCTCTACACGCGTCCGCCTATTCCATCTGGTTGTGCTCGATCGCCCCTCCATTACCGTCAGTCTCCAAGCGCAGTTGATACTCGCGCTGCAGATCAACAGATGCAGATATTGCTCGTGTTTGAATTGATTTCTCAGTTGTCCCTCCGTGATTCACATCTTTGACGGCGCCCCTGCTGCCAGGTAATTCGCCCTCGATAAATATTAGGGACTGGAGGCACGTAGGAATTTGCTGCCGGTACGACAATTTTTTATACATTGCGTCATCTTCTTCTGTTTCATCCTCATTCTCACGGTAATAATCATCTGGATATCTCAGTGACAATGGTCAAATTCGTTTGCTCTTTTCAGTCAGGTTCAGGCTAATTTCAGTTTGGACTCTGGAGAGGACGATGCATCGTCGGTTTCTGAATGTGATAGCGCAGGACCTCAACACCCGCGCCAACTCGCTCTACCTCATCGACCCCTGGAAGCACCTCTTCCGCCCGCCATCATCAACAGGAGGAAACGAAAGAGAAGCAGCAGAAAACACAAACCCGGAGAAGGAAAACCGAGGAGCGTCGATGAGTCGCCTGAGGTTGCATAAGCCCAGGTTCAGGTTCGAATCGAACCTCCGCGCCAAGCCCACGCACTCCTTCTCGGCTCTGCTGAGAGAGAACAGCCTCCTGCTGGCGGCCGATACCAACAGCCCATTCCTCTACGACGTCGACCTCAACTCGGTCCAACCCATTCACCCCATGCATCCTCTCAGGGGGCCCAACTGCGTCTGCTTCTCCGTGCCACCCCAAGCCGATGATCCCGGTGGTCACCGTCACTACTTTGGCTGTCGACCCTGCCTCTATGTCCTCGACCTGTCGCCGCCGGCCGCCGCCGTCGGTTTCTCCTTCGAGGTCCTCAGCTACCGCTCTAACAATCTCTTCTCCGTCTGTGAAGCTGAAAGTCTGAACCACAACTACATCAATTCGTTCCACTGGGAAAGGCTCCCGCCGCCGCCGTTTCTGGCCGATGATGGTGCCTGTGGAAGAAGAGCCGTCGACGTCGACATCGACACGTGTTCCTCCATGATCGTCGATGGCACGACCATATGCATATCCTTCGACGGCGTGGGCACCTACGCCTTCGACACGGCGACGGGGGTATGGACTCGTGCCGGCGACTGGGCGCTGCCCTTCCACGGCAGAGCGGAGTACGTTCCGGAGCTCGGCCTCTCTTTCGCGCTGTCTGCTGATAGCCCCGACCGCCTGTGTGCTATGGACTGCACTGTGATGCGCTCTGCCCGTGCCGGGCCGCTGGCATTGCGGCATACTTTTGATCGTCTCGACCTGCCGGAGGAGAAGTGGTCGCCGTACAAGCGCCACCTGGTGAGCCTGGGCGCGGGCAGCTTCTGCGTCGTTTCCTTCTGTAAGGCCGTGGGGCGTGAGTTCGCCGTCCTCACCGGCGTGGAGGTGAAGCCCTGCAACAATGATGATGGCCCTCTCCGGATGACCAAGCACCTGTCTAAACGCTGGAGCCTTGGGTCTCATAGGATCAACTGTGTGCTTTGACCGAGCCGTTTAAGTTGGTTGCCTGGAGGCTGAATGGCTCATCCTTCGAACTAGTAGCTTCAAGTGTGTAATCTGTACTCTGCTCATTTGATTTAGTTGGATGCCAGGACACTTGTTTCCTAGGTCTTGATATATGCTGCTGCATTTCATCTGGCAGTGCCGGACTGCCAGATGAATGATTTTAAAACTTGCTTAAGCTCCTTCTTAGTCCGTCTATCTATCACTGCATCTTTGGTTAATTGCAGAGATTTTCTTCTGCTGACCATAACAGTATTTATTGCAAGTGGTCAGTTATTAACATGTTTTTGTTGTTGTTTTTAACCTTATAGGATGCTGAACTTATATACCTTTGAAATAGCTTTAGTTTTTTACGTGAGGAAGTTGCATGTGTTTTCTTATGGTGAATGTTTCGTATATCTTCGCATGGTACGATGCGCTGCATTATGCCGTCCAAAAATTATGGGGAAAAATTAGGATAGTTTAGTAGGATTTGATGAACTCACTTCCGATGATCGACACGTGTTCCTCCATGATCGTCGACGGCACGACCATATGCATATCCTTCGACGGCGTCGGCACCTACGCCTTCGACACGGCGACTGAGGAATGGACTCATGCCGGCGACTGGGCGCTGCCCTTCCACGGCAGAGCGGAGTATGTTCCCGAGCTCGGCCTCTCCTTCGCCCTGTCGGCTGACAGCCCCCACCGCCTGTGTGCTCTGGACTGCGATGCGATTCGCTCTGCCCGTGCCGGGCCGCTGGCATTGCGGTATACCTTTGATCGTCTCGACCTGCCGGAGGAGAAGTGGTCACCGTACAAGCGCCACCTGGTGAGCCTGGGCGCGGGCAGCTTCTGCGTCGTTTCCTTCTGCAAGGCCATGAAGCGCGAGTTCGTCGTCCTCACCGGCGTGGAGGTGAAGCCCTGCGACGCTGGCGATGGTCCTCTCCGGGTGATCAAGCACCTGTCTAAGCGCTGCAGCCTTGGGTCTCATAGGATCAACTGTGTGCTTTGACCCAACCGTTTAAGTTGGTTGCCTGGAGGCTGAATGAATGGCTCATCCTTCTAACTAGCTTTAAGTGTGTAATCTCTACTATGCTCATTTGATTTAGTTGGATGCCAGCACACTTGTTTTCTAGGTCTTGATATGCTGCTGCATTTCATCTGGCAGTGTCTGACTGTGTTAGACTACTTGGTTGAATGATTTTAGAACTTGCTTAAGCTCCTTCTTAGTCCGTCTATATATCACTACATCTTTGGTTAATTGCAGAGATTTTCTATTGCTGATCATAACAGTATTTATTACAAGTGATCAGTTATCAACATGTTTTTGTTGTTGTTTTTAGAGCATCTACAACCGCAATACCCAAAAGCCGGCCGGACGCGTCCGTGGATCTTGACCGGACACCACACCAAAAACGTCCCACAACCATCAAACTCAAACTTTATACCTCAAATCCACAATACCCATGCAAATAAAATATGAACATAGGTAAAACTACTCATCCTTAGAGATTTCGACGATCTCCATGTCCGGCATCGGGTAACGGGCAAGTGCGGAAGCTCCTGCGCCTGTGGAAGCTCCCACACCGCCTCTGCCTCGGCATCCAGTTCAGTGGACAGAGCCATTGTTGCCGCCTGTTCTTGCCGGATGAACTGTCGGTTGGCCTCGACGTAGGCCTCGTCCTAGATGGACTCCAGGATGGCGGTCTACTCCACCATCTACATCGTTTGAGTGGCCTCGTACTCCACCTATGCGTCCGCCATAGGGAAGCCCGCACACGGCAACGCCTCCTCCACGGGCTCCGCTTCCGATGGCTGCTCCCCCTCCTCCTCCTCCTCCTCCTCCTCCTCCTCCTCCTCCTCTTTCTCCTCCTCCTCATCCTCCGACGGCTCCGATGAATCTGGAGGAAGGCCGACAGTGAAACAAGCAGCCCGCCTCGCTTGGATCTGCTCCAGCAGCTGCACCCTCCGCTCTGTAGTGAGCATGGTGTAGGTGGTGAGCCGGCGCCTCGACATCGCAAGCGGCGGATGAAAGTAGAAGTGGGGCAGAGAGGAGAAAAGGGAGAAATGGGGCGGGCTAGGGTTCTACTGCCGCTGTCCGGGAGCTCCCTCCCTCGGGCGGCATGCCGGAGCGACGCCACGCGGCGCGGAGTAGAGGAGGCGCCCGTCGGACCAGCGGTCTCACCGCATCCTCGTGTGGGCCCTTTCCGTCAGTCCTACGTGGCGGACGTGCCCGGACGCGTCCGGACCTCCCCATAATCGCCCTAGATATGGGCCGAATATGGGAAGTGCCAGCCAGCCCGGGCGTTTGGCCCGGCTATGGGTTACCCGATTGGGTGCCCAAAACTCGCTCGGGCTCTGACGGGCAGCCCGCCCATACGTTTAGGACGGGTATGGGGAGTCCTGTTATAGATTCTCTTAACACTATAGGATGCTGAACTTATATACTCAAGTGAGCTAGATAAGATTTAATTCTCATTTAGATGAGAGATAGCCACACCCACAAATTAATGCTACACATTGATACACATTAATGATTTTTATTCATTTTGTACCGAATTAGTTTATTTGGGTTTTATTTATTTTTATGTCGTGTGTAACTACACTTGCATGACTGGCCGGCTGTGCTCAACAGCATGTCCACATGCCACCCACTGCTGCATTTGCATATTTTCTAAAATAGAAATGCAAAAGGAAAAATCGAGAATAGAGCGTAAATTGAGAAAAAATATAGAAGTGAAATAAAATGGGAAAGCGGGAAAGAAAAATATATATACGCAAGTGAGCTAGATGAGATTTAATTTTCATTTAGATTAGAGATACTAGCCACACCCATAAACTAATGCTACACATTGATATTAAGGATTCATTGGCTTCTACTGGTTGCTGCATAATGATACACATTAATTGCTCTAGATATGCTGCATGTACAATATATTTTCAGTTTGGCTACTACTCCTTGGCAGGGCCGTTCTATAAAAGCCGTCCTTGGGTTCCTTCCGATACACACACAGACGTTGCAGAACGCGCATAGGTTTAGACAGAGATCGAGCAAAAATGAAGAGCACACCCATCATCTGCGTCGTCGCCGTATCTCTCACGGCCATCGCCTTGCTCTCCGGCAGCACCGACGCCGCATGCGCCGGCGACCGGTCCATGTCCGTTGCCGGCGCGTGCGACAAGACGAGCGCCTGGCAGGGCCAGCACGAGCTGGAGCTCTGCCAGAAGACGCTGCGCGGCGCACGGGACGGCCTCACGGCCAGCGCCTACGGCATCATCGCCGTGAGGGCCGCCCTTCAGTCGTCCGAGGCCACCGAGGGCGCCGGCAAGAAGCTGGCGCAGGACCCGAAACTCCCCGAGGACGCGCGGGCGGTGTACCAGATCTGCGTGGACATGTACGGCTTGGCGCGCGCCGACGTCGTCGCCATGGAAGGCGCGCTCAAGGCCTGCTCGCTCGCGGACTTCCGGCGGGTATGGGAGGGCGCGCTCGCCTCGGTGGATTACTGCGCTGGGAAGCTGCGGCTCGTCGACGGCGACGTGCTGCAGCGCACGGTCTCGGCGGACAGGGAGAGGATCTTGCTCGCTTTCATCCTGGGAGGGCTTTCTTTTCCGAAATGATAGTATGCCTGGATGTGGAGGTGTGGATTTTGTGTCGGTAATAATTCGGTGGAAACCCAGTTGATATGCGGTCGTATTTGTAGTTGATTGATTTGATTTAAAGTTGTTTCAAAAGAAAAATCCACTGGCAAAATTGATTGAAACATGTCATCTTCTGGAATGCTATAGAATGTGCTTCTCACATTTATTTTTGATTCGACTCTGCTCGTACTTTGAACTGAGCTGAGAAAGGCGTTGTCATGGAAAGTTTCTCACGTGTCATCCCATGTTCCGGGCCAGCGCCATAGTGAGAAATTCACTGAGAGCCGATGGTCAGGGCTACTGAACATGCACTTGTGATGAGGCACGTCGACCTGGATCTGGATTCATGAATGCCCGATCCGCAGCCAACGAGCCTCTAAACTCTGACCAAGATCATTCCCCTTTTTCTGGCACCACCCATACATACAGCAACCGTCAGACACAAGGGCCGCTTTTGAGTCTAGTCCAAAAATGAAGGACATGGTATGGTTCGGAGGGAATGGGATCCTCTAACATCAAGGAGGGAAGTCAATTTTGCCAGTGGATTTGCTACAGTACCCTAACTTCCTCCTTCACATTCATACAATTAAGACTAAAATGGCTTGAATTAATTTGCAAATTACAATTCTATTTTATAAATTTACAAAAAATACATATAAAAAATTACGGTGCTGTCGGTGTTCTGGGAACGGGGGTACCCAGACTTGCCTGCCTGCGGCCTGCGGCGTGGCTCAGGGAGTGACCCAGTACGGCCCATCTTCATCAACACATACTCAAGACCCTCGCGAGGGGCCAAGCCTCGCGGGGCGGACGACAGGAGGCTTCTTCGGGCACATCCTCGTCAGGCTGGCTCGCGAGGAGGCGGAGAGATCATGGCGGGGTACCTCACGAGGTGACCATGACGCAAGCCATGACGACCAAGGCCAGGCGGGCGCCAGGCGGGCGCCGTCCTGCGCAGAGTCCTTGTTTCCTCTTTGGTGCAAAGGGGGCAAGCGCAGGCAGGAGTATCAAGCAAAGGCAACCATTTCGGTACAACAAGACCAAGACCAGCAGGACGGCATGATGGAGGTCATCGTGGAGCCCAAGCCGGCGTCACCATCAGGGTCTTTGGCAGGCGAGGACCGACTTTAGTCAGGATAAGTGTACTAGATGTTCCCCTTCAAAATGGCCAATTGTTGGCGCCCTTCCCGCTCGATATTTGGGAAGAGGCCCAGGGCCTCCCTCTATAAATAGAGCTAGCTACCACAGAGTAGAGGGAGGAGAGATTTTGGGCAGACTAGAGAGAGAGAGGCGACTGAACTCACCCAAGCAGTTCATCGCACCAGCCAAGAACAGCCCCTCGCGAGGCTGTTCTTCCTTGTACTATTCATCATCAGCCCCTGAGCTAATCTACCACACCACAAACTGGAGTGTATTACACCACAATGGTGGCCTGAACCAGTATAAATCTCGTGCCCCTTGTGTTGTTCTTCGTGTAGTTTAGATCCTTGCGAGGTGACGAAACATGGGTAGGCAGGAGGTGTGATATCCGCGTGCACCCCAGAGTTCGAACCTTGAGGGTCTGCCGGAACCCGAAATCCAACATTTGGCGCGCCAGGTAGGGGTGCGCCGGAATCCTTCTCCCGCTGCCTCGCGTACCGTCGCATCGTCGTCATCATGTCCGGCGACCCAACGGGCAATCCCGATCCCTGGGCGGCCTGGCCCGCCCGCGCAGAGCCGCTTGCCCAAGGCGACCTCAACCCTGTGCCCCAGGCAGCCCGCGGTCCGCAGGGCGCTGCGGGCTGCGGGCGACATGGTCAGGCGGCGCCAGCTCTCACGCCGCGGCAGGTGCAGTCGGCAGCAAGGGCCTCAAGCCACGTCGCGGACACGGCGCCGTACACCCGGCGGGAGCAGGCAAACTCAAGGGCCGCGCTCACGGTAGCCCGAGAGCTACTGCAATGCAGGCTGCTGGAGGGCGGCCGCGACGTGCTACTGGAGCGGGTGGCAGAGCTCCTGGGCTCCGCCGCCTCGGGGGCTCACCCCTTTTGTGCCCAGCCACCGCCTCAGGCCCAAGGTGGACCGCACGAAGGCCCCACGCGCGTCCGCACAGCTCCGAGCGGATTCCATGGCCACTCCAATGCCAACCTGGCCGTCGGCGCCTGGCTGCCAAAAGTGTCGCCCCCGCCTCCGACCAGCGAAGGGGGGTCCACTATAGCCCACGGTCCCAGTGGGCCGCCACGCTACCACTCCCAGGCGGGCACCTCGAGCAGGACTGCGTGGCACACGGGGCACTACAGCGAGGCATTTGGGACGGCGGCTCCGGAAGCGTATGTGCCCCACATGATAGATCAAGGACACGTGCAGGAGGAAGACCATGGCTCGTTCCTCTGCCCAGGCTGGGGGGAAAAGACATACAAAGCTGAGCTCTTTCAGGAGCCCAGGGAAGACCTCGTCGACCGCGCTGGAGACAGCGACTATCGGGTACCGCTAATCCCTCAGGAACAGGCATACGCTAACCATGGATCACAGGAGGTGTAGGTCGTCGCGGCGGATGGCCGCCCCAATCCAGCAGCTTCCTACCCCTCAGGAGGAGGGCACCGGGGGCTGTAGGAGGGGGGCCGAGATCCGGCCTCGCCCACGCGGCGCTCGGAGCAAGGCGTCCTCAGGAGGTAGGCCCTCTGCCGGGGAGGTGCCTCAGGGCCTACCCCCGGCAGAGGACCCGTGGTCGGCGGGGGAAGCGCTGGCGACCGCTCTATCCCATCGGTGGCGTCCTCGGTCTCCGGCCGTCGTCGATGGCAATAGAGTGTGGCGCAAGGCGGGGCCCTCGTCTGGCGATATGAAGCAAGGCCGGTACCTGTGAAGAAGGCCCAGTGTCTGTGAAGCTCGCCACCCCGTGACACTCTCACGTAATAATGAGTGGGGCTGTACACGCCCCGGAGTCTCCGGAGAGCCGCCCTCGGGCCTCGAGGGCTCCCGCCCATGTCCAGTGGCAGCACTTAGCTCCGCGCTAGTGAGAAGACGTCGAAGACTAGACTAGGTGCCGGACGGGGCCTTTTTGCTTCTTTTTTGCCTTTCCTTTGGTTGTCATTTTTCCCCTGTTTGGATTTAAGTTGGATTTGAGCTTGAGACTTGCGTGTGTTCGTGGAAGGGGTGTTTAATCTCGTTCGAGCAATCTCTCGTGTTCTGGCTACCGCTTTGCGTCCATCCATCTTCAGCTGCCTCCCCTCGTGAGCCCCTCGCGAGCCGGGCCAGGCCCAGCATACGCGCAGCCCGGACTGCCATTGCCACGCCCTGTCAGGAGGTTCTCATTACAGGTTCAATGGGCTCGTTCAGGAGGCACTCAGGACACCACGGCCCTCCACAGGCTTGCTCAGGGCCCACGCGGGTCGAAGGTAAACAAGCCAGTCAACTCGTCACAAGAACAGCCACTTGGCGTAGGCATGCGGGTGATATCGTGTCTACAAACACGCAAACTGCAAGTTTTTACACGAGGGGCTCCCCCTCCCAAAATGCTCTTACAATCCTCAGGGCCAAGCCCGAACTCTCTCTGCGCAGGGTAAAAAGCAGGAACAACGCTCGGCCAATCGGATAAATCCCCCAATGCATCCTCACGGGCACCTCCGGAGTCGCCACTGGCATCGCTGGCCTCGCCGTCGCCTTCTACGCTGTCGTCATCAGCACCTGGGCCATTCATCACTCCGCCCTCATCAGCAGCTACGACCACACCGTCGTCATCGGCGGTGAAGTCCCTAACAAGGGCGTCCATGTTGTCTTCCACCCAATGCGCCAGTCGCCCCGGATTGCCAGGGGTACCGATGCGATGGCGGCATCGAAGTCAAAATGGGGGCCCATGTTCTAGAGATGACTGAAGACGCGAGAAAAAGCACGCCCAAGTAGAGCACGGCTCCTCTCCTCGACCAACCTGTCGGCTCTGCCCGACCGAGTCTCCAGCTGCGTCACCACATCGGTGAAGGACTGAAGGTTACCAGCATAGTTAACCACATGAGGCTCCCCGACGGCTGCCTCACAGATGTTGCCCAAGGCCGTGTTAGCTCTTTCCTGGAGCGTGCAGAGCATGGGGCCATGCATGTGCTCCAAGGTCTGCCGCTGGCATATCTCGTCCTCGCTCCGCCGTGCGACGGCCTCAGTCGCGTCCACCCTTTGACGGAGAAGAAGCACCTCGGCGCGGGAGGAAGCCAGCTCCACCTGTGTCGCGCCAAGGGTGGCCTCGGCGGCGTCCGCACGCCGGGTCACTTCATCCAGCTTGGCCTTCAGGGCGGCAGTCCTGCCCTCTGCTTTGACCCTGATCAACTCCAGCCTCTCCTCGAACTCGCGCTCGAGGTTCGAGCGGGCCGCCGCCACCCGGCGATCAACCTCTTCTGAGGCTCGGGCTTCCCTCGCGGCAACGTCATCCTCCGCCTGTGCCACCAGGCGCTCCCTCGTCTCCAACCGCTCGAGGTCTAGGGTGCGCTCGGTGGCCTCCAGTGTCAGTGCCTCCTCACGTCTCTAGAGCTTCGCCTGGTCGACCGAGGCCCCCTTCATCGACGCAAGGGCCGCCTCACGCAACTCCACCTGCTGCTCTAGGGAGCTACTCCAGGCCCGGAGCTCCCACGCCCGCTCCTCTGCAGCCCTGCGCCATTGGTCAGCCTCCTGGGCCTCCTCGACGGCCCGGGAGCAGGCCTCCCAAGCAGCCGAGGTCACGCTGGTGGCGCGCAAGGGAAACGGCCACCTTCAGCTTGCACCTCTCCTCAGCTAGGCGCAGGCCCTCGGCCTCAAGGCGCGCGTCCTCGTCAGCAAGCTCTACACCGAGATGGCTCACTACGTCAGCCGCCCTCCGGAGAAACCCTTGGCGAAGGGCGCGACGCTCCTAAGCGCGCTCGAGCACGTCTTCCGCGTCATCCTCCGCCACAGGGGCGCGCGGAGGGCCACGAACCAGCACTCCCCCTCTGGGCAGGAGGCTGGGGGCTGGCGCCCTCGCGATGGCCGGGCGCGCCCCGCCAGAAGCCTAGCCCAAAGCCGGTTCGTCCTCCAAGGAAAAACGCAAGACCGACCTCAGCCAGTCGCCGTCCATGACCAATCGAAGAGCCCAGGGCAGGCTGGCTATACCCGGGGAGGGCTCGCGAAAGAGGGTCGCGAGGTGCACAGAATCAGGATGCGTCGCAGGATGGCTCATGAGGGAGTCTTGGACTAGGGGGTGTCCGGATAGCCGGATTACCACCATCGGCCGAACTATCATCGGCCGGACTATCATCATCGACCGGACTCCAAGACTATGAAGATACAAGATTGAAGACTTCGTCCCGTGTCCAGATGGGACTTTCCTTGGCATGGAAGGCAAGCTTGGCGATACGGATATGTAGATCTCCTACCATTGTAACCGACTCTATGTAACCCTAGCCCTCTCCAGTGTCTATATAAACCGGATGGCTCTAGTCCGTAGGACAACGAACAACATCAACCCTTACAATCATACCATAGGCTAGCTTCTAGGGTTTAGCCTCCTTGATCTCGTGGTAGATCCACTCTTGTAAACATCCACAGTATCAATATCAATCAAGCAGGACGTAGGGTTTTACCTCCATTAAGAGGGCCCGAACCTGGGTAAAACATCGTGTCCCTTGTCTCCTGTTACCATCCGCCTAGACGCACAGTTCGGGACCCCCTACCCAAGATCCGCCGGTTTTCACACCGACATTGGTGCTTTCATTGAGAGTTCCTCTGTGCCGTCGCCGATAGGAGGGATGCCTCTTCCCGTCTTCAAGGACGGTATCTTCGCCAATGGAGCCTTGGCCGCCGGCCAAACTATCCGGCTAGGAGGTTTTCTTATGGCCGCCTGTCCGTCCACCGCCTCCGCAATGACCTCTCGAGTCATCGAGAGCAATCTTCACGTCAACTCGGAATTCGCCGAACATCTAGATCCAGCAGAGCTCTCGTCTGTAAACAAACTCTTGGATCGGATCGCCGCCCTGGGAGTCACTACAGACTACGATCAGATCGGGCTTAAAACCGATCTGAGAGAGATTAACTCTCCCCAGGTCACCCACCACGTTACGGTGGTAGAAGAACAATGCGGCGACTCTTCTCCTATATTGAAAACTAGTCATGTCCGGGCTCCCGAACCCTCCACGCCGGATTCCCGCGGAGGGGCGGACTTCGATCGAGCACTGAGCTTAAAATCAGGCCTCATTCCGGACTCGTTGGACGATGTCCAGCGATCAAAGCTTCCGAGCATGGAATCTCCTCGGCCTTCGAGCCTTGAGACGGGTAGGGTTCCGGACTTAGTTCCACCCACCCGACCAGACATATGCGATCTATCTCTAATCCGGCAAGAGCCCACTAAGACAATACATCACTACTGGGCCAGATTCCTCCTGCCGAGAGGAAAACGCAATCTCAATTTTCTGCAATAATTGCACGGACGAGGGAATCCTAAACGCCGTCAGCCGTCGTGAAATCAGACGCTTCGCCGACCTGGCATCCATAGTAAAGAAGTACTGTGCGATAGAGAGTTTCCGGAAAACCGAAAATAGGTTTTGGGACAATCCGGCCCCGGATACAGACCCAGTCCGCAATAAAAAGGTGCATCACACTCAGGCACCAGGTGCAAGAACCAAAAAACAGAAACCCCTTAAAGGGAACAGAACCGTACTGGAGGGATGGCTCAGCAGACCCTGTACAATTCACAATGCAGAGGGCGCCGTCCCAACACATAGCCTTCGAGCATGTTGGATACTACGGCAGGTGGCCAAAAGTGGCGAGGAGCTTCTAGCCCCGGGAAACCACACCAACAATACCGGTACGGTATTAACAGTCTTCGAGACTTTCGCATCAAACAATATGCGGAAATGAACGATCTGCAGCCTTGCCGAAGCTTACCAAGTAGCCACAGCAAATCCTTGGAGTGACGCGGCCATCACCTTCAACGCCAGCGACGAACCTAAATTCCGGACAGCCCGAGCACCAGCCGCATTGGTCCTCAGTCCGATAGTGGACGGCTTTCGGCTTACCAAGGTGCTCATGGATGGCGGCAGCGGATTAAACCTCATCTACGAGGAAACCCTTCAAAAAATGGAAATAGACTGGAGCCGCATTGAGCGAAGCAGCACAACCTTCAGAGGAATAATCCCTAGCCGGGAAGCGCGCTGCACAGGAAAAATCACACTCGATGTGGTATTCGGCTCGCCAGACAATTACAGGTCCGAAGAAATCACGTTCCAAGTGGCCCCGTTCAACAGCGGATACCACGCTATATTAGGACGAGAGGCATTCACAATCTTCCAAGCCGTACCCCATTACGGGTACATGAAGCTCAAAATGCCTGGGCCCGGTGGAACAATCACTCTCGTTAGTGATCCGGACATAGCACTCCGCGCCAAAAACAAGACGGCCGCATTAGCCCTGGAGGCACTATCCGAAGCCTTAGCGGCAGAGGAACTCACCGTGCTGCGCTCTACGGTGAATAGGGACGATGTGATACTCGATAAGAGATCCAAGTCCACCTCCTTTAAACCAGCCGAAGAAATAGTAAAATTCCAGGTCCACCCAACGGACCCGACAAAGACGGCCTCCATCGGGGCACAATTGAACCCTGATGTAGACGCCGCACTGCGAGAATTCCTTCGGGAAAATTGGGACATTTTCGCCTGGCACCCCTCGGATATGCCCGGAATCCCACGCAGATTAGCAAAACACAGCCTAAACATCCTAAAAGGATTCAAGCCAGTCAAACAGGCTCTTCGACAATTTTCCGAACCCAAAAGACAGGCAATGGGAGAAGAACTAGCCAAACTATTAGAAGTCGGATTCATCAGAGACATCAAACATCCGGATTGGCTAGCAAACCTGGTAATGGTACCAAAGAAGGACAAATCCTGGCGCCTATGTGTCAACTTCAAAGACCTAAATAAAGCCTGCCCAAAGGATCCCTTCCCCCTCCCCCGCATCGACCAAATCATCGATGCCACTGCAGGGCACGATTCATTGTGCTTCCTGGACGCATACTCCGGCTATCATCAAATCAAGATGGCAGAAGCGGATCAAGTCGCAACGGCATTCATTACTCCATATGGACCATTCTGCTTGAACACGATGCCCTTCGAACTTAAAAACGCCGGCGTAACATATCAGCGCATGATTCAGACATGCCTGGCTACCCAGATCGGCAAAACAGTAGAGGCATATGTAGATGACGTGGTCGTCAAAAGTAAACGCGTCGAAACTTTAGTAGACGACTTGAGGGTCACATTTGACAACCTCCGAGAATATGATATCAAACAGAATCCGGAAAAATGCGTTTTCGGCGTGCCAGCCGGAAAGCTCCTGGGCTTCATCGTATCTGGTAAAGGAATTGAAGGAAATCCGGCCAAGATCCGAGCTCTATCACAGCTGGATATTCCAAAAAACCTCAAACAGATCCAGAAATTGACAGGATGCGTGGCGGCCCTCAACCGCTTCATCTCCCGCTTAGGAGAAAAGGCGTTGCCCCTCTATCGCCTCCTCAGGCACACCGAACACTTCGAGTGGACGGATGCTGCCATCGCCAGACTTGAAGAAATAAAGGCCATATTGGCAACGAATCCGGTCCTGGCTACGCCCAACCTGGGCGAACCAATGTTGTTATACATCGCAGCAACACATCAAGTTGTAAGCGCGGTACTCGTCGTCGAACCAGAGACAGAAGGGCATAAATTCCCTCTTCAAAAACCAGTGTACTACGTATCCACTGTGTTAACCCCCTGCAAGTCCCGTTACCCGCACTATCAGAAGATCACGTATGCAGTGTTCATGGCATCCCGGAAGCTCCGACACTACTTTCAAGAGTGTTCGATAACAGTGGCCTCTGAAGTACCACTCAATGACATTATAAACAACCGCGACGCAACGGGAAGGATTGCAAAATGGGCCATTGAGCTCTTGCCATTCGATATAACTTACAGACCTCGGCGAGCTATAAAGTCACAAGTTTTGGCTGACTTTGTCGCCGAATGGACCGAAGCCGAACTCCCTAAAGAGTACGGCGCATACTCCAATTGGATTATGCACTTCGACGGCTCTAAAATGTTGGCCGGACTGGGGGCTGGCATCGTATTGACGTCCCCGACCAGTGATACGGTCCAATACGTACTTCAAATAATGTACACGGACTCCAACAACGCAGCCGAATACGAGGCCCTTTTACATGGTCTCCGGATGGCAATCTCCATGGGCATTCAACGCCTAGAGGTGCGCGGGGATTCAAACCTCGCAATATCCCAAATAAATGGAGACTTCGATGCCAAGGATCCGAAAATGGCAGCATATCGCAACGCTGTCCTAAAAATGTCAGCTCGGTTCGACGGACTCGAATTCCATCATGTAGCCAGGGATAACAACCAAGCGACCGACGTATTGGCACGCATCGGCGCAAAACGTGACGCTGTCCCTCCAAACATCTTCCTGGAACGGCTGTTCAAGCCATCCGTACTATGGGAAGAGGAGTCCGGAAATAACAAACCGGAAGGAGCCACACCAACCGACACAAAGCAATTTGACATAAGCGGCAATTCCGCCGCCGAAATCACACCCTCAGCCCACGACATAATGGCCGTAATCGCCCCGTGGACAGAGCCATTCCTAGCCTACTTACTTAGGCAGGAACTTCCCGAAGACCAAAATAAGGCCCGCTGCATAGTTCGGCGATCTAAAGCCTACAAGGTCCACGAGGGAGAACTTTATAAGAAAAGCACAACCGGAGTCCTTCAAAGGTGTATCTCCGAAGAGGAAGGGCGAAACCTCCTGGCTGAAATTCATGCCGGACTAGGCGGACACCACGCAGCAGCCCGGGCCCTCGTAGGAAAGGCATTCCGTACAGGATTTTATTGGCCGACGGCCCGGGCAGATGCTCAGGACTTAGTCCAACGATGCGTCGGTTGTCAGCTCGTTGCTAATCAGAGCCATATGCCACCCACCGCCCTCAAAACTATACCCATTACCTGGCCGTTCGCGGTCTGGGGGCTTGACATGGTTGGACCACTTAAAGGGGGAACCCACAACCAAAGATACCTATTGGTCATGGTGGATAAATTCACCAAATGGATAGAGGCCAAGCCAGTTAAAACGGCAGAGTCCGGACCAGTGATAGACTTTATATCCAGGGTAGTACACCGTTACGGTGTCCCTCACAGCTGAAGGAAATATGCCCTAGAGGCAATAATAAAGTTATTATTTATTTCCTTATTTCATGATAAATGTTTATTATTCATGCTAGAATTGTATTAACCGGAAACGTGATACATGTGTGAATACATAGACAAACATATAGTCACTAGTATGCCTCTACTTGACTAGCTCATTAATCAAAGATGGTTATGTTTCCTGACCATAGACATGTCTTGTCATTTGATTAATGCGATCACATCATTAGAAGAATGATGTGATTGACATGACCCATTCTGTTAGCCTAGCACTTGATCGTTTAGTATATATTGTTATTGCTTTCTTCATGACTTATACATGTTCCTGTAACTATTAGATTATGCAACTCCCGTTTACCGGAGGAACACTTTGGGTGCTACCAAACGTCACAACGTAACTGGGTGATTATAAAGGAGTACTACAGGTGTCTCCAAAGGTACATGTTGGGTTGGCGTATTTCGAGATTAGGTTTTGTCACTCCGATTGTCGGAGAGGTATCTCTGGGCCCTCTCGGTAATGCACATCACTATAAGCCTTGCAAGCAATGTGACTAATGAGTTAGTTGCAGGATGATGCATTACATAACGAGTAAAGAGACTTGCCGGTAACGAGATTGAACTAGGTATTGGATACCGACGATCGAATCTCGGGCAAGTAACATACCGATGACAAAGGGAACAACGTATGTTGTTATGCGGTTTGACCGATAAAGATCTTCGTAGAATATGTGGGAGCCAATATGGGCATCCAGGTCCCGCCATTGGTTATTGACCGGAAACGTGTTTCGGTCATGTCTACATAGTTCTCGAACCCGTAGGGTCCGCACGCTTAAGGTTTTGATGACAGTTTTATTATGAGTTTATGAGTTTTGATGTACCGAAGGAGTTCGGAGTCCCGGATGAGATCGGGGAGATGACGAGGAGTCTCGAAATTGTCGAGACGTAAAGATCGATATATTGGACGACTATATTCGGAGTTCGGAAAGGTTCCGAGTCATTTGGGTATTTTTCGGAGTACCGGAGAGTTACGGGAATTCGCCGGGGAGTATATGGGCCTTATTGGGCCATACGGGAATAGAGGAGAGAGGCCGAAAGGAAGGAGGGGCGCAGCCCCCCTCTGGTCCGAATTGGACAAGGGGTGCAGCCCCCTTTTCCTTCCTCCTCTCCCCCTCTTTCCTTCTCTCCTACTCCAACAAGGAAGGGGGGAGTCCTACTCCCGGTGGGAGGAGGACTCCTCCTGGCGCGCCCCTCCTGGCCGGCCGAACCCCTCCCCCTGGCTCCTTTATATACGGGGGCAGGGGGGCACCTCTAGGCACGACAACACAAGTTGATCTACGGATCGTTCCTTAGCTGTGTGCGGTGCCCCCCTCCACCATATTCCACCTCGGTCATATCGTCGCGGAGTTTAGGCGAAGCCCTGCGCCGGTAGAACATCATCATCGTCACCACGCCGTCGTGCTGGCGGAACTCATCCCCGAAGCTTTGCTGGATCAGAGCCTGGGGATCGTCATCGAGCTGAACGTGTGCTGAACTCGGAGGTGCCGTACGTTCGGTACTTGGATCGGTCAGATCGTAAAGACGTACGACTACATCAACCGCGTTGTCATAACGCTTCCACTTACGGTCTACGAGGCTACGTGGACATACACTCTCCCCTCTCGTTGCTATACCATCCCCATGATCTTGCGTGTGCGTAGGAAATTTTTTAAAATTACTACGTTCCCCAACAGTGGTATCAGAGCCTAGGTTTTATGCGTTGATGTTATATGCACGAGTAGAACACAAGTGAGTTGTGGGCGATACAAGTCATACTGCTTACCAGCATGTCATACTTTGGTTCGGCGGTATTGTGAGATGAAGCGGCCCGAACCGACATTACGCGTACGCTTACGCGAGACTGGTTTCACCGTTACGAGTACTCGTGCTTAAAGGTGGCTGGCGGGTGTCTGTCTCTCTCACTTTAGCTGAATCAAGTGTGGCTACGCCCGGTCCTTGCGAAGGTTAAAACAGCACCAACTTGACGAACTATCGTTGTGGTTTTTGATGCGTAGGTAAGAATGGTTCTTGCTCAGCCCGTAGCAGCCACGTAAAACTTGCAACAACAAAGTAGAGGACGTCTAACTTGTTTTTGCAGGGCATGTTGTGATGTGATATGGTCAAGACGTGATGAGATATAAGTTGTTGTATGAGATGATCATGTTTTGTTGAAGTTATCGGCAACTGGCAGAAGCCCTATGGTTGTCTCTTTGTTGCATAAGATGCAAGTGCCAAATAATTGCTTTACTTTATTGCTATGCGATAGCAATAGTTGCAAGAGCAATAGTTGGCGAGACGACCATGTGACGACACATTGATATAGATCAAGATGATGAAGATCATGGTGTCGTGCGGTGATGATAGAGATCATGACATTACTTTCGAGATGGAGATCAAAGGCGCAAGATGATCATGGCCATATCATGTCACATATTTTGATTGCATATGATGTTTATCTGTTATACATCTTATTCTGTTTTGTTTGATGGTAGCATTTTAAGATGATCTCTCACTAATTATCAAGAAGTGTTCTCCCTGAGTATGCACCGTTGCGAAAGTTCTTCGTGCTGAGACACCACGTGATGATCGGGTGTGATAGGCTCTACGTTCAAATACAACGGGTGCAAAACAGTTGCACACGCGGAATACTCGGGTTAAACTTGACGAGCCTAGCATATATAGATATGGCCTCGGAACACGGAGACTGAAAGGTCGAGCGTGAATCATATAGTAGATATGATCAACATAGTGATGTTCACCATTGAAAACTACTCCATCTCACGTGATGACCGGACATGGTTTAGTTGATTTGGATCACGTGATCACTTAGATGACTAGAGAGATGTCTATCTAAGTGGGAGTTCTTAAGTAATATGATTAATTGAACTTAAATTTATCATGAACTTAGTCCTGGTAGTATTTTGCAAATTATGTTATAGATCAATAGCTCGCGTTGTTGCTTTCATATGTTTATTTTGATATGTTCCTAGAGAAAATTGTGTTGAAAGATGATAGTAGCAATGATGCGGATTGGATCCGTGATCTGAGGTTTATCCTCATTGCTGCACAGAAGAATTATGTCCTTAATGCACCGCTAGGTGACAGACCTATTGCAGGAGCAGATGCAAACCTTATGAACATTTGGCTAGCTCAATATGATGACTACTTGATAGTTTTGTGCACCATGCTTTATGGCTTAGAATCGGGACTTCAAAAACATTTTGAACGTCATGGACCATATGAGATGTTCCAGGAGTTGAAGTTAATATTTCAAGCAAATACCCGAGTTGAGAGATATGAAGTCTCCAACAAGTTCTATAGCTAAAAGTTGGAGGAGAATCACTCAACTAGAGAGCATGTGCTCAGATTGTCTGGGTACTACAATCGCTTGAATCAAGTGGGAGTTAATCTTCCAGATAAGATAGTGATTGACAGAATTCTCTAGTCACCACCACCAAGTTAGTAGAACTTCGTGATGAACTATAATGCAAGGGATGACGAAAACGATTCCCGAGCTCTTCGTGATGCTGAAATTGATGAAGCTAGAAATCAAAGAAAAACATCAAAGTGTTGATGGTGGACAAGATCACTAGTTTCAAGATAAAGGGCAAAGGGAAGAAGGGGAACTTCATGAAGAACAGCAAGCAAGTTGCTACTCAAGTGAAGAAACCCAAGTCTGGACCTAATCCTAAGACTAAGTGATTACACTGCAAAGGAAATGGTCACTGGAAGCGGAAATGCCCTGAATATTTGGTGGATAAGAAGGATGGCAAAGTGTACAAGGGTATATTTGATGTACAAGTTATTGATGTGTACCTTACTAGTGTTTATAGTAACCCCTGAGTATTTGATACTTGTTCGGTTGCTAATATTAGTAACTCGAAACAGGAGTTACAGAATAAACAGAGACTAGTTGAAGGGGAAGTGACGATGAGTGTTGGAAGTAGTTCCAAGATTGATATGATCATCATCGCACACTCCCTATACTTTCGGGATTAGTGTTAAACCTAAATAAATGTTATTTGGCGTTTGCGTAGAGCATGAATATGATTTGATCATGTTTATTGCGATACGGTTATTCATTTGAAGTTAAGAATAATTGTTATTCTGTTTACATGAATAAGACCTTCGATGGTTACACACCCAATGAAAATAGTTTGTTGGATCTCGATCGTAGTGATACACATATTCATAATATTGATGCCAAAAGATGCAAAGTTAATAATGATAGTGCAACTTATTTGTGGCACTGCCGTTTGGGTCATATCGGTGTAAAGCGCATGAAGAAACTCCATAAAGATGGATTTTCGGAATCACTTGGTTATGAATCATTTGATGCTTGCGAACCGTGCCTTTTGGGCAAGATGACTAAAAATCCGTTCTCCGGAACAATGGAACGAGCTACTGACTTATTGGAAATAATACATACCGATGTATGCGATCCAATGAGTGTTGATGCTCGTGGAAAGTATCGCTATTTTCTGACCTTCACAAGATGATTTGAGCAGATATAGGTATATCTACTTGATGAAACATAAGTCTGAAATAGTTGAAAGGTTCAAAGAATTTCAGAGTGAAGTGGAGAATCATCGTAACAAGAAAATAAAGTTTCTACGATCTGATCGTGGAAGAGAATATTTGAGTTACGAGTTTGGCCTTCATATAAAACAATGTGAAATAGTTTCGCAACTCACGCCACCTGGAACACCACAGCTTAATGGTGTCCGAACGTCGTAAGCGCACTTTATTGGATATGGTGCGATCTATGATGTCTCTTATTGATTTACCATTATCGTTTTGGGGTTATGCATTAGAGACAGCTGCATTCACGTTTAAATAGGGCACCATCTAAATCCGTTGAGACAACACCGTATGAACTATGGTTTAGTAGTAAACCTAAGCTGTCGTTTCTTAAAGTTTGGAGTTGCGATGCTTATATGAAAAAGTTTCAACCTGATAAGCTCAAACCCAAATCGGAGAAGTGCGTCTTCATAGAATACCCAAAGGTAACTATTGGGTACACCTTCTATCACAGATCCGAAGGCAAGTTATTCGTTGCTAAGATGGATCCTTTCTAGAGAAGAAGTTTCTCTCGAAAGAAGTGAGTGGGAGGAAAGTAGAGCTTGATAAGGTAATTTGTACCATCTCCCGAATTGGAAAGTAGTGCATCACAGAAATCAGTTCCAGTGATTCCTACACCAATTAGTGAGGAAGTTAATGATGATGATCATGAAACTTCAGATCAAGTTGCTACCAAACCTCGTAGGTCTTCCAGAGTAAGATTCGCACCAGAGTGGTATGGTAATCGTGTTCTGGGAGTCATGTTACTAGACCATGATGAACCTACGAACTATGAGGAAGCAATGATGAGCCCAGATTTCGCAAAATGGCTAGAGGCCATGAAATCTGAGATGGGATCCATGTATGAAAACAAAGTATGGACTTTGGTTGACTTGCCCAATGATCGGCAAGCCATTGAGAATAAATGGATCTTTAAGAAGAAGACTGACGCTGATGGTAATGTAACTGTCTATAAAGCTCGACTTGTTGCAAAAGGTTTTTGACAAGTTCAAGGTGTTGACTACAATAAGATTTTCTCAATTGTAGCGATGCTTAAGTCTGTCTGAATCATGTTAGCAATTGCCACAATTTATGAAATCTGGCAAATGGATGTCAAAACTGCAGTCCTTAATGGTTTTCTTAAAGAAGAGTTGTATATGATGCAACCAGAAGGTTTTGTCAATCCTAAAGGTACTAACAAAATGTGCAAGCTCCAGTGATCCATCTATGGACTGGTGCAAGCATCTCAGAGTTGGAATATACGCTTTGATAAGTTGATCAAAGCATATAGTTTTGTACAGACTTACGGTGAAGCATGTATTTACAAGAAAGTGAGTGGGAGCACTACAACATTTCTGATAAGTATATGTGAATGACATATTGTTGATCGGAAATAATGTAGAATTATTCTGCAAAGCATAAAGGAGTGTTTGAAAGGAGTTCTTTAAAAGAAAGACCTCGGTAAAGCTGCTTACACATTGAGCATCAAGATCTATATAGATAGATCAAGAAGCTTGATAAGATTTTTCAATGAATACATACCTTGATAAATTTTTGAAATAGTTCAAAATGGAACAGTCAAAGAAGGAGTTCTTGCCTGTCTTGCAAGGTGTGAAGTTGAGTAAGACTCAAGACCCGACCATGGCAGGAAATAGAAAGAGAATGAAAAGTCATTCCCTATGCCTCAGTCATAGGTTCTATAAAGTATGCTATGCTGTGAACCAGACATATTGTATACCTTGCTCTGAGTTTGATAAAGGAATACAATTTTGATCTAATAGTAGATCACTAGACAACGGTCAAGAATATCCTTAGTAAGGACTAAGGAGATGTTTCTCGATTATGGAGGTGATAAAAGAGTTCGTTGTAAAAGTTACATCAGTGCAAACTTTTACACTGATCCAGATGACTCTAAGTCTCAATCTGGATACATATTGAAAGTGGGAGCAATTAGCTAGAGTAGCTCCATGCAGAGCGTTGTGGACATAGAATATTTGCAAAATACATACGGCTCTGAATATGACAGACCCATTGACTAAGCTTCTCTCACAAGCAAAACATGATCATACCTTAGTACTCTTTGGGTGTTAATCACATAGCGATGTGAACTAGATTATTGACTCTAGTAAACCCTTTGGGTGTTGATCACATGACGATGTGAACTATGGGTATTAACCACATACAGATGTGAATATTGGTGTTAAATCACATGGCGATGTGAACTAGATTATTGACTCTAGTGCAAGTGGGAGACTGAAGGAAATATGCCCTAGAGGCAATAATAAAGTTATTATTTATTTCCTTATTTCATGATAAATGTTTATTATTCATGCTAGAATTGTATTAACCGGAAACGTGATACATGTGTGAATACATAGACAAACATATAGTCACTAGTATGCCTCTACTTGACTAGCTCATTAATCAAAGATGGTTATGTTTCCTGACAATAGACATGTGTTGTCATTTGATTAATGGGATCACATCATTAGAAGAATGATGTGATTGACATGACCCATTCCGTTAGCATAGCACTTGATCGTTTAGTATATTGTTATTGCTTTCTTCATGACTTATACATGTTCCTGTAACTATTAGATTATGCAACTCCCATTTACCGGAGGAACACTTTGGGTGCTACCAAACGTCACAACATAACTGGGTGATTATAAAGGAGTACTACAGGTGTCTCCAAAGGTACATGTTTGGTTGGCATATTTCGAGATTAGGTTTTGTCTCTCCGATTGTCGGAGAGGTATCTCTGGGCCCTCTCGGTAATGCACATCACTATAAGCCTTGCAAGCAATGTGACTAATGAGTTAGTTGCAGGATGATGCATTACGTAACGAGTAAAGAGACTTGCTGGTAACGAGATTGAACTAGGTATTGGATACCGACGATCGAATCTCGGGCAAGTAACATACCGATGACAAAGGGAACAACGTATGTTGTTATGCGGTTTGACCGATAAAGATCTTCGTAGAATATGTGGGAGCCAATATGGGCATCTAGGTCCCGCTATTGGTTATTGACCGGAAACGTGTTTCGGTCATGTCTACATAGTTCTCGAACCCATAGGGTCCGCACGCTTAAGGTTTTGATGACAGTTTTATTATGAGTTTATGAGTTTTGATGTACCGAAGGAGTTCGGAGTCCCGGATGAGATCGGAGACATGACGAGGAGTCTCAAAATGGTCGAGACGTAAAGATCTATATATTGGACGACTATATTCGGAGTTCGGAAAGGTTCCGAGTCATTCGGGTATTTTTCGGAGTACCGGAGAGTTACGGGAATTCGCCGGGGAGTATATGGGCCTTATTGGGCCATACGGGAATAGAGGAGAGAGGCCAAAAGGAAGGAGGCGCGCAGCCCCCCTCTAGTCCGAATTGGACAAGGGGTGCGGCCCCCTTTTCCTTCCTCCTCTCCCCCTCTTTCCCCCTTCTCCTACTCCAACAAGGAAGGAGGGAGTCCTACTCCCGATGGGAGTAGGACTCCCCTTGGCGCGCCCCCTCCTAGGGCCGGCCTCCTCCCCCCTTGCTCCTTTATATACGGGGGCAGGGGGCACCTCTAGGAACAACACACAAGTTGATCTACGGATCGTTCCTTAGCCGTGTGCGGTGCCCCCCTCCACCATATTCCACCTCAGTCATATCGTCGCGGAGTTTAGGCGAAGCCCTGCGCCGGTAGAACATCATCATCGTCACCACGCCGTCGTGCTGGCGGAACTCATCCCCGAAGCTTTGCTGGATCAGAGCCTGGGGATCGTCATCGAGCTGAACGTGTGCTGAACTCGGAGGTGCCGTACGTTCGGTACTTGGATCGGTCGGATCGTGAAGACGTACGACTACATCAACCGCGTTGTCATAACGCTTCCGCTTACGGTCTACGAGGGTACGTGGGCATACACTCTCCCCTCTCGTTGCTATACCATCACCATGATCTTGCGTGTGCGTAGGAAATTTTTTGAAATTACTACGTTCCCCAACAACAGCATCATCACCGATAACGGCACGAATTTTACGGCCGATGAAGTTAAATCATGGTGCAAAAATATGGGCATTAAGCTCGATTATGCTTCAGTCTATCATCCTCAAACCAACGGTTAAGTAGAACGAGCAAATGGTCTAATAATGAGCGGCATCAAGCCCAGACTAGTGCGGTCACTTACGAAATCTGGCACGCACTGGGTAGAGGAGCTCGACTCCGTACTCTGGGGGCTGCGGACAATGCCCAACCGTACTACCGGATTCACACCATTTTTTATGGTGTACGGCGCAGAGGCAGTTTTGCCCTGCGACATTATTCATGACTCACCTCGAGTGCGCATGTATGAAGAAAGAGAGGCCGAGCTGGATCGGCAGGACAGCTTAGACGCATTGGAGGAAGAACGCGACATCGCCAAGGCTCGTTCCGCATTCTATCAGCAGCAGGCTCGAAGATATCAAAGCAGAGAAGTACGGGCCAAGACTTACAACGTGGGCGAACTAGTTCTACGCCTGCCGGACAAGAAAAAGGACAAGCTCAAGCCCAAATGAGAGGGCCTCTTCATCATCGATCAAGTCCTGACCGGCGAAGCGTACCGTCTACGAAATGCATCGGATAATCGACTCGAGCCGAACCCATGGAACGCAGCCCGCCTCCGAAGATTCTATGCCTAGCGCCGGATTAAGAGTTCGTCCCTCTCCCGTCCAAATTTTTTATACTTCAGCTGCCCCTTTTTTCTCTTTTTTCTCTCACCCCTATTCATAAGCAGCCTTAAAAGGCTTATTTGCGCATAGTCCGCACATAATCGATGTGCTATCCGCACTCACTATACCTGGGGGCTTCTTTACCAGAAGCTTAAATTATAAGGGCTTCGTGCCCAGCACATGTGTCAAGCTCCCACATGTACCTTTTATTCACCATTATATGCATCAATATGACTTAAGTTTTGGCCCAGCTGGGTTGCCTGGCTCCTGTGCTTACCCCTATGTTCCCGATTGTTCGGCTAGGAGGTAAAGGGAGCACCTCTGCGATTGTTACTGCCGGGTCAGCCGGATGTGTACCTCAGACTGGGTGAAGCCGAAAGCTAGCGTTCTTAAGGGAATATTCGGTCGGTGACTTGAAAGATGATTTTTACCTACTTATTTATCTGCCCCCAGATGTTTTTCTGCTTTCTTCGCAGTCCGGACATGCACTTTAGGGCATGCCACCCCCAGAGGAAAGGAACCCTTAACGGAACTATTCTCCCTGGAAGATGTTTCTTACTAACCATATAATATAACATAACTAGTTGGGCACTTGTCTGATAAAGCACTAATGACCCCTACGCCTGGTCTCCATGCATACCCCGGTTGTTTCATAACCGAGAAGGTATTCGGACACACTCCGGACTCTAGGGTCCCGAGGTCGAAGCGAAAAGGTCGGCAAAGACAAACGATCTACAATCTGGCTAGAAGGAATTTTACATGTCATTTTATAATACATTGTCAAATTGACTGACTGTATTCTTCCTCAATCCCGTCTAACAGACTGTCTAATTTACAGTCCTGCTGGGAAAACTTAGCAGCCAACTCTACTTGGTCGTACACTAAACTTACAGGGATCTCCTTCCCATCAGGCCCCACAGGTCTGACTTCGGCCATGTGGTTGGGATCCGCCTTCTTGTACCGCATCTTCACCATGGCCCAAGCCTCCCTGGCACCTTGGCGGCAGGCTGAAATCTTCCATAAATGGAAGCGCTGCCGCACTCCCTGAAGCTTCTCCGCAAGCTCCCAAAGTCCCTCGGGTAGGGAGAAGGCTGGCCATAAAGCCTGGATGACGCCGCTCATTGCCTGCCGAACTCATTCGGTCAGTTGCAACAACTCGGGAAGTTGATCACCCGTTGATACGGGCATCTCCTCCTCGGGGCGACCTGTGAGTATACCTACAGACATATTTTGTCAATTGACTTCCTCGCCGAACTCTTCTTTTCAAAGGAGTTCGCTCAAGCACTTACTATAGATGCCACGACGAAGCCGCTGATTCTCCTTAACGGAGCTAGACAGCTCGGCCCGAACACCTTTCAGCTCTTCTCCAAGCTGGGCATGGGCATCCTGGAGCTTGTTCCTTTCGTGTTGCACCGTATGCAGCACCCTCTCGCCGGCCTTTAGCTGGCGCAGAAGTTCTTGCCTGTCTGGATCTTGTTCGGCAGCACCTGCAATGTCATTATCAGACTTGCGCACAGGACAAACACTACTTATCTTTTTAAATAATGTGTTACCAGGAGAGGTCCCTGCGTTTCCTCCTGCGGCAGCGAGTGCGGCCTCAAGTTGAGCCTTACACTCTTGCAGCTCCTGAGACAGTTGGGTATTCTTCTCGGTAAGACCCTGCATTTCACATGATCCTTAAATTAGTTAATATAACTACTTCAAGTCTCGGGGGCTACTGGCATATATAACTATTAAATTCTCTTACCCGTATGTCTTTTACATACTGCTCCGTGGCTCTGGTCAAACCATCTTGAGCGGCACGGAGGTGCGCGTCCCCTGCGTTAAAGGCATCCAACGCCTCAGGGGAGAAGCACGCGTCACGATAAACAGTCCGGCGGCGCCTATGGTTCATGGCGCTCTCCACCTCAGATTTGGTGGCGGACAGTCTGTCGGCATCCTCCGTTGGAGGAGTATCCGGCTCGCGCCTTGCGCTCGCTTCCCCCCCCC
>NC_041381.1:542540312-542561661 GCF_002162155.2 Triticum dicoccoides | reverse complement strand
GCTGGTAGAAGCCGGATTGGCAGCCTCTACACCTGCAGTCCGGCGGGCGCTTTTTCCCCTACATAAGTCATGAGCACTCGAACGCTTCCTAGGAACGTTGCTCTAGATAATGAATTGTGAGCTATACCTTTGCGGCGACGTTTCAGTCCGCGCCGCGCTCCTCTTCCGTCTACTTGTCCGGACTGGCCTTTGATGGTCAGCCGCCGCGGGCTCGGCTTCCCGCCCTAGAGGCGCCTCCTGCATAGCATCATCATATACGGTGGTCAGAAATAAGCAAGGAAGGACTAACGGTGTCAGAACTTCGGTCACAAGCACCTGGGAAGCCGGATATAGTCCGGGATAGTCGGCCGTAATGGCGACTAAGGCATTATCAATGCTGAGCTGGTGGAATACCTCGTCGATTAGCTCCACTCCTATGTCCGGATCCTCTTCGGAGGCCAGGTCCCGGGATCTCTCTGGATCCTCGGGTTGCGGAGCTGGACTTAGCATGTCCTCCACCGTCCGACGTAGCTCCTGCGTCGAAAGAAGAACACAATATAAGAAACTTAAGTTTCAAAGGCATGGGTTGGACACGTGAAGTGTTCGCTTACCCAAGGTCGGGGATTGTTCATGGAGAACCCATTTAACGGGTTCGTCCGAAGGAAATCCTCCTTCTCCCCTTTATACAGGCCGGACAGGATCGTCACCAGGTCTTCGGCCGAATCCGGCCCTTTGCGGCCATGACGGGTGGCATCGTCCTCCCCGTTGAAATCCCACATGGGGTGGCCCCTGTATTGTAGTGGCTGCACTCCCCTCATAATGCATGTTGCCATGACTCCAATCATGGTCAACCCGGAATGGGCCAGTAACCTTATCCGGCCCATCAAATAATGGACGCTCTTGTCTTCCTCCAGTTGGGGGCTCCGTGGGCGCCAACTAAGGCGTTTCTTCAGAGGAGCATTGTTGAACTCCGGGAGGCCGATCCGGATAGGGTCCGGCAGCGGAGTGTCTTCTATATAAAACCATAACGAAGGCCAGTCTTTGGACGCCTTCTTAGGGGTTCCGGATGGATATCCGGTCCCGGCAATGCGCCATATTTCGGCGCCGCCCACTTGATATATGAACCCCTCATGAGAGCGGGGTACAAGGCAAAACAACCTCTTCCATAGCGCAAAATGGGGCTCGACGCCCAGGAATAGCTCGCAAAGAGCTACGTAACCCGCAATATGCAGGATCGAGGCAGGCGTGAGGTGATGAAGCTGGAGTCCTTAGAACTCTAGGAGCCCGCGGAGGAACGGATGTACAGGAAATCCGAGCCCCCTTATCAGATAGGGGATGAAGCATACCCGCTCCCCTTTGTTGGGATTTGGGGTAGCCTCCGCTTGCTTCCCACCTTTATAGGTGGCCAGCCCGGCCCGGACAGGAACCATGAAGGCCGGAGGGAGATATCCCCCCATTTGGAGCTTCACCAGCTCGTTGTGCGGGATAGAGCATCTCCTCCAATCTCCTGGCAGAGGGCTGGGAGCGCGAGAAGAGGAGCTGCGTTGAGGATCCATGATGGAATGGATTCTTGGTCGAAAGCGCTCCGATAAGTATTCACGGGAGGAAGATGGTGATTTGGATCTGGATTCGTGCCTCTCTTATAGGCAGATTACTCGCACAACTAGGGGGTAAAGCATAAAAGGCACCCTGGCTTTTCGCATTCGTGCGACGCGTGGAAGAAGGCCATTATTGGGCGTGGGAGCCAAGAAACGCAACATTAATGAGGAAGCCGGACACTGTTCGGCAGGTACATGGAACTTGAAGGAGAACCCGCCTTGCAACGCCGAAGACTACACACATGCTGGACTTATCGTCATTGAAGACTGGTTCGGGGGCTACTGAGGGAGTCCTAGACTAGGGGGTGTCCGGATAGCCGGATTACCACCATCGGCCGAACTATCATCGGCCGGACTATCATCATCGACCGGACTCCAAGACTATGAAGATACAAGATTGAAGACTTCGTCCCGTGTCCGGATGGGACTTTCCTTGGCGTGGAAGGCAAGCTTGGCGATACGGATATGTAGATCTCCTACCATTGTAACCAACTCTATGTAACCCTAGCCCTCTCCGGTGTCTATATAAACCGGATGGATCTAGTCCGTAGGACAACAAACAACATCAACCCTTACAATCATACCATAGGCTAGCTTCTAGGGTTTAGCCTCCTTGATCTCGTGGTAGATCCACTCTTGTAAACATCCACAATATCAATATCAATCAAGCAGGACGTAGGGTTTTACCTCCATCAAGAGGGCCCGAACCTAGGTAAAACATCGTGTCCCTTGTCTCCTGTTACCATCCGCCTAGACGCACAGTTCGGGACCCCCTACCCGAGATCCGCCGGTTTTGACACCGATAGCTCACCTCTCCAACCGGCCTCACCACAAGGGCAGTGCTCGAGCTCAGGGCGCTTGGGGACGGTGGAGAGGACGAGACCCGGGGGGATGGCTCCTCGGCCGCCTCCGTGAACTCGGCAGGAAGGGCCCTGCAGGGCAATGGTCAGCCGAAGCAACGGGAAAGTAAGAGACTAAGAAAGGAGGAGGCTTACTCATCAATGGCGAAGTACTTCCTGCGCTTCAATAGGCGGCAAGGGTAATCATCACCCAAGGCCTCCTTTCTCTTTCGGAGAGCCTCAAAGTCCACGCGGAAGCGGCCTAGGAGCTCGGCGCAAGGGTCAGCCTGCGACGAGGAAGAAGCGCCAATGTGACCGGCGTCGGGGGCATCGCCCTGGCGCACGCCACCAGACGCCGCCCCGTGAAGGGTGGACGAGGCCTCAGGAGCCTCTGCCACGGAAGCCGCGGGCCGCGGATCAACACCTTCGGCCGCTGCTGGGCGGGCCTCAGAAGCTGCCGCCTCAGGAGTTCCGCATGGCGTCATCATCCCGACGGCAGCCCCCTCAGCCCCTGATGGCCCTTGCCTCCCAGCTCCACCACTCGAGGAAGGACCGCCGCAGGCAACCGGGAAGGCAACCACCGCAACTGGGTTCTCATGAGGTCCCGTGAGGCCTGCTGGGCGCAGCCCCCATTCGTCGAAACTGGGCATCTGCTTCACAAAATCAGCCCTGTTTAAGCAAAGGTACAACAAGGCACCCCCTTGCTGGAGACTGCCAGGGGAAGGGTCCCCAGTCAGAATCATGAGAACCTTCCTCAGCACTTCAGGCGCCAGATCTTCCTTCTGGAGCCTCATGCGGTCTTTGCGCCCCCCGAAGGTCCACATCCGGCGGGAATGACGCTGGAGAGGGGCAATGCGGCTCTGGAGGAACTCCTTCACCACCTTGGGTGCCGTCACACCGAGCGCCCTCAAGTTCTCGAAGCGACGCCAGACGAAGACGAGCTGGGGGCTCGTGAGCGTCTCATGGCCCCAGCCGGAATTGGGGATAGTGGGCAAGGTTGGCTCCGAGAGCAGGGGGCTAGGCACTCCGACATCCACATACAGCCACCGCTCTCGGAACCCGGTCGCAGGCGGGGGAAGGCTGAAATCAATCCTCGAGGCTGCCGCTTCTGGTACGGCGAGGAAGCTCACGCACCCCAAACATTGGGTGGGGTCACTGAGGCACAAGGAGAAGAAGTGGCGCAGCAAGGCAACTGAAGGAGGAATGCCCACCATCGCCTCGCAAACAAAAGTGAAAACGGCAAGAAGAGTAATGGATTCGGGACCCAAATGCATCATGTGGATTTGGTAATGGGAAAGCACGGCGTTGAAGAAACCGAAAAAGGGGGGAACCAGTCCCGCCCTGAGGGCATCGGCGAAGTACCGGACCTCGGTGACTCTTCTGTCAATGGAGAAGTGACATGCGGGCCAGACCGTCATCCTCCCACACTCATTGAAGATGGTGGCAAGGGCAGAACTGACCTTGTCCAAGCCTTCTAGGTTGAGTATGATCGACTGATCGACAGCAGGAGCCGTCAACGGCGGCGAGCGGGGCGAGGGCACAGGCTTCTGCCCTTTCCCCTTCTTCGTCGGCGCCATGGCGACAGGAAGGGGGAGGATTCGAGATTGGATTGGAAGCGGAGGCTGGAGCTCAAGAGGAGGAAGAGCACGAGACGCGCGAGCGGCGAGAAGAGGGATGACTATGTGCAACCGCGGGTCCGCCTAGCTGGGCGCAAAATAAGGAGGTGTGGGGAAATAGGGACGCCCACGTCCAATCAACCGCCATGCGGCGCCCAAGGCCATAGGCTATTGGGGCCCGCGGCGCTTCGCACTTGCCCCTTCGCTTCTCTGCTAAGCAAAGTCCAGGCGCGCCTTGGGCCCGGGGGCTACTGTCGGTGTTTTGGGAACGGGGGTACCCAGACTTGCCTGCCTGCGGCCTGCAGCGTGGCTCAGGGAGTGGCCCAGTACGGCCCATCTTTATCAACACATACTCAAGACCCTCACGAGGGGCCAAGCCTCGCGGGGCAGACGACAGGAGGCTTCCTCGGGCACAGCCTCGTCAGGCTGGCTCGCGAGGAGGCAGAGAGATCAAGGCGGGGTACCTCACGAGGTGCCCATGACGCAAGCCATGACGACCGAGGCCAGGCGGGCGCCAGGCGGGCACTAGCCTGCGCAGAGTCCTTGTTTCCTCTTTGGTGCAAAGGGGGCAATCACAGGCAGGAGTATCAAGCAAAGGCAACCATTTCGGTGCAACAAGACCAAGACCAGCAGGACGGCAGGATGGAGGCCATCGTGGAGCCCAAGCCGGCGTCACCGTCAGGGTCTTTGGCAGGCGAGGACCGACTTTAGTTAGGATAAGTGTACTAGATGTTCCCCGTCAAAATGGCCAATTGCTGGCGCCCTTCCCGCTCAATATTTGGGAAGAGGCCCAGGGCCTCCCTCTATAAATAGAGCTAGCCACCACAGAGTAGAGGGAGGAGAGAGTTTGGGCAGACTAGAGAGAGAGAGAGGCGACTGAACTCACCCAAGCAGTTCATCGCACCAGCCAAGAACAGCCCCTCGCGAGGTTGTTCTTCCTTGTACTATTCATCATCAGCCCCTGAGGCAATCCACCACACCACAAACTGGAGTAGGGTATTACACCACAATGGTGGCCTGAACCAGTATAAATCTCGTGTCCCTTGTGTTGTTCTTCGTGTAGTTTAGATCCTTGCGAGGCGACGAGACATGGGTAGGCAAGAGGTGTGATATCCGTGTGCACCCCAGAGTTTGAACCTTGAGGGTCTGCCGGAAATCGAAATCCGACAGGTGCAATAAAATTAATTTTACATTTATTTTTGTCAAACATTAACTACGTACAATACCTGCTACAGTAGACCCATACAGTGTTCGCTAAAGTACTTTGACTTTCCTTCTTTGCATTGCACTAGTTTGCATTGTAGCTTACATGACTTCCCTCCTTAATGTTAGAGGATCCGGTTTCGGGTCGGAGTACCTGCCGGTGTGCTTCATAGTACTCCGACCCATGAAGCACACAGGGCAGGCCACCCATGGGCAAGGGTGCCTCTATGACCTGGATGGTGCTACTGCCGGAGTCAAGGCCATTCGTCGAGCAATTGGCTTGTGGTTCTGGAAGTGTATATCGGAGGCACATGTTCTAGCTTGAGAAACATCATGAACGTTTTTGGTTGCCTGCATCTTTTTTTGTCTCTTTGCATACCTGTCTCAGATGGACTTGATTGAAATAAAACATGCCAAAATCATCATCTGTGAATAGTTCGGTTGCCCGCATTTAGGTTGGCTGCATAAGGGAACCGATATTGACTCGCCGTTTGGTTGCCTGCCTTTCATTTGACGCATAAACTACACGTTGTTCGGTTGCAAACTGATAAGGTGCTATCACCACTTCTCACTAGTGGTGACCTTACCACACACGATCTAAACATAGTTTCAGTCTTAGCTAGGAAACAAATCGCGGTTCATCATAACTACTAACAAATATCAGTACAAATATAACAGTCAAATGGCTCGGTAGGGAAAAGTTCATCAATGCCGAACTAGTTGGAAGTCCATCCTCGTCCTCTTCTTATTCTGCTGATGTTATTTCTTCTTCTTCTCTTCTGTTGTTGTTGTTATTGTTGTTGTTGATCTTTTCTTCTTCAGATCCTTGTCTGCCGACTATAATCCCACATTGCTTGTGCCCACTTCATCCTTTTGTTCTTACAAGCTTCGTTCTCAAATGCCTCCACACCATGGACAGAGTTGACAACATCGTCAGGCGTCACCTATTCCTCCTTCGGCACCCGTTCATCATAACCCCATTGCAGGATCTAGTTATGTAGAATACAACAAGTAAGAACAAGCTTAACCTGGGTGGAGAAAATGTGGAATGACTTCTGATCCAGGATCTTAAACCTATTCTTCAGAGCTCCAAATGCCCTCTCACCCGTAACTCTAAGGCTAGAGTGTCTAAGATTAAACAGTACATGTGGAGTCCTAGGATAGTTCCTACTAGCGAACTCATTCAGATGGTACTTGGTTTCCCTGAAGGGTGGAAGAACACCTCCTGGCATGCATAGCCGGCATCTCGTAGGTAGAACTTACCATCGGGGATATTGATGCCATCAGGTATACTCATGCTGTCATTTAGAATGTTAGTGTCATGTGCTAATGCTTCCCAATCAGCCAACACATATGTCAACTTCATATCGAAGTCAATAGCTACAAGAACACGCTGGCTTGTGTAGTGCTTTCTCCCCCTGTATGATGTAGATTGTGACATCGACACTCTAGTAATGACATGAATATCATCTATTGCCCCAATGCAATCCTGAAATGGCATGAAAATATGATGTTATGGCTATAGCAGTACAATACAAGCATGTTAAGGCATGAACTACATACTGTCAGTGCTCACCTTGAAATATGGATACCATCTTGGACTAGTGCGAATCTTGCTAGGAGTCCGTCCGGTTGGTGACCTGATCATCTCTCCTCTGAGTTCGTCAACAACGTACAACGCTTGCCTGAAGTACCTGTAAATGGTCTCCATTGATCTCCTGAACGTGTTGTGGATAACCCTGAACCTCTGGTTATGACCGACAATATGGAGGGACATGGCAACTTGCTCTTCCACACTAGTGTGAATGATATCTCGTAGCAGCCCCCTGCTTCTTCTGAAGGTCTACACAAGTGTGGCAAAACGTGCTCTTTTCATTCAAGCAACCACAGAGTCTCTGTGTCATTGCAGTTGTGGATGTAGTTCAAATTCGATATCCCCTCCTGATCACGGGTTAATATTGCAGCATAACAGATGACAGGCTTGTCACCACGACTAACATCTCTCTTGTGGATCAATAAGGCCCATGCCTGAATCACAACTATCAGTGTTGTTGCCTGAACTACCAGCTTCGTCTGTTCGTTCATACATTACACGACATCAATGGTGCGGTGAGCAATGGGAAAATCGATCCTACAACTTGCCTAACACCCTAACAAACAATATGCACATAAAGGGGAGGGGGTTCCATGTTTCTTACCGGCTTCAGAGACCACAACGAGGAAGGGGGGCATGGCTGCGTTGAGGAGGACCAGATGATGGCCAAGAGGAAGGGGAGAAGCAGTTCCTGCTGTCGAAGAGTGATGTTGTCGCCTCCACCGTCGCCGCTTCGCGCAGATCTGGTCGCCGCCGCCATCAGTGCTAAGAATAGAGGAAGTGCTTATCCTAGAGCTAGTGGTGACCAAGTAAATGAGGTGGAGAGGCTAGATTTCGCGCCATCCCGCCTCGGTCGATTTCCATCTCCCGCCATCTCCACTCGATTCCCCTTGCACCATCACGAGCGCACAACCTCCCATTTGCGCCGCACTCGGCCTGACTCGCTGAAAACTGCTGATTTCGAGGGTTTGAAGAGAGCCAGGCTCCGGGTTGCTTTAAGGTTCATGCCTATGCGAGCCAGGCCTCCTTGTTGCAATCAAACACGTTTTTCTTGGCACTCGATCTGGTTGGAGATCCTGGAGGCAACCAAACACCCAGCTGTCGTAGAGAGCCCGACCATCTTGGGCCTCGCAAGCTTGAGCCGCATCCCGCTAGCAACGAAACTGCACGTAGACTTCAGCACAATATCTCCCTTCAAAAACCATCTCGCACGCACACAGCACGTACCATAGCGATGAAATGCTTGGCGAAGCGTCTCCATGGTTACTTGTAGGTGCACGGCTATCACCCTGACATGAAGCTATCTATTCAACGGTTACCCGCTAGAACCAGACGTGTCATCCGTACGATCCTACTCCTCTTCCCTGCTTCCCACACTCGACTTTAGTTAAGGACTCCAAAAAGAAAAAAGAAAACTCAGCCAGGAAGTTTTAAGTCAACCTAATTTTCAGAAACTCCAGCAAAGGCATTTGAAATAGTTGCCAAATAAAATGCCAAAACTGAAGAAACCACGTAGCAGTAAAAATGGACAGTTTGGGCACATGGACCAACGGAAGGAAGCACTATCTAAGTAGCTTACCATCTTTACAGCTCAAAACTCACAGTACCTTAGATGAAGGGGAAAATACTAGCACGGAGCAAGCATACAGCTCTGAGTTATCCATTGCATAGCACGCCAGGGTTCCAAGTCTCCAAGATCAGCAACACTGCAATCAGCTTAATAAACCTCTCCAGAATACAAGTTCATCTCGCCATCACAAATTCACAATGCCAGCGTTTAAGCTAAACTCCAGGAGCCAACACACTAGAACAAGACACCAGAACATTCTAAGCCAACACACTAACAGTTCTAACTTCACCCTCTAAAAGATACCATTACTGATCCATCCAAAGTTAAAAGGACATGACACTGAGCCATGTAAAACAAGGCCAAAAATATGTAAAACACCCATCAGATTTTGCCCAAAGTGTGGTTGAGCAAGTTGTAAACATGAGTCTCACAGCAGTCCCCAAAATGAGATGTCAGGAAACTACCATCCTAGGCTTCCAAATCTTATCTGACAATTTAGAGATACCTGCATAGTAAATTGTAAACATGAGTCTCGCCAATCTCTTTGCAGTAATTTCGAAAACGGATTAAACACTAGGGACATCTGAATACTCCGATGGAGGGAATACCCTTTTCTTCTTGAGCTCCATTTAAGTACAAGTAAACAGAAACATGAGTTCAGACATAAATAACAGTACAAGCACATTCCCATCCACATTGTTTTGGAACAGTTACAAAAATGAGATGCCATATGAACGCTGCAATATGCTTTGTTTATTTTCTGTTGCAACAATAAATGAAGCAAGAGGGTTCACCATAATCTTTGGAACAGTTTAGCAAAGATCAGTTGCTGATAACATTTCACCATAATGAATGAAGATGGCTCATCATAACCAAATATCTGGGTATCTGCTAACCTCAACTACCGTCATCACCGTGTTTTCACACTCTGAACTTCAAATTTGTAATAATAAATCGCTCAGGTGAATTAAAAACTAGTGTTACTCAATAGAATTGGCAGCTGGCAGACATATGCACCAAATAGTACTTATTTTTCCAAATAACACACTGCTGACACTGCAAGAGAAATGGACTGTGATGGACAATACATGAAGATAGGTTATGCGAAAGTACCAAGATAGGAATTAGCTGGTACACTTCACTTCATCAGCTCTACTTCTACACGCAAAGTCTCCTTTTTGACCATGTCAGGCGATGCCTCCCTTTTCACAGCGGTCTTCTTGCTCCAATCTTCAACCATGCAAACAAGAATAAACAGTCAATTACATTGTATACATTTCTCTGAATAGTATATATGGCTTGAAATGGCAGAACAGGTTACAGTAATTAGATGAATGAAATGCATAAGTGTCGAATCAAAACAATATAAAAAAATACCATGTTCCCTACGCTGTTTTGATACACGATATGGGTGAAGTGACATGACACTTCCAAAAACATGGATACAGCAATCACTGGTCCAAAATGATAATACAAGGTGGTGTAGATCTCTAAGGAGCAGCATTAAAAGGGAAGGGCGTGCGGCAAGATGCCATCAAGCTCCCAGCAGCAATGGTCGGGGAGCATGTCCACATTATGCATGAGAGGAAGGCTAGTATACATTATAAAGTATGTTTTAAATATTTAAACATCGACATGATTCAGATACTGAGAAAAACATAATGGAATCATTGTTATAGGATGCAGCAGGCATGACAACTCACTGAAGTATCAGGGAAACCTTTACCTAGCAACACAAGTTAATAGGCTGATATCTTCTCCATATTTTTATTGAAAAGGAAGTTCAAACCTCCTGGCCTCTGCGTCCTTGGATGCACACAGCCGAGCAGTCACAAAAAAAATGTAACAAAAATAGGCAGTCACAAGTGACAGGAGCTGTGCCTGCCACTAGGATGAGCTTGGCCCAATCTGATGGGGTTTAAAATGCATTAAAATAAGAAGATACAAATGAACAGACTAGAACAGACTCAGCCTTTCAGTATCTTGGCTGCACTTCTCCCTTCTTATTTATTTGTTACGGCTATGTCCCTTTCTATTTAGCAATGGTGGACCACAATAGAAAGGCTACAATCAATATTGTTCCTCGAATTCACCCAATTTATAACAAAATTATAGTACGTAGAATTTATATGCAGAGGACCCTACATGAGCTTCCAAGCACCCAATTTCAGAAGATGTGTTAAAACAAAATGTGCCCAATCTGACAATTGTATAGTATACTCTATTCTTCCTTGCTTGGATGCACTTCTCCTCTTATATCTAGTTGTAGTTGACCACAATAGAAAGGGAGAATTACAGTTCCTCAAAAACATCTCAATTATTTAATCCCAAATTCTAGCACAATTTGTATATAGAAGAGAGGACTGCAAGCACATAATTTCAGAAGATACGATGAAAGGTGCCTAATTTAACAATTGCAGAGTATAATCATCTTCACCACTTCCATAGCTGATAGCTCAAACAAACAACTGATCAAGAAGATGGGAAGTGTTAGTACCTGCAGAGGGAATCTGGCTTGATTCCAGCCACGTCGGGAGGACACATGGTAGGATGGGGACACTGGGTATAGCTAGACGAGAGCTCCCTGTTATCTTCTCCTTCTCCATGTCCACGCCAAGAAGCTGGTTGCCGCACACAAGGTACACAACATGGCTGTTGAGTGGGTCAATTGCGCCAATCGCCGGCATCTCCTTCAAGGGTTCATCATCCCAAATTGTGGTGAACGCCACCTCGTGGTCCAGCGTCCAGGAGCTGCCACCGTCGTCGAGGGAGAAGGAGCTGACCACGTAGGGCTTCTTTTTGGACACCTCGATGTAGCGCATCTTCCCCTCACTTTCCCCCATACGTCGGTAGCGCTGAAGTTTCCTCATGAACACCACACCTTCGAGGTCAGGCAGCACGCTCCCTCTGGGCAGCGGGATGAACCGGAGCTCCGGCCTCTCGCTGAGCGGGTCCACCGAGATGGCGCCCCAGCTCTCGTCGATCCACCACAAGCGGTCGCCGAAGGGCACCACGGCGCTGTCGATGTGCATCCGCCGACCGGCAGGCAATGGGGACGGCAAGCCCAGCAATTTTTCCCACTTCCCCGTCTCCGAGAGAAACCGCCGCAAGACGAAGCTCTCCTCATCCTCCCTGCCGCCGATGGTAAACATCTCGGCTACGGCATACCTGTCAGGCGGTCCGTGCCCGCCTTGGGACTGAGTGAGGAGGCCGAGGTGCTGGTACATGGTGGTCCTCTTGGTGCCGTCGAGGTCCGGGAGGCGGTAGAGCTCGCCGCTGAGCGGGTTGCAGACGAAGCGCGTGACCTCCGGGTTGATGTCCATGCCGGTGAAGAAGGACATGTCGCGGATCGCGCAGAGCATCGACTCGCCGGTGGCGGGGACGTCGAACTGGAAGCGGGACTCCCAGAAGCGCACGAGGAGGAGGCCGTCGCTGCTGACGGCGGCGACGTGGCCCGGGACGGAGCCGAACACGCCGGTGGCGGGGTCGGGGAGGGGGCGCGGGTGGATGAAGTGGGCGGGGACGGTGAGGCCGGTGACGAACGGGGGCGCGTCGAGGTGCAGGGTCGCGCCCGGCGCCGGCGCCCCCGACTTGTCGACGTTGGTGAGCTGGATGAGGGCCCACGGGGGCCGCGAGGCGGCCGGGGACGAGGAGAGGGAGCGGCGGAGCCCGCCCGCGGCGGCGCTGGAGAGGCGGCGGAGCATTCTGCGTGTGGCTTTTGGGTTTGGACTACGGTGCGGTGCGGGTGTGGTGGGTTCACGGGAGGACTGCCCTGTGGTCTGTGGGCTGCTGCTGCTGGTGTTCTCCTTTCCTTCTTTTGAGTTTTGACCCGGCTGTCTGCTCCAATTCGCCACCCCCTCTCCTTCTGCAGCAGAAGCAGTTTGGATGAGAAACGCCATTCTTTCAATTTATCAAAATAAAATATTAGAATGTTTTATTTTGAGAAAATGCATATAGCCATCTTACATCGTCCCAAGGGCAGGATTACGCTCGTTTGCTAGAACCTCTCGTAGGTCATGTGGAACATCTGCTACACACATAACATCAAATATAGGATGTTTTTGACACTAAGATAATGTGGAGAACCGTCTTATATTTGATACCGAGGGAGTATGATACGTGAGTAAATGTTGGGAACAAAGATTCTGTGGGAGGATATCTTTTGAATTACACACATGAGAGGAAATATCTTCAAAGTAGAAATATTTTGTTTTCATACACATCTAGGGCTTTTGACCCTAGTAATATGGCTATTAGATGTCGTTTAAACTCCTTTCCGCTTATGTTTTTCTTTGAACCTATCTAGTAGTGTTTGGATGCTTTTGGTTTCATTAATGAAATCGGAGGGTGCCCCCCTCTTTTATTAAAAAAACACATTTGCCTAGCGATTATATGTGAAAACCTATATTGCTCAATAATAATATGTTACAATTACAATGACAAAGTGGGACAACATCGTCGGCAGATTGATACAAGTTAAATGGTCTCTCACAAGATCATGAATCTTACAAAGCATGAAGGTGTAGCACGAGCGATCATCATTGTTCCTTGACACCATTACCACATCCTCCCAACAATCCAACTTGATGGCTCTAGATTTTTGTGGCTTTTTGTAAACAGAATATCAAACGGAATGAAACCTTCGGGATCGGGATTTTCCAACCGAACGTGATCCAGGAGACTTGGACCCTACTCCAAGAAGTGTCCGAGGAGGTCACGAGGGTGGAGGGCGCACCCCCTGGGCGCGCCCCCCTACCTCGTGGGCCCCTCGGAGCTCCACCGACATACTCCTTCCTCCTATATATACCTACGTATCCCCGAACGATCAGAACAGGAGCCAAAAACCTAATTCCACCACCGCAACTTTCTGTATCCACGAGATCCCATCTTGGGGCCTGTTCCGGAGCTCCGCCGGAGGGGGCATCCACCACGGAGGGCTTCTACATCATCACCATAGCCCCTCCGATGAAGTGTGAGTAGTTTACTTCAGACCTTCGGGTCCATAGCTAGTAGCTAGATGGCTTCTTCTCTCTTTTTGGATCTCAATACAATGTTCTCCCCCTCTCTCGTGGAGATCTATTCGATGTAATCTTCTTTTTGCGGTGTGTTTGTTGAGACCGATGAATTGTGGGTTTATGATCCAGTATTATCTATGGAAAATATTTGATTCTTCTCTGAATTCTTTTATGTATGATTGAGTTATCTTTGCAAGTCTCTTCAAATTATCTTTTTGGTTTGGCCAACTAGATTGGTAGTTCTTGCAATGGGAGAAGTGCTTAGCTTTGGGTTCAATCTTGCGGTGTCCTTACTTAGTGACAGAAAGAGTTGCAAGGCACGTATTGTGTTGTTGCCATCGAGGATAACAAGATGGGGTTTTTAACATATTGCATGAATTTATCCCTCTACATCATGTCATCTTGCTTACGGCGTTACTCTGTTTTTACTTAATACTCTAGATGCATGCTGGATAGCGGTCGATGAGTGGAGTAATAGTAGTAGATGCAGAATCGTTTCGATCTACTTGTTTTGGACATGATGCCTATATACATGATCATCGCCTAGATATACTCATAACTATGCTCAATTCTGTCAATTGCTCAACAGTAATTTGTTCACCCACCGTAGAATACTTATGCTCTCGAGAGAAGCCACTAGTGAAACCTATGGCCCCCGGGTCTATTCTCATCATATCAATCTATATCACTTTATTTACTTGCATTGTTTTTACTTTGCCTTTACTTTTTACTTTGCATCTATCTATCAAAAATACCAAAAATATTATCTCTATCAGATCTCACTCTCGTAAGTGACCGTGAAGGGATTGACAACCCCTAAGCGTTGGTTGCGAGTTGCTATCGTTTTGTGTAGGTATGAGGGACTTGTGCGTAGTCTCCTACTGGATTGATACCTTGGTTCTCAAAAACTGAGGGAAATACTTACGCTACTTTACTGCATCATCCTCTCCTCTTCGGGGAAATCCAACGCAGTGCTCAAGAGGTAGCAAGAAGAATTTCTGGCGCCGTTGCCGGGGAGGCTCACGCAAGCAAGTCAACCATACCAAGTACCCATCGCAATCCCTATCTCTCGCATTACATTATTTGCCATTTGCCTCTCGTTTTCCTCTCCCCCACTTCATCCTTGCCGTTTTATTTGCCTTCTCTTTCCCAATCTCCTCCTCTCTTTCCCTTTTGCCTTTTTCTCGTCGCCTTTCTGTTTGCTTGTGTGTTGGATTACTTGTTGCCATAGCACAAGATAATACCAAATTGTGTGATTTCTCGAATACCAATAATAATGATTTCCTTAGTACTCCGATTGCTCCTCTTAATAATGATGAGTCTTGTGAAATCATCTTCACCACTTCCATAGCTGATAGCTCAAACAAACAACTGATCAAGAAGATGGGAAGTGTTAGTACCTGCAGAGGGAATCTGGCTTGATTCCAGCCACGTCGGGAGGACACATGGTAGGATGGGGACACTGGGTATAGCTAGACGAGAGCTCCCTGTTATCTTCTCCTTCTCCATGTCCACGCCAAGAAGCTGGTTGCCGCACACAAGGTACACAACATGGCTGTTCAGTGGGTCAATTGCGCCAATCGCCGGCATCTCCTTCAAGGGTTCATCATCCCAAATTGTGGTGAACGCCACCTCGTGGTCCAGCGTCCAGGAGCTGCCACCGTCGTCGAGGGAGAAGGAGCTGACCACGTAGGGCTTCTTTTTGGACACCTCGATGTAGCGCATCTTCCCCTCACTTTCCCCCATACGTCGGTAGCACTGAAGTTTCCTCATGAACACCACACCTTCGAGGTCAGGCAGCACGCTCCCTCTGGGCAGCGGGATGAACCGGAGCTCCGGCCTCTTGCTGAGCGGGTCCACCGAGATGGCGCCCCAGCTCTCGTCGATCCACCACAAGCGGTCGCCGAAGGGCACCACGGCGCTGTCGATGTGCATCCGCCGACCGGCAGGCAATGGGGAGGGCAAGCCCAGCAATTTTTCCCACTTCCCCGTCTCCGAGAGAAACCGCCGCAAGACGAAGCTCTCCTCATCCTCCCTGCCGCCGATGGTAAACATCTCGGCTACGGCATACCTGTCAGGCGGTCCGTGCCCGCCTTGGGACTGAGTGAGGAGGCCGAGGTGCTCGTACATGGTGGTCCTCTTGGTGCCGTCGAGGTCCGGGAGGCGGTAGAGCTCGCCGCTGAGCGGGTTGCAGACGAAGCGCGTGACCTCCGGGTTGATGTCCATGCCGGTGAAGAAGGACATGCCGCGGATCGCGCAGAGCATCGACTCGCCGGTGGCGGGGACGTCGAACTGGAAGCGGGACTCCCAGAAGCGCACGAGGAGGAGGCCGTCGCTGCTGACGACGACGACGTGGCCCGGGACGGAGCCGAACACGCCGGTGGCGGGGTCGGGGAGGGGGCGCGGGTGGATGAAGTGGGCGGGGACGGTGAGGCCGGTGACGAAGGTGGCGCGTCGAGGTGCAGGGTCGCGCCCGGCGCCGGCACCCCCGACTTGTCGACGTTGGTGAGCTGGATGAGGGCCCACGGGGGCCGCGAGGCGGCCGGGGATGAGGAGAGGGAGCGGCGGAGCCCGCCCGTGGCGGCGCTGGAGAGGCGGCGGAGCATTCTGCGTGTGGCTTTTGGGTTTGGACTACGGTGCGGTGCGGGTGTGGTGGGTTCACGGGAGGACTGCCCTGTGGTCTGTGGGCTGCTGCTGCTGGTGTTCTCCTTTCCTTCTTTTGAGTTTTGACCCGGCTGTCTGCTCCAATTCGCCACCCCCTCTCCTTCTGCAGCAGTAGCAGTTTGGATGAGAAACGCCATTCTTTCAATTTATCAAAATAAAATATTAGAATGTTTTTTTTAGAAAAGGCATATAGCCATCTTACATCGTCCCAAGGGCAGGATTACGCTCGTTTGCTAGAACCTCTCGTAGGTCATGTGGAACATCTGCTACACACATAACATCAAATATAGGATGTTTTTGACACTATGATAATGTGGAGAACCGTCTTATATTTGATACCGAGGGAGTATGATACGTGAGTAAATGTTGGGAACAAAGATTCTGTGGGAGGATATCTTTTGAATTACACACATGAGAGGAAATATCTTCAAAGTAGAAATATTTTGTTTTCATACACATCTAGGGCTTTTGACCCTAGTAATATGGCTATTAGATGTCGTTTAAACTCCTTTCCGCTTATGTTTTTCTTTGAACCTATCTAGTAGTGTTTGGATGCTTTTGGTTTCATTAATGAAATCGGAGGGTGCCCCCCTCTTTTATTAAAAAAACACATTTGCCTAGCGATTATATGTGAAAACCTATATTGCTCAATAATAATATGTTACAATTACATTGACAAAGTGGGACAACATCGTCGGCAGATTGATACAAGTTAAATGGTCTCTCACAAGATCATGAATCTTACAAAGCATGAAGGTGTAGCACGAGCGATCATCATTGTTCCTTGACACCATTACCACATCCTCCCAACAATCCAACTTGATGGCTCTAGATTTTTGTGGCTTTTTGTAAGGAGTCTTGACTTGGTTTTCATCGGGGTTTTGTCATTTCTCAGTTATTTCTAACGCCAATCCTTCGAGAGAGAAGAAAACTTGTTTTTTCATTGTTTAACAGGTAAAACCACATATGGAAGGGAATCACGGTGCATTACTCCAAATTGAGCCAAATGGAGCAACTTCCATGTTGGGGGATTCATCATCAGGCGCATGAGAGCTTAAGACGGCCAACCATACTTCCGCTCGTACAGGCGGTCGTATGACGATCCGGTGGCACCACCTTAGGAGCAACTTTCTCTTGAACACGGTACAATTGAAGTTGCTCACATACACGATCATACACTCAACCCTGTGAACACACGCATGGACACCCTGCCCCTATGAGCACCTCCGAGAGACTGAGCCGGCATAACATCTTGAGATTTTATGAAGTCACCGTAGGCGCCTGATACGTCTCCAACGTATCTATAATTTTTGATTGTTCCATGCTACTTTATCTACTGTTTTGGACTATATTGGGCTTTATTTTCCACTCTTATATTACTTTTGGGACTAACCTATTAACCGGAGGCCCAGCCCAGAATTGCTGTTTTTTTGCCTTTTTTAGTATTTTGAAGAAACAGAATATCAAACGGAATGAAACCTTCGGGATCGTGATTTTCCAACCGAACGTGATCCAGGAGACTTGGACCCTACTCCAAGAAGTGTCCGAGGAGGTCACGAGGGTGGAGGCCGCACCCCCTGGGCGCGCCCCCCTACCTCGTGGGCCCCTCGGAGCTCCACCGACATACTCCTTCCTCCTATATATACCTACGTATCCCCGAACGATCAGAACAGGAGCCAAAAACCTAATTCCACCGCCGCAACTTTCTGTATCCACGAGATCCCATCTTGGGGCCTGTTCCGGAGCTCCGCCGGAGGGGTATCCACCACAGAGGGCTTCTACATCATCACCATAGCCCCTCCGATGAAGTGTGAGTAGTTTACTTCAGACCTTCGGGTCCATAGCTAGTAGCTAGATGGCTTCTTCTCTCTTTTTGGATCTCAATACAATGTTCTCCCCCTCTCTCGTGGAGATCTATTCGATGTAATCTTCTTTTTGCGGTGTGTTTGTTGAGACTGATGAATCGTGGGTTTATGATCCAGTATTATCTATGGAAAATATTTGATTCTTCTCTGAATTCTTTTATGTATGATTGAGTTATCTTTGCAAGTCTCTTCTAATTATCTTTTTGGTTTGGCCAACTGGATTGGTAGTTCTTGCAATGGGAGAAGTGCTTAGCTTTGGGTTCAATCTTGCGGTGTCCTTACTCAGTGACAGAAAGAGTTGCAAGGCACGTATTGTATTGTTGCCATCGAGGATAACAAGATGGGGTTTTTATCATATTGCATGAATTTATCCCTCTACATCATGTCATCTTGCTTACGACGTTACTCTGTTTTTACTTAATACTCTAGATGCATGCTGGATAGCGGTCGATGAGTGGAGTAATAGTAGTAGATGCAGAATCGTTTCGATCTACTTGTTTTGGACGTGATGCCTATATACATGATCATCGCCTAGATATACTCATAACTATGCTCAATTTTGTCAATTGCTCAACAGTAATTTGTTCACCCACCGTACAATACTTATGCTCTCGAGAGAAGCCACTAGTGAAACCTATGGCCCCCCGGGTCTATTCTCATCATATCAATCTATATCACTTTATTTACTTGCTTTATTTTTTTACTTTGCCTTTACTTTTTACTTTGCATCTATCTATCAAAAATACCAAAAATATTATCTCTATCAGATCTCACTCTTGTAAGTGACCGTGAAGGGATTGACAACCCCTAAGCGTTGGTTGCGAGTTGCTATCGTTTTGTGTAGGTAGGAAGGACTTGTGCGTAGTCTCCTACTGGATTGATACCTTGGTTCTCAAAAACTGAGGGAAATACTTACGCTACTTTACTGCATCATCCTCTCCTCTTCAGGGAAATCCAACGCAGTGCTCAAGAGGTAGCAGCGCCTCGCAGTTCACAGGAACGTCCCCTCCCACTGAATGAACATCGCCGGGAGCCCGAAATAAATCCAGGAATTCGTAAAGGGCATCACATCACCAGAGATACCTAGCCGCCGCCAATGCATCTAGAGAGAGAAGATATCCGGAGAAGAAGAACCACCGGAGATCCTTCTAGTTTTTTTCATCCACCTCCATACTCATTTTAATTTCATCACTACCATTGTAAGAGGAATTCCAAGTTGTATGATTAGTGTGTATAACTCTATTCATACTCATCTGGATTTTTGAGACTTTTTTAATCATTTCATCTTATTGTGGATCTTCACAGTATTATCGATATGACTTTCATGGATTTATTCTCTAGGATGATTGGTTATTCTCTTCCGATGTGAGTAATTTCCCCTAGGCATGGGATATGCATGTAGGTGAATGGTAAGATTCATTTGTGCCTATCCTATATGTTTTCATTCGTATTTGTAGTATTATGATTTGTCTAGTAAGTTGTTATGGTGAACGTTATGCATGTTGTCCAATTTAAGGGCTCAGGCAACATGATCTAAAGACCAACACAGATAACACATATTGTTTAGAGAGTCTATGCCCTCCGACGTGACAGCTAGAGACATTTATGAGGACCAAATATAATATGAGATAATGGTTATCTACCGAATGTAATGCATGGTTCCGGTTTAACTACCTTGATTGTGGAGACGGCCACACTGTGGCAACGTCGAAGCAGGACCATAGTGTGGAATACAATCCCGCGAGGAGGAGTTCCATAACTCTAGGGTGATCCTCCTGCAGAACAACCAAATGAAATATTAAACTCACGATACAAGGTAACTGGGATTACCATTGAACTAGCACACTTGAGGTATACCATGATCAAAAATCTCTGTGCACCTAATTTATCAACTGCAGCAAAACACTTTTATTTTCAGTCTTTACTTTATGCTCTTTACTTCCAAGTCGTTATTATTCTCGCTGCAACCATCTCATCATATTCACTATTCTAGTTTATTTGAATCTTGGAACACTAATAGCTTCTATAGAATCACAAGGAGTTACTTCACATAAGAGTTGTGACAACTTTTGTGTGACAAAATTTTTGCTCATAAATACTCTCCTCCGCTCTTAGTTGGGACGATATTTATTTTAGGATACTTACACGAATGTGCTACTCCATCATGTGTGGATTACATGCCATCGATTATTTTCTCGCACGGTTGTGAGGGAGTGAAGCGCAGAGTTTTTGTTTTATAACTGATCTGCATGTGTTGTTGTTGTAGATACTTTCAGTTATCGACAGGGGTTCTACTTATTCTTGGAAGACTTATTTGCTAGATTATATTCAACGTTTTCCATTAGAGATTCACGCTCCATTATTAGAAAAATACCAAAAAATCAAACTACTAAGCTTAATACTTTTATTTGCAGAAATGACGATTACTCAGAAAGGAAAAAATCTATGAGGGAGTATTGTGCTCTATATATGGGTTCAAGATCTCCCATAGTCTATCCTACGAATTATGCTACTAAGTATTCGATTGACCGCGATCTTATTCAGAAGTCGAAAAGCATGCCTTTTCAGTAGGGACTAAGGAAGAAGACTCTCAAGCACACCTTATGTTCTTTGATGCTTTATGTGCGACTTTTAAAGATGTGTCCCGGGAATTTATTTTATCGAAACTCTTCAAGTTTTCTTTGAAAAGGTAGAATAATGGTATAACACATTGTAATATTGCAACACAACGAGTTGGAATTTGTGTGGAGAGAAGTTTATGGCTAAATTTTTCTCCTGCTCTAAAATAGCAAAATTCAGAAGTGATCTCACTTCTTTTGTCCAGTAAAACAGAGATAGCCTATATGCAGCTTGGGGGGAGGGGGGATATTCTAAACTCTTGAATCTTTGCCCTATCATGGTTCTTGTAGAATATGTGATACTTCATATATTCTATCATGGGATTAATGATGAATCTAAATATATCCTTGATTCAGGTGCAGCTGGACGCTTTATGTCCCTTACTCTAGAAGAAGTAAAATAATTGATAGAAAATATTATGATTGCCAGGGAGCAATGGAATATTGAGGTGAATGAAATATGCCCTAGAGGCAATAATAAAGTTATTATTTATTTCCTTATTTCATGATAAATGTTTATTATTCATTCTAGAATTGTATTAACCGGAAACTTAGTACATGTGTGAATACTTAGACAAAACATATTGTCCCTAGTATGCCTCTACTTGACTAGCTCGTTAATCAAAGATGGTTATGTTTCCTAACCATAGACATGTGTTGTCATTTGATGAATGGGATCACATCAGTAGAAGAATGATGTGATGGACATGAAGCTAGCATTATGATCGTTACAGTTTCATTGCTGCAGCTTTCTTAATGACTTATACATGTTCCTCAGACTATGAGAT
>NC_041381.1:542496104-542539851 GCF_002162155.2 Triticum dicoccoides | reverse complement strand
ACACAACACAAAAATATAGTCTCAAAAGTAGAATTGATATGAATGGAAACATATGTTTGGTAATAACTTAAGATTGAATTATCACGGAATATGTTGATCCTCAAGTTGTATTCTCAGTGATATTTGAGCTCGAAGCAAATGAGTTTGTAAAATGAATCTATTTTCCATGAAATAATAAACAAGATGTGAAATCAGATTTCTAAATTACAATCTTACCTAATTAGTAAAATAAATCATTGGTTTGAAACGAATTTGTACTGATTCACATGGATTACTTGTAACGCCCCGAGACCGACGCTCCAGAAGACTTCCAGCTATTCCGAGTTTCGTCGTGTGATTTGTTTTATTTGTTGCATTCATCCTTGCATCATGTGCATTGCATCATGTCATCATGCCATCATATCATTAATTTTTAAAACCTCAACTAAATAAATTGTATGGATTTTTCGATCCATTTAAATCGAGGGAACTCACATGGTGACTTCTCTTTATAACATAGCCTCTCAATATTATTAGGGAGCTATAATAAAATATTCCACTATTTTGGAATCACCAAAACACACTTACAAAATAATTTCGTTCCTTTTCTGCTTCAAGTTTGGTCTCCAACCTTGCCAATATTTATTTCATCATTTTCCGGAGCTCCACCAAAAATCCAAACATTTTTGGACCTTCCCAAACCTCACTTCCTATTCAAATCATTTGAATTTAAATCAAATGAGTTTGAATTTAATCTTTCCATCATGGCCTTTCTATTTTTCTCGGAACAAACTCATTTTTGCGAGTCCGAAAAAAAAATATCCCCTTGCGCTTTTTCTTCCCCTAACCTCTCTTTCTTTCTTTCTTTTCTCTGTTCTGTTTTTTTATTTTTCATTAGAGTGAGGGAGAGACCCAGCTAGGCCTCTGCCAGCCCGCCAGGCCTCTGGCCATTCTCCTCCCCACCAGGCCGGCCCAGTCTCCCTAGGCCCAAGGCCAGCCACGCCCCCCTCTAACCCTAGCCCGAGCGAACCCCATCTCCCCTTTCTCTCGATCCCTTCCTCCCTCCCGTGCGCCGCCAGAGACTCCCGACCCCCATCTCCTCGCGGAGCGCATCTCTCTCCCTCTCATTCCCTCTGCCCGCCGCCGCGCACACACACACCGCATCGCCAGGGATCCCCAGCACGCGATCCCCCTCCTCACGCTCGTCTTCTCCCTTCTCCTCGCTCCCTCTTCATCCCGCAGCGCCCCACAGCCGAAGCCCCACTTCGCCCGCCTCCTCGTCTATCAGCCGCCGCCGCGGCGCGAGCCCCGCCTGCCGGATCCCCGAGCAGCCACCAGGCCGGAGCCCCGTCGCCACCCGCCGCCGTTGGCGACCACCAGGAGGGCCACCCCGTGCGCGACGCCTCCCCTTGGCTTCCTCGTCCTCGCCTCGAACCCCGCCACGACGGAGCTGCTCCCTCCACCTCGCGCCTGGTCTCCATGGCGTCCCCGTCGCCCGAGCGCCCGAGGAGAGGAGCTCCTCGAGCACCCGTGCCCGCAGTCATCATCCTCCTGCGCCTCAAGTCCCGCGTCGCCAAGCCGTCTCCCTGCCCTCGAATCCGTCCAGTTCTGCCGTCCGCCGTGGCCGTGGAGCTCGTCGGCGTCGTCCTCGTGCCGTCCAGCCCCGGCGACCCCTCTTGGACCTGTTGCTGCCGCCAAGTCCCGCCTGCCGGAGTCCCTGCACCGGCGCCGAGGCCCAGCGAGCCCCTGCTTGCTGCTCCGACTCCCTGCCCGAGCTTCGTTTTTCATCATGGACGTGGGGGAGCTGCTGAACCTCGCCATGGTTCTGTCCTTGGATTCGTTAAGACCGCCAAGACCCATACCTGGATCGTCAAGTTCGACTACACGAAACCGCCAAGTACCACTACGATTGCGGACGCCAAGACCGGACCAACAAGTACCCCGATGACCGTCGAGACCGCCAAGTTCCACTATCGCCGACATGTACGACTACACCACGGTCACACGTGAACGACTACATGGATACGACAAGTTCCTCTCCGAAACATGTACCATCTACCGTCGCCCGAAGACCCGTGTACCACTACCGACGCCGTGTACGACTACTTCCCACGACAACAATTGAACAACTACTTCCACTATGCCCGAATACCGTGGATGCGACAAGTTCCACTCCGGACATGTACGACTACCGTTGCCAAGATCGCGAGTACCTCTACCGTCGCCGTGAACAACTACTTCCCTCGACGACTCGAACCGCTCCGAAAACGCACGCTTTGAAGGTATAACCCCGAGACACCGTCCGTGGACCGAATGCATGTGTTGTATGAGATGCACCCTATGTTTGCACCGTGCCCGTTTGCTTCATGCATGTTCCTCCTCGTTCGCCATGCCGATGAACCATGGGAACCCGGTAACCGGGATCACCCCACCATCTCTAGCATGTTCCGCACATCCGCACGCCTCCTTTTGCACCGGTATCTCCATGAGTTACCGGGACCGGAATGTTGCCGTGGCACCATTTTTGTTTCGCCGCCGTGGCACCCTTTTTGTGCCGCCATGGTGACCAAATGCTTCATAACATGCTCATGTCAACATTTTCATAAAATTGCATAAAACTTGTATATGTCATCCGCATCATGATAACAACATTTAAAATGTTTAAACTTGTTGTTGCATTAAATTGCTAAATGCATATGGGGATTTACCAGCTTTGTTGTTTTTATATCCGGCCCCATTTAAATTGTTTAGATGGTATAGTTTATATTATGCTTCACCTCTTGCCATGTTTAACAACAGTTAATATTGTTGGGTAGCTTAAACGAGAGATAACTAAATAATTGATGTGGTGTTCCGTCAACATGCACCTCGTTGCATATTGAGCTCCACTTAACTTGTAGTATTGTTTGTTGCACTTTGCCATGCCATGCCTCATTAAACCGGACATGCATCATACTTGTTTGCGCATCATGACTTGTTTATGCTTGTGTGTTTACTATGTTGTTTGTTTCTTTCCGGGTTGCTTCTCTCGTTAGCTTCGGTTTCGTTCCGGAGTTGTGAGGATTTGTTCGTCTACGACCGTTTGTCTTCTTCTTGGACTCGTTCTTCTTCCTTGCGGGATCTCAGGCAAGATGATCATACCCTCGAAATCACTACTATCTTTGCTATGCTAGTTTGCTCGCTCTTTTGCTATGCCAATGCTACGATGCCTACCATTTGCTTGTCAGCCTCCCAAATTGCCATGTCAACCTCTAACCCACCATGTCCTAGCAAACCGTTGATTGGCTATGTTACCGCTTTGCTCAGCCCCTCTTATAGCGTTGTTAGTTGCAGGTGAAGATTGAAGTTTGTTCCTTGTTGGAACATGGAGATGTTGTTCCTTGTTGGAACATGTTTACTTGTTGGGATATCACAATATATCTTATTTAATTAATGCATCTATATACTTGGTAAAGGGTGGAAGGCTCGGCCTTATGCCTGGTGTTTTGTTCCACTCTTGCCGCCCTAGTTTCCGTCATATCGGTGTTATGTTCCCGGATTTTGCGTTCCTTACACGGTTGGGCTATAATGGGAACCCCTTGACAGTTCGCCTTAAGTAAAGCTTCTCCAGCAATGCCCAACATTGGTTTTACCATTTGCCACCTAGCCTTTTCTTTCCCTTGGGTTCTGCAGACTCAAGGGTCATCATTTTTTTAACCCCCCCCCCGGGCCAGTGCTCCTCTGAGTGTTGGTCTGAACTAGAGCCCTGTGCAGCGCCCCCTCGGGGAAACTCGAGGTTTGGTTTTAGTTGTACGGATTGCTCATCTGAGTGTGCCCTGAGAAAGAGATATGTGCAGCTCCTATCGGGATTTGTCGGCACATTCGGGCGGTGTTGCTGGTTTAGTTTTACCCTGTCGAAATGTCTTGTTGTACCGGGATACCGAGTCTGATCGGAACGTCTCGGGTGGAGGTCTATTCCTTCGTTGACCGTGAGAGCTTGTGATGGGCTAAGTTGGGACACCCCTGCAGGGTATTATCTTTCGAAAGCCGTGCCCGCGGTTATGGGCAGATGGGAATTTGTTAACGTCCGGTTGTAGAAAACCCGAAGTTGACCTTAATTAAAATACATCAACCGCGTGTGTAACCGTGATGGTCTCTTCTCGGCGGAGTCCGGGAAGTGAACACGGTGTTGGAGTTATGCTTGACGTAGGTTGCTATAGGATCACTTCTTGATCATACTTTTATCGACCGTGCTTTGCCCTCTCTTCTCGCTCTCTTTTGCGATTGTAGCCACCATATATGCTAGTCGCTTGCTGCAGCTCCACCTCATTACTCCATCCTTCCTATATGCTTAAATAGTCTTGATCTCACGGGTGCGAGATTGCTGAGTCCCCGTGGCTCACAGATACTTCCAAAACCAGTTTGCAGGTGCCTATGTTACCGTGCAGATGACGCAACCAAGCTCAAGGAGGAGCTCGATGAAGATCTTGCCCTTTGTGTTGTTTCGTTCTAGTTGATCAGTAGTGGAGCCCAGTTGGGGTCGATCGGGGACCTTTGTCGCATTTGGGGTTCTTCTTTTATTTTGGTTCCGTAGTCGGACCTTGATTGTATCTGGATGATGTAATGCTTTATTCATGTAATTGTGTGAAGTGGCGATTGTAAGCCAACTATGTATCTCTTTCCCTTATGTATTACATGGGTTGTGTGAAGATTACCTCACTTGCGACATTGCTTTCAATGCGGTTATGCCTCTAAGTCGTGCTTCGACATGTGGGAGATATAGCCGCATCGAGGGTGTTACAAGTTGGTAATCAGAGCCTTCCCCGACCTTAGGAGCCCCACTGCTTGATCGTTTTTAGCGGCCGAGTTGTGTCTAGAAAAATATTTTGAGTCATTTAGGATTATATATATCGGAGAGTTAGGAATTCTTTTTACTCCCCAGTCTCTTCATCGCTTTGGTAAGGCATCCTGACGTAGAGTTTTGACTCTTCTCTTCTCAAATTTCACTAAAAAAAAAATTTTAGGATCACGCGGGTATCTTGGAATCGTTCCGATGGTTTTGTGATGAGAACATTGTCTTGGTGCCTCCTGTCAGGGGTTTAGTGGAAGTGTCCCGGGGAGTTGAGCTCTGAGGTGTTGTCGTCATAATTTTATCATTGCAGTTCTGCAATACCTGAGTTTAGTACGCCGACATCGAAAATCTCTTTTATGCAGTTGTTGGTGAGATAACCCCGATAACCCAGTACTGAGGTGAGTACGGGAGTATTGCCATGACTTGTATAACGGATGCTTTTCGAAGGTTGAGGTAGACGATTTCCGAAGGTTTCTTGGTTATGTGTTGAAGGATGGATACAGCTGGATGTAGGATTTGCTAGTTTTGGGTGAGATATTATGCTTCCCCTGTATCCCCAACACCTGATTGCATAACCGGAAAATTTCGGGAGTTTCATAGGTGGGAATTCAAGTAGCTCTTAGGATATCTTTCCGACGGATGTATGATATGAAATTGGGGTTCGACGGCTAGTGGTCCGCCTATTCACGGTCGTTTTTACAGTGGTCTCGTTGTGTCTTAAAGAGTCCTTGGCTATGCCGACTCGGGGACGCTTCGTATGTCATGTGCACTGCCTTGTACATGATGGTGCTATACGATCGAGCCCGTGTAGGCCCCACCACGAAAACTTCGGACGAAATCTCTATCATATGTTTGTTCTGGCTTATTTTGCAAGCCAATCCTTTGTTTTGTTTTGAGTTGTGGTATTCGAGTTGCTTCAAAGTCAAATGTTGATTCCATACCTTTTCCAAATGGTGTTCTCATATTCCTATGTGAATACTAATCCTTCTTGATCATCGAGTCTGTCTTGTCAATCCTTTTTTTAACCGGTGTGTCTCTCCTCAAGTGGATCCGTTCACGTCAACATTTGCAAGATCATTTATCACTTCTTCTCAACGGTGTTTGTTTCATCCGTCTCCAAGTTTCCTTTGTTTTTCCCACCCTCCCTCCCTTTTGTTTTTCTTCAAGGACCCAGATTCTTATTCAAGTATCCATTTTATTGGTGGAAATCTCTCCATTCTTTTCCCGTCAATATTCTTATCCGGTGATTCTCACGTATATTCTAACGGAGCTTCAAGTTCGTCACTCTTCACTCGTTTTCTTCTCCGGTGGTTTAAATTCAAGCGTTATTGATCATATCTTTCTCCTCGTTTTAAATACATTCTCATACCGGTGCACCTCATAATAATTCACTTCCCGCTATTCAATTGTTCCGGAGTGCTCAAGATATCTCGAAGATTCGTGTTTCCACTCTGCATTCGTTCAAGCTCTTTCGAGATTGGTATCTCATTCAAGTCATTTAATTCAACCGGTGCAACATCTCTTTTAAATCTTTTCAACGGTGTTCTTTTGAGTGGGCCCTAACCCACAGGTCTTTTCCCAGGATCTTACCTGACTCTTCTATTTTCCCAGAGCTATCCTAAATTCTTCTCCAAGTTTGACGTAAGAATGAGTTATCATTAGTCAAATGCTTTTCTCCAAGATCTTTCAAATTCTTTTCATAGTTGGCTCAACCTCTTCGCTTTTGATTCTTCCGGTGTGCCTCAATAATTCTTGGTGGTGTTTCTCGTTGTCATTCTCATCATTTGAAGACCGAAGAAGAGTTTCTCTTTAATCTTACTCTATTCTCTTCAAGATTCATGGTGCTAGCTTGTTGCCATCCTCTCATAATTGTTTTCGATTGTGAGAATCTTTTTTTCACCCATCAGGAGATATTCAAGAGTCTTCTCAGTTTGTCATCCGGAGTCCATCAATTCAGGTTTATTCATTCTCAGCCGTCAGTTATCATTCTCCTATCTTGCCGGTGCATCTATCGAATATCCTCTAATCAGTTCTTGATCTCTTTGTTCTCATGTATCTAGTTTGTCTCAAGCACCTTCGTTCATTTGCTAATTCTTACCGGTGATGCACCCCTACTTCGATCATTTTCAATTCTTACGGTGGTTCTTTCAAGATCTCTCTTCCTTGTTCATCATATCAATTCATTTGTTGTTCCAATCCTACCGGTGGTTCGTTGAAGACCTTCTCAAGTTTACGCTATATCTCTTTTAATCCTTTCTACGAGAATAAGTAGTATGCCAAATCCGTTGATTATTGTCAATTTAATTGGTGAAGGATAAGCATAACATAATTCTTATTCTTGTTCATCCAAGTGATTAATTCTTTATTCCGGAGGCCCTTAAAATTCTCGGTTTCATTTGTTTCATCTTCTCTTTTTCCCGGAGTTCCAAGCTCTAATTATCACGGAGATCCATCTAAATCATTGCAAGGATTCACCTTGTGTTTTCAATTTCTCTTTTTTTTCATTCCTTTTGTTTACCGGAGTTCTTCATGGAGGTTCTACATGATGGTTCATCAAGGATTTAATTCCCTTCTCAAAGTTTTCATCGAGATTCTTTCCTAAGGAGCTCAAGCTTTCTTCATATGATAATCCAGAGTGCAATTCTTTCTACCATATTTTGGAGGTGGTATTATGTCATTCTTGATAATTTGAGTTCATGTTCCATGATTCACATGTTGTTAAGAATGAGTTATTTTTAAATCCATCAACCTCGTTGTTGGAGTTATCTTGTGTCATATTTCACCTAAAAGCCTTCCATTGGGATTGTTGCTATTTGTGGTGCTTGCCAATGATCCAAGTTATCTCTTTATCATCTTGGTGGAAGAAGTTTTCATCTCTTCGTTGATCTCAAGCAAGCAATTGTTTCCGTTAGTGGCCGGTTGTCACCTCATAATTTTGAGATGTTTTCCATAAGCCCACTACAAGCTTGTGCTTTTCGTTGTTGATTTTCCAACAACTCCGTTCAATTCTTCTTTGCAAGGATGCTTTCCAAACTCATTTGAGGCAGAAGTTGGCATTTTCCTCTCCATTCTGTTATTCCAATGATATATCTTCTATTATTTCTTTCGGAGGCATTGTGACGTTGCTCTTTTCACTCACCATCTTGATTCGTGAGGATAGTGTTCTTTTCTTGCTTATCCATTTAACCGGAGTGTCGTGTTTTCATTCGAGTTCTCTAATCTTATCAAGTTTTCCCTCCTTCCTCAACTGGAGAGCTGTCTGAAATCCTTCTTACCCATTGTGTCATTCTTTCAATAGTTCCGGAGGCAGTGTGTTGTTGATTTCATCAAGTAACATCCCATCTTCTCAAGTTCATGTTCTATTCCTTCCATGTTCAACCGGAGTACTGCCCGAATTCTTCCCCTCTCATCTTGTTTTAACCGGAGTGGTTTCGAATTCTATCTTGTCCATTAAACTCTTGATTCATGTCTTTGCAACCTTCAAGTTCTCGTAATGTTCCTTGTTCCTCTTTCTAATGGATTGTTTGCAATCTCGTTCATCTCCTTTGTATTCTTTCTTTCAATTTGTTCAACCTCTCAAGGTTCTTTGGTTTCACTCATTGGTCAAAGAAGCAACTTAGTTTTACCTCTTCTCTTCCTCTTCCATTTCTCTCCGGTGCCATCCTAGATCTCGGGACGAGATCCTCTTGTAGTGGTGGAGTGTTGTAACGCCCCGAGACCGACGCTCCAGAAGACTTCCAGCTATTCCGAGTTTCGTCGTGTGATTTGTTTTATTTGTTGCATTCATCCTTGCATCATGTGCATTGCATCATGTCATTATGCCATCATATCATTAATTTTTAAAACCTCAACTAAATAAATTGTATGGATTTTTCGATCCATTTAAATCGAGGGAACTCACATGGCCTCTCAATATTATTAGGGAGCTATAATAAAATATTCCACTATTTTGGAATCACCAAAACACACTTACAAAATAATTTCGTTCCTTTTCTGCTTCAAGTTTGGTCTCCAACCTTGCCAATATTTATTTCATCATTTTCCGGAGCTCCACCAAAAATCCAAACATTTTTGGACCTTCCCAAACCTCACTTCCTATTCAAATCATTTGAATTTAAATCAAATGAGTTTGAATTTAATCTTTCCATCATGGCCTTTCTATTTTTCTCGGAACAAACTCATTTTTGCGAGTCCGAAAAAAATATCCCCTTGCGCTTTTTCTTCCCCTAACCTCTCTTTCTTTCTTTCTTTTCTCTGTTCTGTTTTTTATTTTTCATTAGAGTGAGGGAGAGACCCAGCTAGGCCTCTGCCAGCCCGCCAGGCCTCTGGCCATTCTCCTCCCCACCAGGCCGGCTCAGTCTCCCTAGGCCCAAGGCCAGCCACGCCCCCCTCTAACCCTAGCCCGAGCGAACCCCATCTCCCCTTTCTCTCGATCCCTTCCTCCCTCCCGTGCGCCACCAAAGACTCCCGACCCCCATCTCCTCGCGGAGCGCATCTCTCTCCCTCTCGTTCCCTCTGCCCGCCGCCGCGCACACACACACCGCATCGCCAGGGATCCCCAGCGCGCGATCCCCCTCCTCACGCTCGTCTTCTCCCTTCTCCTCGCTCCCTCTTCATCCCGCAGCGCCCCACAGCCGAAGCCCCACTTCGCCCGCCTCCTCGTCTATCAGCCGCCGCCACGGCGCGAGCCCCGCCTGCCGGATCCCCGAGCAGCCACCAGGCCGGAGCCCCGTCGCCACCCGCCGCCGTTGGCGACCACCAGGAGGGCCACCCCGTGCGCGACGCCTCCCCTTGGCTTCCTCGTCCTCGCCTCGAACCCCGCCACGACGGAGCTGCTCCCTCCACCTCGCGCCTGGTCTCCATGGCGTCCCCGTTGCCCGAGCGCCCGAGGAGAGGAGCTCCTCGAGCACCCGTGCCCGCAGCCATCATCCTCCTGCGCCTCAAGTCCCGCGTCGCCAAGCCGTCTCCCTGCCCTCGAATCCGTCCAGTTCTGCCGTCCGCCGTGGCCGTGGAGCTCGTCGGCGTCGTCCTCGTGCCGTCCAGCCCCGGCGACCCCTCCTGGACCTGTTGCTGCCGCCAAGTCCCGCCTGCCGGAGTCCCTGCACCGGCGCCGAGGCCCAGCGAGCCCCTGCTTGCTGCTTCGACTCCCTGCCCGAGCTTCGTTTTTCATCATGGACGTGGGGGAGCTGCTGAACCTCGCCATGGTTCTGTCCTTGGATTCGTTAAGACTGCCAAGACCCATACCTGGATCGTCAAGTTCGACTACACGAAACCGCCAAGTACCACTACGATTGCGGACGCCAAGACCGGACCAACAAGTACCCGATGACCGTCGAGACCGCCAAGTTCCACTATCGCCGACATGTACGACTACACCACGGTCACACGTGAACGACTACATGGATACGACAAGTTCCTCTCCGAAACATGTACCATCTACCGTCGCCCGAAGACCCGTGTACCACTACCGACGCCGTGTACGACTACTTCCCACGACAACAATTGAACAACTACTTCCACTACGCCCGAATACCGTGGATGCGACAAGTTCCTCTCCGGACATGTACGACTACCGTTGCCAAGATCGCGAGTACCTCTACCATCGCCGTGAACAACTACTTCCCTCGACGACTCGAACCGCTCCGAAAACGCACGCTTCGAAGGTATAACCCCGAGACGCCGTCCGTGGACCGAATGCATGTGTTGTATGAGATGCACCCTATGTTTGCACCGTGCCCGTTTGCTTCATGCACGTTCCTCCTCGTTCGCCATGCCGATGAACCGTGGGAACCCGGTAACCGGGATCACCCCACCATCTCTAGCATGTTCCGCACATCCGCACGCCTCCTTTTGCACCGGTATCTCCATGAGTTACCGGGACCGGAATGTTGCCGTGGCACCATTTTTGTTTCGCCGCCGTGGCACCCTTTTTGTTCCGCCATGGTGACCAAATGCTTCATAACATGCTCATGTCAACATTTTCATAAAATTGCATAAAACTTGTATATGTCATCCGCATCATGATAACAACATTTTAAATGTTTAAACTTGTTGTTGCATTAAATTGCTAAATGCATATGGGGATTTACCAGCTTTGTTGTTTTTATATCCGGCCCCATTTAAATTGTTTAGATGGTATAGTTTATATTATGCTTCACCTCTTGCCATGTTTAACAACAGTTAATATTGTTGGGTAGCTTAAACGAGAGATAACTAAATAATTGATGTGGTGTTCCGTCAACATGCACCTCGTTGCATATTGAGCTCCACTTAACTTGTAGTATTGTTTGTTGCACTTTGCCATGCCATGCCTCATTAAACCGGACATGCATCATACTTGTTTGTGCATCATGACTTGTTTATGCTTGTGTGTTTACTATGTTGTTTGTTTCTTTCCGGGTTGCTTCTCTCGTTAGCTTCGGTTTCGTTCCGGAGTTGTGAGGATTTGTTCGTCTACGACTGTTTGTCTTCTTCTTGGATTTGTTCTTCTTCCTTGCGGGATCTCAGGCAAGATGATCATACCCTCGAAATCACTACTATCTTTGCTATGCTAGTTTGCTCGCTCTTGCTATGCCAATGCTACGATGCCTACCATTTGCTTGTCAGCCTCCCAAATTGCCATGTCAAACCTCTAACCCACCATGTCCTAGCAAACCGTTGATTGGCTATGTTACCGCTTTGCTCAGCCCCTCTTATAGCGTTGTTAGTTGCAGGTGAAGATTGAAGTTTGTTCCTTGTTGGAACATGGAGATGTTGTTCCTTGTTGGAACATGTTTACTTGTTGGGATATCACAATATATCTTATTTAATTAATGCATCTATATACTTGGTAAAGGGTGGAAGGCTCGGCCTTATGCCTGGTGTTTTGTTCCACACTTGCCGCCCTAGTTTCCGTCATATCGGTGTTATGTTCCCGGATTTTGCGTTCCTTACACGGTTGGGCTATAATGGAAACCCCTTGACAGTTCGCCTTAAGTAAAGCTTCTCCAGCAATGCCCAACATTGGTTTTACCATTTGCCACCTAGCCTTTTCTTTCCCTTGGGTTCTGCAGACTCAAGGGTCATCATTTTTTTTAACCCCCCCGGGCCAGTGCTCCTCTGAGTGTTGGTCCGAACTAGAGCCCTGTGCAGCGCCCCCTCGGGGAAACTCGAGGTTTGGTTTTAGTTGTACGGATTGCTCATCTGAGTGTGCCCTGAGAAAGAGATATGTGCAGCTCCTATCGGGATTTGTCGGCACATTCGGGCGGTGTTGCTGGTTTAGTTTTACCCTGTCGAAATGTCTTGTTGTACCGGGATACCGAGTCTGATCGGAATGTCTCGGGTGGAGGTCTATTCCTTCGTTGACCGTGAGAGCTTGTCATGGGCTAAGTTGGGACACCCCTGCAGGGTATTATCTTTCGAAAGCCGTGCCCGCGGTTATGTGGCAGATGGGAATTTGTTAACGTCCGGTTGTAGAAAACCCGAAGTTGACCTTAATTAAAATACATCAACCGTGTGTGTAACCATGATGGTCTCTTTCCGGCGGAGTTCGGGAAGTGAACACGGTGTTGGAGTTATGTTTGACGTAAGTAGTTTCAGGATCACTTCTTGATCATAGTTTATCGACCGTGCTTTGCCTTCTCTTCTCGCTCTCATTTGCGTATGTTAGCCACCATATATGCTAGTCGCTTGCTGCAGCTCCACCTCATTACTCCATCCTTCCTATAAGCTTAAATAGTCTTGATCTCGCGGGTGCGAGATTGCTGAGTCCCCGTGGCTCACAGATACTTCCAAAACCAGTTTGCAGGTGCCTATGTTACCGTGCAGATGACGCAACCAAGCTCAAGGAGGAGCTCGATGAAGATCTTGCCCTTTGTGTTGTTTCGTTCTAGTTGATCAGTAGTGGAGCCCAGTTGGGGTCGATCGGGGACCTTTGTCGCATTTGGGGTTCTTCTTTTATTTTGGTTCCGTAGTCGGACCTTGATTGTATCTGGATGATGTAATGCTTTATTCATGTAATTGTGTGAAGTGGCGATTGTAAGCCAACTATGTATCTCTTTCCCTTATGTATTACATGGGTTGTGTGAAGATTACCTCACTTGCGACATTGCTTTCAATGCGGTTATGCCTCTAAGTCGTGCTTCGACACGTGGGAGATATAGCCGCATCGAGGGCGTTACATTACTATTTACCAGTGGCGTACCTTGATTCCTTGGAACTTTATCTGTTTATTATGTGTGACGCCGGTATTACAGACCAGTAGATGTGATCTCTCTCATAGATTCAATTTCCCTGGGAGTGTACTGCCCTCTGCTCTGTGCGGCTGTGCGACAATGACAACGGCGGAAGCCGCAAGAACACCGAGAAGTGACACTGTGACGAGCCACGACGCAAGAATGTAGGGAGCTAGCAGACCTAGCTAGAAGACACGAACATAATTATGGAAAGGATAGGAAATTAACTGCTCGATCTGACGGCCGGATGTAATCCTGACGCCTATGTATAACCTAGCGATCAGCGATGCTTTGGGCCTTTGGGCTGGGAAGTTGGCATGCTAGGCCATTAGCTCTAAATAAAGTATAACTACGACAGGTCAGCCAGATATACATATACGTCTAAACTACTACAGTACTATACTTAGAACCTAACAAAACCTATTAGGGGGGCGAGGCGATGGGGGGTGTCTGACCCCTGCTCGCACCCCCTGTCTCCGCTCCTGTGTGCTACCAAACGTCACAATGTAAATGGGTGATTATAAAGGTGCTCTACAGGTGTCTCCGAAGGTGTTTGTTGGGTTGGCATAGATCGAGATTAGGATTTGTCACTCCGTATTTTGGAGAGGTATCTCTGGGCCCTCTCGGTAATATTCATCACTATAAGCCTTGCAAGCATTGTGACTAATGAGTTAGTTGTGGCATGAAGTATTACGGAACGAGTAAAGAGACTTGCCGGTAACAAGATTGAACTAGGTATGATGATACCAACGATCGAATCTCGGGCAAGTAACATACCGATGACAAAGGGAACAACGTATGTTGTTATGCGGTTTGACTGATAAAGATCTTTGTCGGTGTCAAAACCGGCGGATCTCGGGTAGGGGGCCCCGAACTATGCGTCTAGGCGGATGGTAACAGGAGACAAGGGACACGATGTTTTACCCAGGTTCGGGCCCTCTTGATGGAGGTAAAACCCTACGTCCTGCTTGATTGATATTGATGATGTGGGTATTACAAGAGTAGATCTACCACGAGATCAAGGAGGCTAAACCCTAGAAGCTAGCCTATGGTATGATTGTTGTAATTGTTGTTGTGTCCTACGGACTAAAGCCATCCGGTTTATATAGACACCGGAGAGGGCTAGGGTTACACAAAGTCGGTTACAATGGTAGGAGATCTACATATCCGTATCGCCAAGCTTGCCTTCTACGCCAAGGAAAGTCCCATACGGACACGGGACGAAGTCTTCAATCTTGTATCTTCATAGTCTTGGAGTCCGGCTGATGATGATAGTTCGGCTATCCGGACACCCCCTAGTCCAGGACTCCCTCAGTAGCTCCCGAACCAGGCTTCAATTACGACGAATCCGGCGCGTATATTGTCTTCGGCATTGCAAGGCGGGTTCTCCTTCAAATTTCATGTACCTGCCGAATAGTGTCCAACTTCCTTATAAATGTTGCGCTCCTCGGCTTCTACGCCCAATAATGGCCCTCTTCCACGTGTCGTATGTATGCAAAAAGCCAGGGCATTTTTACGTTTTACCCCCTAGCCGTGCGAACAAGCCGCCTATAAGAGAGGCGAGGATCTAGATCCAACTCACACCATTCTCCTTCCGCAAAGAACTCATCGAAGCGCCTCTGACAAAAAATCCATTCCATCATGGATAGTCGACGCGGCTCCTCCTCTCGCGCTCCCAGCCCTCAGCCGGGAAATTGGGGGAGGTGCTCAGTTCCACACAGCGAGCTAGTGACGCTCCAAACCGAGGGATATCTTCCCCCAGCCTTCATGGTTCCAGTTCGATCCGGACTGGCCACCTTCAGGGGTGGAAAGCAGGCGGAGAGCGCCCCCAACCCTTCCAAAGGAGTGCGGGTATGCTTCGTCCCTTACCTAATAAGGGGACTCAGATTTCCCATACATCCGTTTCTCCGGGGGCTCTTGGAGTTCTACGGACTCCAGCTTCACCACCTTATGCCTGCCTCCATCCTGCACATCGCGGGCTTTGTAGCTCTTTGCGAGTTGTTCTTGGGCATCGAGCCCCATTTTGCGCTATGGAAGAGATTGTTTTGCCTCGTTCCCCGTTCTCACGAGGGGTCGATATATCAAGTGGGCGGAGCCGAAATATGGCGCATCGCCGGGACCGGATATCTATCCGGTACCCCGAAGAAGGCGTCCAAAGACTGGCCTTTGGAATGGTTCTATATGGAGGACGCCCCTCTGCCGGATCCAGTTCGGATCGGCCTCCCGGAGTTCAGCAACGCTCCCTTGAAGAAACACCTGAGTTGGCGCCCGCGGAGCCCTCAACAGGAGGATGATGGGAGCGTCCATTATCTGATGGGCCGGATTAAGTTACTGGCCCACTCCGGCTTGACCATGATTGGAGTCATGGCCACGTGCATTATGCGAGGGGTGCAACCGCTCCAATATAGGGGCCACCCCATGTGGGATTTTAATGGGGAAGATGACGCCACCCGTCATGGCCGCAAAGGGCCGGGATTGGCCACCGATCTATTAAAGATCCTGTCCGGCTTGTATAAGGGGGAGAAGGAGGACTTCCTCCGCACGAGTCCATTGAATGGATTCTCCATGAATAACCCTCGGAGCTGGGTAAGCGGACGTTTATCTATCCGATCCGTATTTCCAAAGTCAAGTGTCTTACTTTGTGATGTTGACGCAGGAGCTGCGCCGGGACATGGAGGGCATTCAAAGCCTGACTCCACAGCCCGAGGATCCAGGACGATCCCTTGATCCGGCCTCCGAAGAGGATCCGGACATAAAGGTGGAGCTGATTGACGGGGTGTTCCACCAACTTAGCATGGATAATGCTCTAGTCGCCATTACGGCTGACTACCCCGGTTTATCTCCAGCTTCCCAGGTGACTACGACCGGAGTCCTGGCATCATCATTTGATCCATGCTCATTTCTGACCATCATATACCGATGGTGCATCACAGGAGGCATCTGTAAGGCGGGAAGCCGAACCCGCGGCGGCTGACCAACAAGGGTCAGCTCAGCCCAGCAGGCGGAAGAGGAGTGCGGCGCGAATCGAAACGTCACCGCAATGGTACGGCGCACCGCCGTTTTTAAGGGAAAGATCCCTAGGAGTTTTATTAATGCTCATGACTTTTCCAGGAGAAAGAGCGCTCGCCGGACAGTGTCCGGAGAGGTTGCCAATCAAGCCTCTGCCAGCCATGCTCCAACGCGTGGTCTAGAAGGGGAGGCGAACACAAGGCATGAGCCGGATGCTCCTCCGACAGAGGATGCCGACAGGTTGTCCGCCACCAGGTCTGAGGTGGAGAGCGCCATGAATCACAGGCGTCGCCGGACAGTTCTTCGTGACGCGTGTTTCTCCCCGGAGGCGTTGAATGCCTTTAATGCGGGAGATGCGCACCTCCGTGCTGCTCAAGATGGTTTAACCAGAGCCACGGAGCAGTATGTGAAGGACATACGGGTAAGGAATTTTAGTAGTTATATATGCCAGTAGCCCCCGAGACTTAAAATAGTTAGAATAACTGATTTAAGGATCATTCGTTATGCAGGATCTTACAGAGAAGAATACCCACCTGTCCCAGGAGCTTCAAGAGTGCAAGGCCCAACTTGAGGCCGCACTGTCCGCCACAGGGGGAGCTACAGAGATCCCCGCTGGTAATACATACTTCGAAAAGATAAGTAGTTAATAAAGTGCGGCGTGTGCGTAAATCTGACAATAATATTGCAGAGGGTGCCGGACTAGATCCGGACAATCAACAGATACTGCGCCAGCTGAAGGCCGGCGAGAGGGTGCTTATGAAGGTGCAGCAGGAGAGACACAAGCTCCAAGATGCCCACACCCAGCTGGGAGAAGAGCTGAAAGGTGTTCGGGCCCAGCTGTCTGGCTCCGTGAAGGAGAATCAGCGGCTTCATCGCGGCATTTATAGTAAGTGCTTGAGCAAACTCCTTTGAAAAGAAGAGTTCGGCGAGGAAGTCGATTGACAGAAATGTGTCTTTAGGTGTGCTCACAGGTCGCCCTACGGAGGAAATGCCCGGTTCAACGGGTGACCAACTCCCCGAGCTGCTGCAACTGCACGAACGTGTTCGGCAAGCGATGAATGGCATCGCCCAGGCCTTATGGCCATCCGTCTCCCTACCCGAAAGCCTTGAAGGACTTGCCGAGAAGCTGCAGGGAGCATGGCAGCACTTCCGTCTGTGGAAGATATCAGCCTGCCGTCAAGGCGCCAGGGAGGCCTGGGCCATGGTAAAGACGTGGTACAAGAAGGCGGATCCGAACCACATGGCCGAGGTCGGACCTATGGGGCCCGATGGGAAGGAGATCCCTGTGAGCTTAATGTACGGCCAAGTAGAGTTGGCTGCTAAGTATTCCCAACAGGACTGTAAATTAGACAGCCTGTTAGACGGGATTGAAGAGGAGTACAATCAGTCAATTTGACGATGTATTTTAAAATGACATGTAAAATGCCTTCTAGCGGATTGTAGATCGTTTGTCTTTGCCGACCTTTTCGCTTCAACCTTGGGACCCTAGAGTCCGGAGTGTGTCCGAATACCTTCTTAGTTATGAAAAAAAAACCGGGGCATGCATGGAGACCAGGCGTAGGGGTCATTAGTGCTTTATCAGACAAGTGCCCAACTAGTTATGTTATATTACATGGTTAGTAAGAAACATCTTCCAGGGAGAATAGTTCCATTAGGGGTTCCTTTCCCTGGGAGGCATGCCCTAAGGTGCATGTCCGTACTGCGAAGATAGCAGAAAAAGCATCTGGGGGCGGATAAGTTAAATAAGTAATAAATCATCTTTCAAGTCACCGACCGAATATTCCCTTAAGAACGCTAGCTTTCGGCTTCACCCAGTCTGAGGTACACATCCGGCTGACCCAGCAGTAACAATCGCAGAGGTGCTCCCTTTACCTCCTAGCTGAACAATCGGGAACGTAGGGGTAAGCACAGGAGCCAGGCAGCTCAGCTTGGCCAAAACTTAAGTCATATCAATGCATATAATGGTGAATAAAAGGTACATGCAGAAGTATGACACATGTGTTGGGCATGAAGCCCGTATAAATAAGCTTCTGTTAAAGAAGCCCCCAGGTATAATGAGTGCTAGGAGCACATCAAGCATGTGCGAACAATGCGCAAATCAGCCTATCGAAGGCTTTTACTAAAAAAAGTGGGAAGAAGGAGGGGGACAAGAGACAGTGAAAATGTAAAAGGTGGACGGAGGAGGGAGACGAACTCTGAGTCCGGCGCTAGGCGTAGAATCCTGGAAGACGGGCTGCGTTCCATGGGTTCGGCTCGAGTCGGTTGTCAGATGCGTTACGTAGACGGTATGCTCCGCCGGTTAGGACTTGGTCGATAATGAAGGGACCTTCCCATTTGGGCTTAAGTTTGTCCTTTTTCTTGTCCGGCAGGCGTAGAACAAGTTCGCCAACATTGTAAGTTTTGGCCCGTACTTCTCTGCTTTGATATCTTCGAGCCTGCTGCTGATAGAATGCGGAACGAGCTTTTGCCACGTCCCGCTCCTCCTCTAAGGCGTCCAAACTGTCCTACCGATCCATCTCGGCTTCTCTTTCTTCGTACATGCGCACGCGAGGTGAGTCATGAATTATATCGCAGGGCAGAACTACCTCTGCGCCGTACACCATAAAAAATGGTGTGAATCCGGTAGTGCGGTTTGGCGTGGTCCGCAGCCCCAGAGTACGGAGTCGAGCTCCTCTACCCAGTGCGTGCTAGATTCCTTGAGGGACCGCACTAGTCTGGGTTTGATGCCGCTCATGATTAGACCGTTTGCTCATTCGACTTGACCGTTAGTTTGGGGGTGATAGACTGAAGCGTAGTCGAGCTTGAGACCCATGTTTTTGCACCAGATTTTAACCTCGTCGACCGTGAAATTCGTGCCATTATCGGTGATGATGCTGTGGGAGATACCATAACGGTGTACTACCCCGGATATGAAGTCTATCACGGGTCCGGATTCGGCCGTTTTAACTGGCTTGGCCTCTATCCATTTGGTGAATTTGTCCACCATGACCAATAGGTATTTTTGCTTGTGGGTTCCCCCTTTAAGGGGTCCAACCATGTCAAGCCCCCAGACCGTGAACGGCCAGGTGATGGGTATAGTTTTGAGGGCGGTGGGTGGCATGTGTCTTTGATTAGCAAAGAGCTGGCAGCCGACGCACCGTTGGACTAAGTCCTGAGCATCTACCCGGGCAGTCGGCCAATAAAATCCTGTACGGAAGGCCTTGCCTACAAGGGCCCGGGCTGTGGTGTGGTGCCCATCGAGTCCGGCATGAAATTCAGCCAGGAGATTTCGCCCTTCCTCTTCGGAGATACACCTTTGAAGGACTCCGGTTGTGCTTTTCTTATAAAGTTCTCCCTCATGGACCTTGTAGGCTTTAGATCGCCGAACTATGCAGCGGGCCTCATTTTGGTCTTCGGGGAGTTCCTGCCGAGTTAAATAGGCTAGGAATGGTTCCGTCCATGGGGCGATTACTGCCATTATTTCGTGGGCTGAGGGTGTTATTTCATTGGCTGAGCCACCGACTGTGTCAGAATGTTCCGTGTTAGGTGGCGCGGTTGCTTCTGGGTTGCTATTTCCGAGACGGCCATCCGGAGACCATGTAGAAGGGCCTCGTATTCGGCTGCGTTGTTGGAGTCTATGTACATTATTTGAAGTACGTATTGGACTGTATCTCCGGTTGGGGACGTCAAGACGATGCCAGCCCCCAGGCCGGCCAACATTTTAGAGTCGTCAAAGTGCATAATCCAATTGGAGTATGCGCCGTACTCTTTAGGGAGTTCGGCTTCAGTCCATTCAGCGACGAAGTCAGCCAAAACTTGCAACTTTATAGCTCGCCGTGGTTTGTAGGTTATATCAAATGGTAAAAGCTCAATGGCCCATTTTGCAATCCTGCCCGTCGCGTCGCGATTGTTTATGATGTCGTTGAGAGGTACTTCGGAGGCCACTGTTATCGAACACTCTTGAAAGTAGTGTCGTAGCTTCCGGGATGCCATGAACACCACGTACGCTATCTTTTGATAATGTGGGTACCGGGACTTGCATGGAGTTAGGACAGTGGATAGGTAGTACACTGGTTTTTGAAGAGGGAATTTGTGCCCTTCTGTTTCTTGTTCGACGACGAGTACTGCGCTTACAACTTGATGTGTTGCCGCGATATATAACAACATTGGTTCGTCCAAGTTCGGCGCGGCCAGGACCGGATTTGTTGCCAATATGGCTTTTATTTCTTCGAGTCCGACTATGGCAGCGTCCGTCCATTCAAAGTGTTCGGTGCGCCTGAGGAGGCGATAAAGGGGCAATGCTTTTTCTCCCAAACGGGAGATGAAGCGGCTTAGGGCCGCCACACATCCAGTCAATTTTTGTATTTGTTTGAGGTCTTTTGGGATGTCCAATTGTGACAGAGCTCGGATCTTGGCTAGGTTTGCTTCAATTCCTCTACCGGATACAATGAAGCCCAAGAGCTTTCCGGCTGGTACGCCGAAAACGCACTTCTCCGGGTGAAGCTTAATGTCATATGCTCGGAGGTTGTCGAATGTGAGCCTCAAATCGTCTATTAGAGTTTCGACGTGTTTGGTCTTGACGACCATGTCGTCTATGTATGCCTCCACTGTTTTTCCGATCTGGGTAGCCAGACATGTCTGAATCATGCGCTGATATGTTGCACCGGCGTTTTTAAGTCCGAAGGGCATTGTGTTGAAGCAGAATGGTCCGTATGGAGTAATGAATGCCGTTGCGGCCTGGTCTGTTTCCACCATCTTGATTTGATGGTATCTGGAGTATGCGTCGAGAAAACACAATGAATCGTGCCCCGCGGTAGCATCGATGATTTGGTCGATGCGGGGGAGGGGGAAAGGATCCTTTGGGCAGGCCTTATTAAGGTCTTTAAAATCCACACAAAGGCGCCAGGATTTGTCCTTTTTTGGTACCATTACTAGGTTTGCTAGCCAGCCCGGATGTTTTATATCTCTGATGAATCCGGCTTCTAATAGTTTGGCTAGCTCCTCTCCCATTGCCTGTCTTTTGGGTTCGGAAAATCGTCAAAGAGCCTGTTTGACTGGCTTGAATCCTTTTAGGATATTTAGGCTGTGCTCTGCCAGCCTGCGTGGGATTCCTGGCATATCTGAAGGGTGCCAGGCAAAAATGTCCCAATTTCCCCGAAGGAATTCTCGTAGTGCGGCTTCTACATCAGGGTTTAATTGTGCCCCAATGGAGGCCGTCTTTGTGGGGTCCGTTGGGTGGACCTGGAATTTGACTATTTCGTCTGCTGGTTTAAAAGATGTGGACTTAGATCTCTTATCGAGTATCACATCGTCCCTATTCACCGTGGAGCGTAGTGCAGTAAGTTCTTATGCCGCTAGGGCTTCGGATAGTGCCTCTAGGGCTAGCGCGACTGTCTTATTTTCGGCGCGGAGTGCTATGTCCGGATCACTGACCAGAGTGATGATTCCGTTGGGCCCGGGCATTTTGAGCTTCATGTACCCGTAATGGGGTACGACTTGGAAAATTGTGAATGCCTCTCGCCCTAATAGAGCGTGATATCCGCTGCTGAACGGGGCCACTTGGAACGTGACTTCCTCGGACCTGTAATTGTCCGACGAGCCGAACACCACATCTAGTGTGATTTTTCCTGTGCAGCGTACTTCCCGACTAGGGATTATTCTTCTAAAGGTTGTGCTGCTTCGCTCAATGCGGCTCTAGTCTATTTCCATTTTTTGGAGAGTTTCCTCGTAGATGAGGTTTAATCCGCTGCCGCCATCCATGAGTACCTTGGTAAGACGAAAGCAGTCCACTATGGGACTGAGGACCAATGCGGCTGGTGCTCGGGCTGTTCGGAATTTAGGTTCGTCGCTGGCATTGAAGGTGATGGCCGTGTCGCTCCATGGATTTGTCGTTGCTACTTGGTAGACTTCGGCGAGGCTGCGGATTGTTTGTTTCCGCATATTATTTGATGCGAAAGTCTCAAAGACTGTTGATACCGTACTGGTACTGTTGGGCTGGTTTTCCGGGGCTAGAAGCCCTTCGCCACTTTTGGCCACCTGCCGTAGTATCCAACATGCCCGGAGGCTATGTGTTGGAGTGGCGCCTTCTACATTGTGGATTTTGCAGGGTCCGCTGAGCCATCCCTCCAGTACGGATCCGTACCCTTTGGTTTTTTTTTGCTTTTTGGTTTTTGACCCAGGTGCTTGAGCATGCTGCACCCTTTTATTCCGGACTAAGGTTGTGTTTAGGGCCGGATTGTCCCAAAATCTAGTTTCGGTTTTCCAGGCACTCTCCATCGCACAATACTTTCGTACTACGGTCGCCAGGTCGGCGAAGTGCGTGACCTTGCGACGATTTACGGCGTTCATAATTCCCTTGTCCGTGCAATTATTGCAAAAAATAGAGATTGCGCTTTCCTCATGGCAGTCCTTTATCCTGTCCATAACCAGGAGGAATCTCGCCCAATAATGATGTACTGTTTCATCGGGCTCTTGCCGTATTTGGGATAGATCGCTTGTATTTGGGTGGGCGGGTGGAACTAAAATCGGAACCCCACCCAATCTGAGGCTCAAAGGCTGAGGAATTTCCGGATTTGGAAGCTCGGACTGCTGGAGGTCGTCCAACGAATCTAGTCCGCTGCCTGACTTTAGGTTTAGTACTCGATTGACGTCCGTCCCTCTGCGGGAGTCCGGCATGGAGGGATCGGGAATCCGGACATAACTGGTTCTTAACGTAGGGGAAGAGTCGCCACGTTGTTCTTCTACCACAGCAACATGGTGGGTAGCCTGGGGAGAGTTAAATTCTCTCATATTGGTTTTAAGCCCAATCTGATCGTAGTCTGTAGAGACTCCTAGGGTGGCGATGCGATCCAAGAGCTCGTTTATGGAAGAGAGCTCCATTGGATCCAGCTGCTCGGCGAATTCCGAGTTGATGCGAAGATCGCTTTTGATGACCCGAGAGGTCATCGTCGAAGCGGTGGCCGAACAGGCGGTCATAAGGAAACCACCTAGCCGGATAGCTTGACCGGCGGCCAAAGCTCCTTTGGCAATGGTACCGTCTTTAAAGACGGGAGGAGACATCCTTCCTGATTGCGACGGCACAGAGGAACTCTCAATGAAAGCACCAATGTCGGTGTCAAAACCGACGGATCTCGGGTAGGGGGTCCCGAACTGTGCGTCTAGGCGGATGGTAACAGGAGACAAGGGACACGATGTTTTACCCAGGTTCGGGCCCTCTTGATGGAGGTAAAACCCTACGTCATGCTTGATTGATATTGATGATGTGGGTATTACAAGAGTAGATCTACCACGAGATCAAGGAGGCTAAACCCTAGAAGCTAGCCTATGGTATGATTGTTGTAATTGTTGTTGTGTCCTACGGACTAAAGCCATCCGGTTTATATAGACACCGGAGAGGGCTAGGGTTACACAGAGTTGGTTACAATGGTAGGAGATCTACATATCCGTATCGCCAAGCTTGCCTTCTATGCCAAGGAAAGTCCCATCCGGACACGGGACGAAGTCTTCAATCTTGTATCTTCATAGTCTTGGAGTCCGGCCGATGATGATAGTTCGGCTATCCGGACACCCCCTAGTCCAGGACTCCCTCAATCTTCGTAGAATATGTAGGAGCCAATATGAGCATCCAGGTTCCACTATTGGTTATTGACCGGAGATGTGTCTCGGTCATGTCTACATAGTTCTCAAACCCGTAGGGTCCGCATGCTTAACGTTCGATGATGATTAGTATTATGAGTTATGTGTTTTGATGACCGAAGTTTGTTCGGAGTCCGAAGTGAGATCACAGACATGACGAGGTGTCTCGAAATGGTCGAGACATAAGGATTGATATACTGTACGGCAATATTCAGACATTGGAAGTGTTCCGGAGAAGTTTCGGATAAAACCGGAGTGCCGGAGGGTTAACGGAACCCCGGGGGAACTAATGGGCCTTGATGGGCCTTAGTAGAGAGAGAGAGAGAGAGAGAGAGAGAGAGAGAGAGAGAGAGGCGGCCAGGGCTGGTGATAACCCACAAGTATAGGGGATCCATTGTAGCATATTTCGATAAGTAAGAGTGTCGAACCCAACAAGGAGCTAAAGGTAGAACAAATATTTCCTCAAGTTCTATCGACCACCGATACAACTCTACGCACGCTTAACGTTCGCTTTACCTAAAACAAGTATGAAACTAGAAGTACTTTGTAAGTGTTGTTGGATAGGTTTGCAAGAATATAAAGAGCACGTAAATATAAACTAGGGCTGTTTAGATAAAGATGCAATAAAGTTAGTATAGCGAGTGTGGAAAAGTGGTGGTAGGAGTTTCGGAATTGTCCCTAAGCAATTGAGTACTTTACTAGACCGATATCAAGTTTTATGTGGGAGAGGCCACTGCTAGCATGTCATATCTGACTTGGAATTCTATGCACTTATGATTGGAACTATTAGCAAGCATCCACAACTACTAACGCTCATTAAGGTAAAACCCAACCATAGCATTAAGATATATTGGTCCCCCTTCAATCTCGTATGCATCAATTTCTATGCTAGGTTGAAGCTTCTGTCACTCTTGCCCTCCAATACATAGTCATATCAACATACAACTAACCCTATGGTGTGATCCACGTGCACGCTCATATGATGGGAACCAAAGGACAGCAACATAACCATAAGAAAATTAAACCAATCATAGCAATTCATCAATTACCGAAAGGACAATGAAAATCTACTTAGACATCATAGGATGGCAACACATTATTGGATAATAATATGAAGCATAAAGCACCATGTTCAAGTAGAGGGTACAGCGGGTTGCGGGAGAGTGGAACGCTGTAGATAGATGGGGGAAGGTGATGGAGATGTTGGTGAAGACGACGGAGGTGTTGATGTAGATCGCGGTGATGATGATGGCCCCCGGCGGTGTTCCGGCGCCACCGGAAGCGAGGGGGGAGAGCCCCTCTTCTTCTTCTTCTTCTTCTTCTTCTTCCTTAACCTTCTCCCTAGATGGGAGAAGGGTTCCCCTCTGGTCAATGGTCTCCATGGCGTGGGAGGGGCGAGAGCCCCTCCGAGATTGGATCTGTCTCTCTGTCTCTCTCTGTTTCTGCATTCCAGATTCTGCCATTTCACCGTTTCTTACATTCCCGGAGATCCGTAACTCCGATTGGATTGAAACTTTGAACATGATTTTTTTCCGGATATTAGCTTTCTTGCAGCGAAAGAAGGGCAACAACCGCCTTGCGAGGTGTCCACGAGGTCAGGGGCGCGCCCACCCCCCTGTGGCACGCCCCCTGCCTCGTGGGCCCCTCGAGCATCGTCTCGCGTTGATTCCACTTTCCAAAATTCATAAATATTCCAAAAATAATCTCCGCACGTTTTTATCCCGTTTGGACTCCGTTTGATATGGATTTTCTACGAAACAAAAAACATGCAACAAGCAGGAACTGGCACTGGGCACTGTATCAATATGTTGGTCCCAAAAATAGTATAAAAAGTTGCCAAAATTATATGAAAGTTGTAGAATATTGGCATGGAACAATAAAAAATTATAGATACGACGGAGACGTATCAGCATCCCCAAGCTTAATTCCTGCTCGTCCTTGAGTAGGTAAATGATAAAAAAGATAATTTTTGATGTGGAATCCTACCTAGCATAATCTTGATCATGTAATCTAATCATGGCATGAATATTAAGACACGAGTGATTCAAAGCAATAGTCTATCATTTGACATAAAAGAATTTCATACTCGGGCATCCCAACAAACAATCATGTCTTTCAAAATATCAATGCTAAAGAACGTTATCCCTACAAAATCATATAGTCTTTTATGCTCCCTTTTCTTAACACAAGGTACCCCTCATGCCCATCCCGGTGTCAGCCAAGCAATTGGTTCATACATTTGAACGCGCTTCAGCTTTTTCAACCCTCACGCAATACATGAGCACAAGCCATGGATATAGCACTGCAGGTGGAATAGAGTATGATGGTGGAGGTTGTGTGGAGAAGACAAAAGGGAGAAAGTCTCACATCGACGCGGCTAATCAATGGGCTATGGAGATGCCCATCAATTGATGTCAATGCGAGGAGTAGGGATTGCCATGCAACGGATGCACTGGAGCTATAAGTGTATGAAAGCTCAAACTAAAACTAAGTGGGTGTGCATCCAACTTGCTTGCTCATGAAGACCTCGGGCATTTGAGGAATCCCATCATCGGAATATACAAGCCAAGTTCTATAATAAAAATTCCCACTAGTATATGAAAGTGATAACTCAAGAGACTCTATGTATGAAGAACATGGTGCTATTTTGAAGCACAAGTTATGGTAAAAGGACAGTAGCATTGCCCCTTCTCTCTTTTTCTCTCATTTTTTATTTTCTCTTTTTTATTTTTTTATTTTTTTGGTGGGCTTCTTTGGCCTCTTTTTTTGGGCTTCTTTGGCCTCTTTTATTTTTCATGAAGTCAGGAGACTCATCCCAACTTGTGAGGGAATCATAGCTTCCATCATCCTTTCCTCACATGGGACAATGCTCTAATAATGATGATCATCACACTTTTATTTACTTACAACTCAATATTATAACTCGATACTAGAACAAAATATGACTCTATATGAATGCCTCTGGCAGTTTACCAGGATGTGCAATGATCTAGCATACCAAAGATATCAAAAAAATGGACAAGCCATGAAAACCTCATGCTAGCTGTCTTACGATCATGCAAAGCAATATGACAATGAATGCTCAAGTCATGCATATGATGATGATGGAAGTTGCATGGCAATATATCTCGGAATGGCTATGGAAATGCCATGATAGGTAGGTGTGGTGTCTGTTTTGAGGAAGATATAAGGAGGCTTATGTGTGATAGAGCGTATCGTATCACGAGGTTTGGATGCACCGACGAAGATTGCACCTACTCTCGAGGTGAGAAAGGGCAATGCACGGCACCGAAGAGGCTAGCAATGATGGAAGGGTAAGAGTGCGTATAATCCATGGACTCACATTAGTCATAAAGAACTCATATACTTATTGCAAAAGTTTATTGGCCCTCGAAGGAAAGTACTACTACGCATGCTCCTAGGGGGGAGGTTGGTAGGAGTTAACCATTGTGCGCCCCCGACCTTCACACAAAGATAAACAATCAAAATACAATGTGCGCCAATTTGGTTACATAGTTAGGAGACCATACGTGTATGCTTCGGGAATCACAAACCTTAACACCAATATTCTTACTAAACACAACCATTTACTAGAACCTCCCACATATTATCATCTCTATATCGCAAAACTATTGCAAGGAATCAAACATATCATATTCAGTGATCTACAAGTTTTATGTAGGATTTTATGACTAACCATGTGAATGACCAATTCCTGTCATCTCTCTAAATGGATATAAGTGAAGCAAGAGATTTTAATTCTTTCTACAAAAGATATGCGCACGCTCTAACAAATATAAGTGAAGCAAAAGAGCATTCTACAAATGGCGGTTTTCTATGCGAAGAGAAACAGGCAATCCAAACTTCAAATGATATAAGTGAAGCACATGAAACATTCTATAAAGCCATACTCAAAAGATTTAAGTGAAGTGCAATGAGCATTCTATAAATCAACCATGGACTATCTCATACCAGCATGGTGCATAAAATAAAAGTGAAAACTAAATGCAAAAGACGCTCCAAGATTTGCATATCACATGAATGAAACGAATCCGAAAACATACGGATACTTGTTGAAGAAAGATGGGATGCCTTCCGGGGCATCCCCAAGTTTAGACGCTTGAGTCTCCTTGAATATTTACTTGGGGTGCCTTGGGCATCCCCAAGCTTGAGATCTTGCCTCTCCTCCTTCTCCTCACATCGAGACCTCCTCGATCTTCGAACACTTCATCCACACAAAACTCAACAGAAAGCTCGGTAAGATCCGTTAGTATAATAAAGCAAATCACTACTCTAAGTAATTTTGCAAAACAATTCATATTTTGTTTTTGCATTTTAGCTACTGTAATATAATTTTTCCATGGCTTAATCCACTGATAGAAATTGATAGTTTCATCAAAACAAGCAAACTATGCATCAAAAACAGAATCCGTCTTAAACAGGACAGTCTATAGTAATCTGAACATTCACCAAACTTCTGGTACTCCAAAAATTCTGCCAAAATAAGGAAAAAACATAAAATTTGTATATAAATACAGTGCAAAAAGTTTCAGAACCGTTTGATGTTCTAGTAAAAAATGTAAAATCACGCACTACAGCCAAAGTTTCTGTCTTGCACCACACAAACCAACAAGCAATCTAAACATCCTAAAGGCAAACCTTGGCACATTATTTTTATAATACAATGGAATTGTACAAGGGGATAATTATTTTTGATGAAAAGTTTCTATAATTAAGATTCACAAAGTTTCCGTCAGCATGAACAAAGTTCAAGGAGCTCCCCCACTTCAACAATGCTTGTCTTTCTAACTTTCACTTTCCTTTTTGAAAAGTTTTGGGTTCCCCTCTTTATTTTTTGTTTTTAGACTATATAAAAGCACTCAACAGAAATAAAGGACTCTCTAAAACTTCCGGGTTGTCTCCCTGGCAGCGCTTTCTTTAAAGCCATTAAGCTAGGCATATAGCGCTCAAGTAATGAATCCACCCGGATCCCAAGGTATATCAAAGCCAATTTTGATTAACAATGATTTGTAATTTAGTAGTGAGCACAAAGTAACATATATCAAGCAATGATGAAGTATAACTCTCTTCCTATGCATCAGCATGTCATAAAAGAACAATTCATGCACACCAAGTAAAGGCCAATGCATAGTATAAACAGTTTCTTGCAATTTTATCATGTTGGAAACATAAAGAGGCGGAGATGTAGTTCCTCTCACATAATAGTTGCAAGTAGGAGGAGCAAGCACATGCATATTACATCTATCAAAATCATCATGTGTAGTAGTAAAATGCAACCCATCAATATAATCCTTAATAAGGGCAAACTTCTCCGATATAGTGTAGTAGGGAGAATTCAAAAAGATAATAGGACTATCATGCGTGGGTGCAATAGCAACAATTTCATGTTTAACATAAGGAACTATAGCAAGTTCATCTCCATAAGCATAATTCATATTGGCATCTTGGCCACAAGCATCATCAAAAAGGGATATTTCAAAAGGATCAACGGGATCATAACAATCATCATAGCAATCATCCTTCGGTAAGCACGAAGGGAAATTAAACAATGTATCAGTTGAAGAGTTACTCTCATTAGAAGGTGGGAACGGGTAGCTAATCCGCTCTTCCTCCTTTTGTTCTTCGCTCTCCTCATCATATTTTTCATCCAATGAGCTCACAGTTGGACTCCTGCAGAATACTAGTCTCTTCTTGGACAGCGGAGGAGTCCTCAATATATGGTTTAACATAGGCATTAGAAGCATAATTATCATAACAATATTTCAGTATGGCAAAATTTTCAGATTTGTAAAGAGTAGCATCATACTTTCCAATCAAAGAAGCAACTTCATAAGCACCCTTAAAAGCAACAAATTCTTCAATTTGTTGAACATCATAGTAATTATAAACACCCTTAACATACAAAGATACGATTCCATTATCACTAAACTCACATTGGTAGGGAAGGTGTTTCTTAGGGTCTTCAGAACAACAAGTAAAATCATATATTTCACATAAAATCCAAGCATAGCATTGCAAACAATGAATTTGATCCAGTAAAAGTTTCCCTTTTTCAGATATGCGGTGTCGCACATAACAAGCATGCTCATCTAAAGATTTGCCCTCAACTAAGCTAGTTGGGGTTTCAGCACGAGCACATAGGGATCGAAGATGATCCAACTAAAAAGCTTCAGGAGTGTGATAGATTTTGAGTGGTTCTTCAACCATTGGTGTAGTAGGTCTGTCGGTGTCAAAACCAGCGGATCTTGGGTAGGGGGTCCCGAACTGTGCGTCTAGGCGGATGGTAACAAGAGACAAGGGACACGATGTTTTACCCAGGTTCGGGGCCTCTTGATGGAGGTAAAACCTTACGTCCTGCTTGATTGATATTGATGATGTGGGTATTACAAGAGTAGATCTACCACGAGATCAAGGAGGCTAAACCCTAGAAGCTAGCCTATGGTATGATTGTTGTTCGTGCTATGGACTAAAACCATCCGGTTTATATAGACACTGGAGAGGGCTAGGGTTACACAGAGTCGGAATGGTAGGAGATCTACATATCCGTATCGCCAAGCTTGCCTTCCACGCCAAGGAAAGTCCCATCCGGACACGGGACGAAGTCTTCAATCTTGTATCTTCATAGTCTTGGAGTCCGGCCGATGATGATAGTTCGGCTATCCGGACACCCCCTAGTCCAGGACTCCCTCAGTAGCCCCTGAACCAGGCTTCAATGACGACGAGTCCGGCGCGCATATTGTCTTCGGCATTGCAAGGCGGGTTCCTCCTCCGAATAATTTATAGAAGATTGTGAACACCAGGATAGTGTCCGGCTTTGCAAAATAAATTCCACATACCACCGTAGAGAGAATAATGTTTACACATGTTCAATCTGTTGACGTATTTCGTGGCGTGACGTCACACCGCAACCAAGCTTTTACTCAAATCGTCTTTATTACACCACCTCAGTGCGTTAGCAAAGCGGTTTCCTTGTCACGTCTTGTGGAAGCAGAGATCGTGTTCCCCTTATTCTGGGATTCCCTTCAATACGGACGTGGGTAACCCAACCGCGCCATTGATTGCGGCGCTTGGGAGATAAGCGAGTTTTACTAGGCCGTTGGGGACGCATGGTTTCGTCCACCCATATAAGGGGATAAAGATCCACCCTTTTACCTACGCCTTCTTCCTCCTTGGCTTATCCATCTCCGCGAACTCGAGCACCAGTGCCCAAGTCCGCACATCTCACCTCAACCTTCTCCAACTATGTCCGGAGTGGGAGGCAAGTGGATGGCCTCCTCCGTTACGGAGGGGCACATCAAGAAGCTGCGCAACGCCGGATATTTGTCCAGCGACATCGCGCACCGACTCCCCGACGAGGGGCAGCTCATCCCCACCCCCGGGCCCCATGAGAGGGTAGCATTCCTTTCCCATTTCCTCCGCGGACTGGGCTTTCCACTTCACCCCTTTGTCCGGGGGCTCATGTTCTACTATGGCCTAGATTTCCATGATCTGGCCCCGAATTTCATCCTCAACATCTCGGCGTTTATCGTCGTGTGCGAGGCCTTCCTCTACATCCAGCCCCACTTCGGCTTGTGGCTCAAGACTTTTAGTGTCAAGCCGAAGGTTGTGAAGGGCAGCCAAGCGGAGTGCGGAGGCGCCATGGTGGGCAAGATGCCCAACGTTACTTGGCTCGAGGGCACCTTCGTGGAAACCATCAAGGGGTGGCAATCGGGGTGGTTCTATATCACCGAGCCGCGTGACCCTGAATGGGCAGCGGCCCCCGAATTCAGATCCGGTATCCCCATACGGCTCACCTCATGGAAAGAGAGTGGCTTAACATGGGGTGATTCGGAGGAGCTGACCGGACTCCAAGCCTATGTCCAATAGCTAGTGAACAAGAAGCTCAAGCTTGTCAACGTAGTCCAGGTCATGCTCATCCGCCGGATTCTCCCGTGACAACAACGGGACTTCAATATGTGGGAGTTCGATTCGGTGCAGCACCAGACTTTGAACAGGATCTTTGACACTATGTACGAAGAGGCCTGGAGGGTGCTGTTTAAGGGCGCTGAGGCTCCCGCATCCGCTACCGAAGATCGCGGATTCAGCTCACAGCGTCCGGCTAGCGAGGTAAGCGATTTTACCCTTTACGGGACACTTGTTTTCCATAGTTTGACTCTATGCGGGATCTAAACTCCCTCTCCTTTGACAGGACTGGCTGAAGAAGGCCGAGCGGACTAATTGTCCGGCCCCTTTGCCAGAAGACCCAGCGGACGCCCGCTTAACGGGGCTGCTGGTTCCGGCACCCCACGTGGTGCCGGAGAAGAAGGCCAAGAATAAGGCCACGGGCACTCGAAAGAGTTCCCGTTTTCAGGTGTCATCAGACTCATCGTCTGATGACTCCGAGGCAGACTCCTCCCACGAAGGCGGGGAGGAGAAGAAAGAGGCCTCTCCCCCAGCGGGGGAGGGAAGAAAAGGAAGGCCTCCCCAACGAGGGAGGCCGAAGGGTCCAAGAAGGGAAGGACTCTTCCCCCGGACTGTTGTGCCAACGCCGGCGACAACGACGAGGATTGGCCTTCAAGGGCCAAGCCCCTGGCGAGATCGTAAGTATCCGAACTCGCAAATAACTTCATGATTTTTCTTTTCGCCACATGGTGTCTTTCTAATGCCGCATGCAACCCTGCAGTCCACCCAAGGATGATCTTCCCGCTTCGTCGAGCGGGTCCTTGGGTGCGTCGGATATGGATTCCCTTCTGACCGCCTCCACCCCCCGCGATGCCGACGATGGCGAGGTGGGATCCCGGGAAAGGAACCGCCAGGAGGAGGAGGCCCTGGAGGTGCCGCAGGGCAACCTCCCGGACTTTGCACCAGACTCCGCACCGGAACCTGCAGTAGTTCCGGAGTCCGGCGGGCGGCCCCTTCGTAAGAAGGGCAAGACCGTGACACCGGCGGCCTCCGTCCAATCGGAGGCGCCGGATAACTTACTGGAGGCACTCAACAGCGCTTCCATCGAAGATGAACACCGCACTGTTATGAGTGCGGTGATCCAGAAGGTTCAACTTGCCAAGAGCGGGCTGACCGAAGCCTGCAGCAGCCTTCTAACAGGCTTTGAGGTGAGAATTTTAATATATGTAAAATAGTACCGCATAGATAGTAGCCCCTAATGCTCGGTTCGGTGTTCGGAAAGAAAAGCCGGACTGAGGATCTAAAAAGATATACACAGGAGTCTTAAAAAATATGTCAATATGGGATTGCAGGCTGCGCTGCTGACCTCTGCCGCACTGACTGCGGAAGTCGATGCTTTCAAGCAAAGCCTCGAGCGGTCCGAGAACGAGCTCGGCCGTGCCAAGAAGCAACTCGAGGACCAGGAAGGTGGGTAATACCTTATTAAATAGTTACCTTAAAGAAAAGGATTTGGTTGCAAAAAATGACAAGAATAACGTGGGTATTGCAGGGGCCACGAACGAGGTGGAGACCCTGAAGGAGGCGGTGACCGTGGCCGAACGTAATGCGGCCACGGAGCACACCGAGCGAGAAAGGCAGGAGGCGCGGGTGGCGGAGGTATAGCAAGAGCTCCAGGTTCTCGTTGAAAAACATGAGGGTTTGGAGCGCGACTCTAAGACTCGAGAGTCCGAGCTTGCATCGGCTCTTGAGAGTGCCAAAGCCGCTAAGGCCGAAGCCCACAAGGCCCTCCAGGAAATCGAGGCGTTGAAGAAAATAGCGGCGGGTAAGGCATTTTTCATGCAAAGCAAGCATGTGAATGTGAATTACTTATCACTTACCCAAATTCGGAGCTCTCCAGGAGCGTTCGCAGATCTGCCCCACAGCGTGTCCGATGCTGCCGCATTCTATAGGGCCGAGGAGGGGAGCTCGACGGAGAAGGTCTTCTGGTCTCAGTATGCTGAGGCCGGACATCCGGTGCCCCTTAGCGACCGGCTGAAGCAGCTGGTCGAGCTCCACAAGGTGGCCGAACAGGCCATGAAGGGCCTCATAGTTCAGCTGTGGCCCAGGGAAGGCATGCCTGGGAGCTACTTCGGCCTGGTGCGGCGGCTGGTGGATGCATGTCCATGGGTTGAAGTCATCAAGCACTCCGCCTGTATTGAAGATGCCCGCCGGGCCCTTGCCCGCGCAAAGGTGCAATGGGGCAAGATGGATGCTGAGAAGCTTGTGACGGACGCGCCGCCGCCAGGCAAGGAGTATCGCACGCCTGAGATGTATTATAAAAGTGTCCTGAAGGGTGCCCGCATTATTGCGGGTGAGTGCTCCAAAGATGTAATATTTGAGTAGACTCGCATTTTGTTATTCTATGCACTGAAAACTTTGTTCATATGCGCTAAGCAACGCTTGTTAATTTAAAATATTACCTTCTGTGCGGCCGTTTATCAAATCTGAGAGATGGCAAGTCGTCGGCTTCAGCCCCCATGCCACGAGTGCTGGGGTGTTTGGGAAAAATTTGAGCACTCTTGTTCCCATTTTTGGGTCCATCTAGGGAGGCGCTCAACACAACGAACTAGGCAACCGGACTTATAATGCTTGAACACTCTCACTTAGCCATAGAATTCTATAATTTTAAATTTCGGCGAAGCCCATAGTGTTCGGAAGGCCGAATTCGGGGTGCTATCCACGCCTGGGCCGGACAAAGCCGGTTCCTCGCTCTAAGCGGCATAAGTCTTTAAGGACTCGAAAAAACCTCTTGAACAGCGACCGGCTCTCGCCTCATCATGACGGTCAGTTTTAGCTTTCTCCACTGAGGCGCTCGCCTAGCTCAACTGGGGCGCAATCGCAGTGGTTCTCCCAGTGCTACCTTAGCCGATACAACGGAACGTAAGGTACCAAAACATGGGAGCTGGGCAAACCCAACTATTGACGCAAGACATGATTCATAGCCGATGCATATAATGCTATAAGTTCGGGGTGCCGCACTTGTGAAAGTGTTCGGACTTATCACACCATAATGTGCGGAACTTAAGCCCCTGGTGTATGTTAGCCGTACCAAAGTGTACGGATGCAACATGTCAGAAATGAACATATGTATAAGAAAGAAATGCAATTATAAGCAAAAAGGTGTTGCATTGTTTTATTCAAGAAATACTGCTATGAATGCAGAACGTTACAAATAGTGCGGTAAGCAATGGATGGGACTATTAAACATGTCCCCCTCCAGGGGTAGGCTACGGAATGGTGTATAAAACAGATTTAATGCTTGTAATGGAGACCACCTGGATATTCGTCGTAGCCTTTCTCCTTCCCTGGCTGTTGCATCGTGAGTTCGGCAAGTCTACTGCCGGACAGGGCCCCTGATGAACGGAGTCCTGTAGGTAAAAAAAAGGAAGAGAAGAATGACGCACTTGAGAGCCCCATGTGTGGTTAAGGCGCATTCTTGGCCTATCGTGGTCGTGCCCCCCCCTAGGCCCATGGTATCTGCAGAGCGTAATGATGTACACGAAGGACCAGTCTTGCAATTTTGCAGGGGCTGGGGTTGGGGCCGCATTGCTATGCGTGCTCGGAACGTGCCAGGTGGTCTTGTTGTAGGTTACTCCGGGCGCGTTTAGCTATGTCCGGTCGCTTAACGGCCGGGCTCGAGAATTGCCTTAAGAGGCTGCACTGTACTTCTGCCGCGAGAGCCGCTGTATGCTCCTCCGTTCGGAGAGAGCGTTCAGTGTTTCCATTGACCATGATGACTCCTCGAGGGCCTGGCATCTTGAGCTTGAGGTATGCATAGTGCAGCACCGCATTGAACTTTGCAAACACAGTCCGTCCGAGCAGAGCATGATAGCCGCTACGGAACGGAACTATGTCAAAGATTAACTCCTCGCTTCGGAAGTTATCCGGGGATCCGAAGACCACTTCCAGTGTAACTGAGCCTGTACAATTGGCCTCTACACCTGGTATGACGCCCTTGAAGGTTGTATTTGTGGGTTTGATCCTTGAGGGGTCTATGCCCATCTTGCGCACTGTATCCTGATAAAGCAGGTTCAGGCTGCTGCCGCCGTCCATCAGGACTCTGGTGAGGTGAAATCTATCGACGATTGGGTCTAAAACCAATGCGGTGAATCCGCCGTGGCGGATGCTGGTGGGGTGGTCCCTTCGATCAAAGGTGATCGGGCAGGAGGACCATGGGTTGAACTTCGGGGCGACTGGCTCCATCGTGTATACGTCCCTGAGTGCATGCTTCCGCTCCCTCTTGGGTATGTGGGTTGCGTATATCATGTTCACCGTCCGCACTTGTGGGGGGAAACCCTTCTGTCCTCTATTGTTCGGCGGCCGGGTCTCTTCCTCGTCATCGCTATGCAGCCCCTTGTCATTGTTTTCGGCAATTAACTTGCCTGCCTGCTTGAATACCCAACAATCCCTGTTGGTGTGATTGGCTGGCTTTTCGGGGGTGCCATGTATCTGGCACGAGCGGTCGAGTATTCGGTCCAAATTGGACATACCCGGAGTAGTTCTTTTGAATGGATTCTTCCGCTGACCGGGCTTGGAGCCTCTGAATCCGGCATTGACTGTCGTATCATCAGTATTGTCGCCGTTGACGCGGCATTTGTTCTTGTTGCGACGCGACCTGCCACTGCGGTCCTTGGTATCCGGACTGCCAGAATTTTTGCTCAGGTTGTTGCTGTGTGCTAGCCAGCTGTCCTCTCCCACGCAGAAGCGGGTCATGAGTGATGTGAGGGCTGCCATAGATTTCGGCTTTTCCTGTCCCAGGTGCCGGGCAAGCCACTCGTCGCGGATGTTATGTTTGAAGGCCGCGAGGGCCTCCGCATCCGGACAGTCGACGATTTGATTTTTCTTAGTTAAGAACCGTGTCCAGAATTGTCTGGCCGATTTGTCTGGCTGCTGAATTATATGGCTTAGGTCGTCAGCGTCTGGCGGTCGCACATACGTGCCCTGGAAGTTATCAAGGAATGCGGCTTCCAGGTCCTCCCAACACACAATTGATTCTTCTGGCAAGCTGTTAAGCCAATGCCGAGCTGGTCCTTTAAGCTTGAGTGGGAGGTATTTGATGGCGTGAAGATCATCACCGCGGGCCATGTGAATATGAAGGAGATAGTCTTCGATCCAAACCGCGGGGTCTGTTGTGCCATCATAGGATTCAATATTCACGGGTTTAAACCCTTCGGGGATTTGATGATCCATTACTTCATCTGTGAAGCATAGTGGGTGTGCGGCGCCTCTGTATTGGGCTATATCACGACGGAGCTCAAACGAGTTCTGTCTACTGTGTTCGGCCCGGCCGGACTTGCTGTGTCCGGCGCGATGGTTGTCGTCACGTATCATGGGGCGCCCACGCCATCCGTAGATCGATCTTGATTGTCTTGCCTTATCCTCCAATATATCTTGCAAGTCCGGAGCGTTCCCCTGTGGCTTTGTGCTTTTCGAGTGATGCCGGGGTACGATTCTAGCGGAGGGCCTAGAGGCTTCTCTGTCGTGGCCACGAGGTGGTCGGTCAGCCGTATTGTGCTCTGGTGATGCATGTTTATATGCCTCCTCCTCTAATCGGGGGAGCAGCTTGCGTTTGGGGTAGCTTTTGGAGGGGCGTTCGAGTTCATGCTCTTCGGCCGCAAGGACTTCGGTCCATCTGTCGGCTAGCAGATCTTGATCAGCTCTAAGCTGTTGCCGCTTTTTCTTGAGGCTGTTTGCTGTGGCCATAAGCCTGCGTTTAAAACACTCTTGTTCGACGGGATCCTCAGGCACGACAAATTCGTCATCGTCGAGGCTTGCCTCGTCTCCGGAGGGAGGCATGTAATTATCATCCTCTGCCTCTTCATCTGCCGCTCTCTCATGAGGGCTGGCTTCTCCGTCCTCCTGTGCTGAATCTTGCTGGAGGGGGTTGTCTTCGGCACTGTCTGGGGTATTATTATCTCCGGTACCGGAATCACCATTCTTGCTGTGGCGGGATTTAGAGCGGCGCCGCTGACGCCAGCGCTTGGGCTGTTTCTTGGAGGGGTCTTCCTCCGCTGTTCCCTCGCCATTCCTATCCTTTGGGATATCCACCATGTATATGTCATACGACGAGGTGGCTTTCCAGTGCCCAGTAGGCGCTGGTTCTTAGTCGTCTCCGGCATCGTCGTCCATACTGTCGATGTCCTCGGAGTCGAAGTCTAGCATGTCGGTTAGATCGTCGACAGTGGCTAGTAAGTGGGTGGTGGGTGGGCCTTGAATTTCTTCGTCGTCCGCATCCCAACCGTCCTGACCGCAGTCCGGCCAGATCTCTCCTGATGACGAGAGACACTTTAGCGAACTCAAGATGTCGCCGAAAGATGAGTGTTGAAAGATGTCCGTGGCGATGAACTCCATGATCGGCGCCCAATCGGATTCGATTGGAGGGGGCGCGGGAGGTTCGGAGTCTGGCAAGGAGTCCGGCACCTCGGAGTCATGAGCTTTACAAGGGATAGGGTCAGTATTCGGCTCCATCGCCGTAGAGGTTGCAGCCCCCGAGGCAGTGTCCAGCCATCCGTCCTCGATCTGCGCAGACGGCTCCGAATTGAGGGTCGGAGCGGGCTCGTGCGCGGCCTCCAGGGCACTGTCCGGCTGCAGAGCTAAATCATGCCCATCATGACAGTATAGCACGCTCGGCCGTGGCTCGAATCCATCGAAGATCAAGTCTTCGCGGATGTCATCCGTGAAGTTCAGACTTCCAAATCTGACCTGACGGCCAGGGGCGTAGCTTTCGATCTGCTCCAGATGGCCAAGCGAATTGGCCCGTAGTGCAAAGCCGCCGAATACGAAGATCTGTTCGGGGAGAAAAGTCTCACCCTGGACTGCGTCGTTGTTGATGATCGAAGGAGCCATCGGGCCTAGCGGTGACGACACAGAGGAACTCTCAATGAAAGCACCAATGTCGGTGTCAAAACCGGCGGTCCCGAACTGTGCGTCTAGGCGGATGGTAACAGGAGACAAGGGACACGATGTTTTACCCAGGTTTGGGCCCTCTTGATGGAGGTAAAACCCTACGTCCTGCTTGATTGATATTGATGATGTGGGTATTACAAGAGTAGATCTACCACGAGATCAAGGAGGCTAAACCCTAGAAGCTAGCCTATGGTATGATTGTTGTTCGTGCTATGGACTAAAACCATCCGGTTTATATAGACAACGGAGAGGGCTAGGGTTACACAGAGTCGGTTACAATGGTAGGAGATCTACATATCCGTATCGCCAAGCTTGCCTTCCACGCCAAGGAAAGTCCCATCCGGACACGGGACGAAGACTTCAATCTTGTATCTTCATAGTCTTGGAGTCCGGCCGATGATGATAGTTCGGCTATCCGAACACCCCCTAGTCCAGGACTCCTTCAAGGTCCAACTAATTTTTTGGTATTTTGCGTCTCCTACCCATAACTAAAGATAGAGAACAACTAAGAACAACAAATAAAAATTACTTAGTGATAAAGTAAACAAGCACACACGAGAATATTCACCCCACGCTATAACTCCCCGGCAACGGCGCCAGAAAAAGGTCTTGATAACCCACAATTATAGGGGATCAATTGTAGCCTCTTTCGATAAGTAAGAGTGTCGAACCCAACGAGGAGCTAAAGGTAGAACAAATCACTACAAAAAAGACACATCCGTGACATTTTGGTCGGAACGGATATTTTTTGTCATACATATGACACTTCTATAACGATAATTGTGACAAAACCCGGTATCATCTGTCACATCCTAGTTAGCCATGCATTAGAGTGTTGCATCATGTTTACTCTTTCATCAGAAACCTGAAATGGGGATGACAGAACCCCCAGTCCCCTCTGAAACCAACTAGGGTTTACTAAAAAAAACTTTTTCAATGAACCTGAAATGCCCTTCTGAAATGCCCATCATTTTTGTCTTGGTTCAGAACCTCTGCCAAAAGTGGTGCACATTTTCCTAGGCCATCTTAGGGTTTTTGAATTAAATCATAAATATTTGAATTTGGGCATTTAAAATTATATAAAATATTTAAATGCTCAAATATCTCCAAACTAAAATGTTTCATGTTGGAAATAATCCAACTATGGACCAGGAGTAGTTTGGTGATTTTAGGAGTAGCCTAAGTATTTTATTTAATTCAACAAAGTTGCAGAAGTATTAAAAAAAACAGAAAACAGAAAGAAATGGAAAAAGCTTACCTGGCGCCTGCTCCCGGCCCACCTGCCGGCCCAGCCCAGCGCCGCTCCAGCGAGCTGCTTGCCGGCCAGGCAGGCAGGCAGGTGCCCGACGGCGACCGCAGCGCGCGCCACGCACCTGCTCGCCGCCTCGCCATTCCCCGCGCCCGGTGACGTCGTGGACCGGCCTCCCTCGCTCCCCCGAACCTCCCAGACACCCCCTCTCCTCTCCAGCTCCTCCCCCTCGCGCTCCCCCGCCATGGCCGACGCCACCATCGCCGTACCTTCGTCGTAGCCGTGCTCCCCGCTGCCCGTGCGTCCTCTCACCGTGTCCAGGAGCTCCGCCGCTGTCCACTCCATCGAGCAAGCCGAGCCCCGAGCGCTCGCAACGCCCGAGTCCACCGCAACGACCTCGCCCGAACCGCCGTCGCCGGAGATCCCCTTCAACGTCGTCGTCGCTCCGGTCCATCTCCGGCCACGCCAAGGGCATCGTCACACTCACTGTGAGCTTAGCCATCTCCCCCTCCCTTCCGTTCTTGCTCCCGAGCCGTGTAACAACCTCCCGGAGCTCAACCGCACCCACCGCCGTGGAGCTCATCGCCGACGTGCTCCCGGTCACCCTCCGTCCACAAACTGGTGTCCATCATACTCACCGTGTCACTTAGCACCTAGCTAGCCACTCCCCGAGCCTCACCGACCCCCCTAGCGTCAAGTTCGTTGTCGGCCGAACCCCGGTGGCCGCCAAAGCCGTCGCCGGCGCCAACTCCGGCCACCCCGACCCCAACGGACTCCACCAAGAGCTGCGGCTTGTCCTCAGCTCCACTCCGGTGGTCTCCGCGACCCATTTGGTGGCCGAAACGGCCAAAACCACTTCCGCCGCCGCGTCGGGCTCGCCGGCGGCTAAACGCCGGTGCAGCCGACCCGGGTTTGACCATGGGTGGGCCCTGGTTGACTCCCCTGAGTCAATGACAGGTGGGGCCCAGCCCTGTTAATTAAACAGGTTTAGTTTTATTTAAACTTTAATTAATTTAATCACCCTGACATGCGGGACCCACTGTCAGGTTTGACCCGGACGTGTTCCGTTGACCTGCTGACATCACACTGACGTCAGGCTGATGCAATAATTGATTTTCTAGAATTAATCTAATATAGGAAATTCCAGAATATAATTTAAACTTCAAAAATTCATAACTTTTATTCTGTAACTCCAAATCAGACAAATTATATATGAAAAATGATCAGAAAAATCCAATCTATCCATCTGTACTATTTTCATGCATGATTAAACAAGTTAACCTAATGTTTAATGCAGAACAAGGAAAATCACTTTAAAAGGCCATATTTGAGTTTGAAATTTGAATCCTTGATTCAAATTGGTTCAAACCCTTCTGGTCTTAGTTGCATTAGCCCAACACACTCATATTGCTATGTTTCATGCATGCATCATATTGTTGAACATTGTTTGGTGATGGTTGTGTATCGGTGTTCTTTGCGGCAGGATCTGCCTCCGAGGAGTATCGTGATTACCCTAACGAAGAACCGTATCAGTGCATCGAACCATCAGGCAAGCAACCAACCATTTGATCATATCGATACAATCCCATGTTCTCGCTCCTGCTCTCTTTTACTGCATTAAGACAACGCGTTTCAAACTGCTGTGTGCTACGGTAGTTGAACCCACTTCCTCTGCATGACCTGTCATTGCCACAGTAACTAGATGAAACCCACTAGCATGTGTAGGAGTTGATTGAGCCATATGTATGTGTTGTTCCTACCTTGCTATGCCTGCTATGCTTAGAGTCGTGTCAGGTCTGGTTCATCTGGGTGATGGGCTAGAGTGAAATGATTATGTCGGTAATGAGAGTGGTGTGGTGAACACGATTTGATAAAGGTATCGATGAGAGGCCATGTAGGAGTACATGGTGGGTTGTTTCATTGAAGCCGACCTTAAGCACTGAGATCTGTATGTGTGATTTAAGAATCAGCTACTACCATGCATTGGGCCCGAAACCAATGGACCCTCTCGGCTTCTTATTCACCCTAGTTCTCCGTCCAGGAGTTGCAAGTAGTTTCTGGTGTTTGTAGCCTACTGGAGGCCGTGGACAGCGCTGACCGTAGGGGTGGGCTGTGATGCGGTAGGTACGTGGCCGGGTGTACCGAATACCCGTTAGGTATCTCGGGAACCCTGTTCACATCGTTCAGGGCCGTATGGGAAACCTCGGCCGGACTCCCTGCGGATGGAACCTGGATAGGCGATAAACCTAGACTGGAGGCTTAGGTGATTAGGTAGGTCGTGGCCGACACCCACGTTGGGCTTCCTCTTGAAGGTTGCCGAGTACATGTCGTGTAAACGACGGTAAGTGGTGAGAGCGTGTATGAAGAAGTACACCCCTGCAGGGTTATCATGATCTATTCGAATAGCCGCGTCCACGGTAAAGGACTACTTGGTTGCCTATACAGTTCATAGACAAGTAAATGGAAACTACTAAAAGACTCAAGATAAGTGTGAGTGCCGAGGAGGGCTCTTCCGTAGGAAGACGGAGGTGGATCCTCGGTAGTGTATTGAATTGGTGAGTAGTGGACTCGTGTGCGCAAAACCATTTTAAGTTGGAGTCTCGTAGGTTAGCCTAGCCAAGAGTCAAAGCTGGCTTGCTGCAACAACTCCACCAACCCTTCTTGATAATATGCATGTATGTAGGATCTGATGTAAGTCTTGCTGAGTACCTTTGTACTCATGTTGCTATAATTTACATTTTTACAGAAGACGCTGCAACCCCTTCTGATGGGTTCTACGTAGACGTTGACATCAACGAGTAGGCTAAGGCCCAGGTGGTGATCCTGAGCTTGTGAAGGACCTCGTAGTATAGCTAGGCTTTCCAAGCCTCTTTTATTTTACTAGTTGTCTGTACTCAGACAAGTTACTTCCGCTGTTGGTTTGTATGACTGTATGACTTGAATGCTGGGTCGTGTGACCCGTACCTTTGTGTATGTTATGTATGGCTCTCTGAGCCTTAAATAAAGTACTTGTGTCATAGAGTCATGTTGTGATGCCTTGTTGTATTTGCACATATCGAGCATATTGTGTGTATGTTTGAAATGCTTGGTATGTGTGGGATCTGACTATCTAGTTGTTTATCCTTAGTAGCCTCTCTTACTGGGAAATGTCTCCTAGTGTTACCACTGAGCCATGGTAGCTTGCTACTGCTCTGGAACATTTAGGCTGGCCGGCATGTGTCCTTCTTCGTTCCGGTGTCTGTCCCTTCGGGGAAATGTCACGCATTGAGTACCGGAGTCCTGTTAGCCCGCTATAGCCCGGTTTACCGGAGTCCTGCTAGCCCAGTGCTACAGCCCGGACCCACTTGCTGATGACCGACACGTTCGAAGCTGGGTCATGGATGCCTGTCCCTGTAAGTCTGTGCCACTTTGGGTTTACGACTAGTCATGTCAGCCCGGGCTCTTTATCATATGGATGCTAGCGACACTATCATATACGTGAGCCAAAAGGCGCAAACGGTCCCGGGCAAAGGTAAGGCGACACCCGTGGGGATACCGTGCGTGAGGCCGCAAAGTGATATGAGGTGTTACAAGCTAGATCGATGTGACATCGAGTCGGGGTCCTGACATCATCATAGATATGGAGGGCTCCTACTTCTATGAAAAAAATCATGAAAGAAAATGGGCTTTTCATCCTGGGCGGGCCGGAGACGCAGCTGCATGACATTCTTTGGGTCGTCCATGACGGAAAAAACCGTGGTAGAAGCGAGGGCGAGGAAAATTTCGGGGAGTTCCCGGTTACGGTGAGAGGTCGGGGGCCGAGCGATGCGCGTTTCTCTCGTACACGTACGCATGTGTGTGCGAGGCATTGGCTCTAACTGAACCCGAGCGAGGCGTTGGCTCTAACTAAACCCGAGCGATTGCACTGCAGGCTACGCGTTACTGAACCCAAGCGATCGATCAATGGCTGTTAACTAAACCCGATCGAGCGATTCCTTCGCTACTGCTGCTAACTGAAGTCGATCG